>NC_058132.1:548132435-548238060 GCF_016433145.1 Gracilinanus agilis | reverse complement strand
AAGGAAAGAAGGAAGGAAGGAAGGAAGGAAGGAAGGAAGGAAGGAAGGAAGGAAGGAAGGAAGGAAGGAGGGAGGGAGGGAGGAATTAGAAGGGTATATTATAGGAGGAAAGGAAGGAAGCAAGGAAGAGAGGGAGAGGAAAAAAAGAAAGAAAGAAGCAAAGAAAGATTTATACAGAAAATAGACAAACATTTCCACAGTTTGGGAACCACTGATGAATTTTAGCATTCTCTTTATGAACTAGTCTATAAGTATTTACTAGGCAATTTTAAAATGCTCCTATTTCTTCTTATGAATTAGTTGATAGTTCAATGACATAGGAAATCAAGTACCAGACCTGGAGTCAAGATGACCTTATTTCAAATTCGGCTTCAAAAGCTTACTAGCTATGTAAAACTGGGCAAGTCACTGAACCTGAGTCTCTCTTAGTCTTCTTATTGATGAAATGTGGATAATAATAGCACTAAAAGGTTATTAGGATAAAGAGATCATTTTTAAGCCCTTTGCTAACCTTAAAGTACCACATAAGTGTTAGCTATTTTTATTACTAATTTATAGTATTGGATTTATAATGGTTCAGTACAAATTATTTACAGCATGTGTTATCTTTAGAAACTGAATAATTATCCTATAGACACCAGTTTAGAGTTAAATCTTTTTCATAGCATTGATTGTGTTTTAAATGGCATTTTAAAAAAATGTTTTTTCTTCTTTATTCCAATAGTTAATCCAATGTTTGAACATTTTATGTTCAATGTAGGATATGTAGAATAAATTATGCAACTAGATTGTTCAAAGAAACAAAAACATCCCTAGCTAAAGCATTGAATTTCATTCCCTCTTGTCATTAAATATCAGACTTTGAGCAAGCCATTTATTCTATTTGGACTTCATTTCTTCTATCATAAAATTAAATTTGGTAATTACCAAGATTCCTTCAAAGTTTAAAACTAAGTTTTTCCTCTTTTATTGACTTAAGAATCTAATTATAAAAACTATGTCAATGAATTCATGAATATCTGTTACCTTTGATGATAGAGGAAAATGGAACAGATGAAATGTTAACATATCAAAATCATGTCATAATTATATACTATTTTTCAAATGAAGTCAATTACTACTTTGTTGTTAAATTTTGCAGTTTACTACATCAAATGGATGAAGGAAATTTTAATTCAAAAATAGACAAGAAAAAATAAACACTAAATTCATTTAAAGTAACAAAAAGTTAAAAATATCTAAATTATTTTTTTTTCCAAAAATGAAAAGGGCATAACACAATCAGGTCTACAAAAACTAGTCTAAGATCTGATAAACCCAACATTTACAATTGTTGTAAAAAATCAATTTTAAACTAACTGTAAGGAAAATCTAGAAAACTGGCAGAAACTACGCTAGATATTCTATATAATAATAGTATTGTGACTATATTAATTTTTCGTGTTTTTCTCTTACTGAATTTCTTAGTTGTGTTTTCTCTAATATATTTTTATGGGAGTTCACAACCTGGGTAACATCTATACCTTCTATTCTAAGGTTCTTATTTTCCAACCACTTTTGAAGTTCTTATGGTAATTTTGGCAATTTTATTCTTTTTCTCTGACCCTCTGCTGTTAATTATGATCCTGCTGTTGTCTTTAAGATTTACCTCTTTGTGCCCCTCTTAACCTATAATGTTTCTTTATTGTGTTCAAAGTTTTTCTTCAGTTTACACATATCTCTAGCTTCTGTTCTTGGACTGTGATTTTATGACAGTGCAAGCTCTTAGCCTTCCCATGCTCTTAAGTGAGGTGGGCAGGCAGTCTAGGCTTGTGCCCCTCTGTAGTTGAGAAGTAACTGTCTTGAAAGTTTAGGGTGGAATGCCTGGGACTAGGTCCATGACTGTTTAAATTCATAGCTTCTGTTTCTGTCCCCTGATGTCAAGGCATGGGTATTCTGATTGGCCTCATTTTTGCTTTCTTTTCCTTGAATAATTCTTAATCAGGATTTGGCTCTATCCCCCATTGGATATTTTAAATTATTCCAGTCTCAAACCTCTATTATATTCTTCCAGCATGAATACCTCTTGTGACTCTGAATGACCTTCTAAGGGCTGGGTTTTTCCATTGCTACAACTTCAAAAGATCAATGCTCACATTCTGTAACCTTCACACTCCATTTATGAAAGCTCAAGTTGACCTCTATTTGCTTTGCAATATCTCCTTTTCTTAGAACCCAAAAACTTTGACCTTTTTTTAAGCTATAGACTGGATAAAGGTGTATTTTCTTTCTCTTATTTTCTTTCTCTTTGGTCTCCTCCATCATTCTTTCTGCCTTGTTACTTTTGAGATCTTTCTTAGGATCATTTATGGGAGATTTGATGGTTCTTGAAACATTTATTTTATTTTATTTTCAATCTTAACTAGAAGTATGAAATGATGAATTCATAGAAGCATAGGTGATTAAAAGAATACATTATAAATATTGTGAGGAAGGGTAATGTATGCAAAGGTATCATGGTGAGAAATAGAGTATTGTGAGTACTAGCAGCAGGCTACTTTGGTAGAATGACTAAGTAAATTATGGCATTTCCTCCTCTTATATGATAAAGATAATAACCCACAACTCTGAAGCAAAAAGTCTTGAAAACAATATCTTCCCTTTCCAGAATATAGCAATATCCTTACTTTGAATCTGGGCTCAACAGCCTTACTCTCATTAATAGTAATTTCTTACTTATCACTAATAATTGCAGGAAATCCCCAAAAGTCTCAGGAGTTGTAGCATTTATTTAGACGACTAATACTTCTTTTTTTCAGACTAGTCTTAATGCCATCATTTGGAGGAAGAACCTCTGTAATAAAAGAGCTGGTCATTTCCATAAACAAATGCCATGGTAGAGGGCAGGCAACCAACCTAACAAAAACAGCAAGGTAAAGGAAATACAGAAGATAAATGCACAAGAGAAGTCAAAATATACAGGGAAATGATCACCTTGATCGATACTTCATTTCAGAACCAGATAGGGAAATGACCCTTAGGGAGATGGAGTCTGGCAACTACTTCTGCTGGTATTATAATTCTATCTTATTCAGCAATTACAGTTGCTAAAAACAGAGAAAATAAAATTCTCAGTCAGATTATTTCATATTAGAATATGGTAGCACCTGCCTGTGACTTCCACTGCTGGGAAAGCCTATGGATGGGAGATTGTCTTATTTCAAGAGTTCTGGAATTCTATAAGGCTAATCTCAAGGATCTTAGTATCTATCCTAGGTTTGGTACAAATATGGTGAGAGAAAGTCTCTTAAACTCTGAGTCAATTAACTCTTAACTATTTCCTATATAATGATTTTACTAATCTTCCATTTGTTAGTGTTATTTTTCCCACAAATGACTACTCACTTTTTATACACTATATATAAAATTGCCTGCGAGCAGGCTTTATTATGCTTGCAAAATTTCTTCTTTAAGGAAGGGCCTGTTTGTTTTCACTTCTGCATTTACCCAAGTCAACTCAGTACCTTGTCTATAGAGGCTGCTTAATAAATGTTCTGTATACTTTATTGAAATGAACTAAAAATAATGATTGGAAATTTTTTTTTCCAGAGATAATGAATGGAAAGTAATTTGTAAACCTAACAACACAATATAGTGTGTTTTCTGCTGCTGCTGCTGAGGCTGTTGCTCTTGTTTGGAACAGTACCATGGTGTTTTGGCATGGGATCCTCCCAAAGATGAAACTCCATTTATCAATGCTAATTAGCAACTATTCTGCCACTTAAAGTGTTATAAGTTAAAATACTTACGTAAGGTCTCAGATAGAATTAGTTAGTTATCTCTTGATAGACTTAAATCAGTCTATCAAAAAATCTTTATTGGATGTCTAAGATTAGGCACCATGATTAGCATCAACATCATCATCATCATCACCCATCATTATATGTGAAATTGTGAACTTAACAATTTTACTTTGTCTTAAAGTTTCTTACAGTGTGCTAACAGAATATACTTACATAAGAGTTCACTTGGAATGTGAGGCTGTCATTGGTACTAGCTATTTTCACCTTTTCCTCTGAGTCTCCCTTTGACAGAATGATTCCCAGGGTAATCTTTGCCTTTTCTACTTTCTGGTCCATAGTTTTAAGTGAAATATTTTACTGAGTTCAGGAAGAGCATCTTTTCCCATGTGTAATTTTTTTTTAAAAAGAGCAACTTAAAAAAACCTGTGAAAGAATAGATGAATTTTCAAATTATTCATATTCTATTGTGTCTCCTGACATACTAGCTAATTATAAAACAGGTTAAACCTTGAGTTTCATGGTTATTAAGTAATTAGCATAGCATTGTCCACAGTGTTTACACAGTGCATTTTACTTTGAAAATGAGTATGCTTTCAAGTTTCATTAGACCATTATAAGTCACTTACTTCAAGTTTCATCAAACAGTAGTTAGAGTATTTTAAGCACATTTTAGCTAGTTAAGGATGTGAATATATTTCCATAATTTGAATTTTATTTTAGCAAGAGCTAACACTTCTAAAAATCTGATCACTAAACATTTTAATAACTTCTATCTGTTCCATTCAGATAAATTAATTTCTCATGCAGTCATTTATAACAAAGGAAAATTGCATTATTTTGAGCTAGTAGTTGTTAATATAGGTCATTTCTAAAACTAATACTGGAATAAAAATGTTCTTCATAATTTTATTGGTATTGATAAATAAATATTAAATAATTAACTTACATATGTAAAGTGAAGTCATTGATTTGGAAAATGTGGTATTCATTACGTAGGTCACAATAAAATCTCTTCTAAAATTATTGATTTAATATGAACAATAAACTCAAATGATATTTTGAAAGGGTAGTGATGTTACATTTACTTTGATAGTGTTTTTAAAAGCATTTGCCATAAAATTATATTCTTTCTATTTAAATATTTTTCAATCATATCAAGCTAACTATAAACCTTCAAGTGTATTGCTCTGCATTAAATGTGTTTCCTTTTATAATTTTCAAAGTCCAAAATTTGTTGCAAACAGCTTTGGTCATTACTCTTCTCAGTTTTGATTAGTCGTGCTGAATGTAATAATATAAAACCTAGAACAACTGTATGTGTTTGTGTATTTGTGTATATATAAATATGTATATGCATATCTTAAGTGTTTTAATTGCTATAAAACTGCATTTTTCATATATACATATCTGGCCAAGTAGCAAATCATCTGCAATTGTTTATAAAACCCACCTGTGCTAATTTGCAGTTTGTTATTCAAATATTTAAAATGAATAATTATTTGCTTTTGGTATGTTGCTTTCTGTGAATGATGATAATCATGCTTCATTTAGCAAACTTCTGTTTGCTAAGACAGAAAAATGGTAATTCTGCATACACATACAAAAAAAAAAAGAAAAAGAAAGAATGAATAGGAAAAAGGACAAACAAGTACACTTTGAAAATGTTTACTCACTGACATCAGGGGTTTGAAATATGACCATTATCTTTGACATAGTAAAGATGACCTTTTGAAAATGAGGAAACACTGTGGTTGAGAAAACTAAAATTCCACATGCAATTATTGGTCTCTAACATCTTTATGCAAGATTTGAAAGTAGAAAATATCAGATGGCTACAAGGACATACTGATGATTGATGAGGTGAATAGTAATCTGAGGTACACAGACATTATGGTCCTTATCTCAGGTGCAGAGAATGGCCTACTGAATCTAATGACAAGATCAATTATATTTGGCCTCTATTTCAACTTCTTTATATATTCCTGGAGTGAAGAAGCAGCCAGGTTTTTTTTTGTGGGGTATTCTAAGGATATTGTCCATTGATGGTAATAATAATGAAACACTATGATATTTTCTTTATTGTTTATCACAAATAGTAAAATATGAGATAAACAATTAAGTATCATTCAGTTGACAACTTAGTTTGCCACCAATGAAGAAAAATTTTAAATCCAATTTATTACTTATACAGAGGTGACTTGATGATACAGGGGGTAGATTGTTGTATCTAAAGTAAGGAATTCCAGAATTCAAATCTAGTTTCAGGCACTTTCTAAATATATGACCACAGACAAATCAGTATGTCTTTTCCTTAATTTCCTCATTTGTAAAATAGGGGAAATAATAGTGCTTACCTCTTAAGGTTGTTGTGAGGATAGAAATTATAATATCTGTTATATACTTTTAAACTATTTAAGTGCTAAGTTCTAGCTTTTATATCTAATATTATACAAGGAGATAAAATCCAACAGAAAGCCAGATCCTTGAAGTCCTGTTTTATTATCTTGCTATAACTGGCAATTAATCTAAGGATAACATTTTTTAACATTTACTTGGATCTTAGCTACCATTACATATTTATTGTAATGGTAACAATTTACAATCAACCATTTCTGCTTAGACATCTCATTCTTCTAAACCCTTTAAAATGTTTCTTAACCATATCATCCAACTGAAATTTTCCATTCTAAAGTTATTAATGATCTCTTAATTGATTGATCTAATGACCTTTTGTTGATAATCATCTTTCTTGAACTATCCACTCAATTTAACATCACTGCTAACTACACCTTCAGGAAACTCTGTCCTCCCTAGGACTTTATGACATTACTTTCCTTTATAACTCCTTTTTATCCAACTTCTCCACAGTTTCTTTTACTTATTCTTCATCTATGTCATGCCCACTAAGAGCTGGTACCCCATAAGGCCTTGTCCTTGCTATTTTTTCTCTTTTTCCTCTGTATATAATTTAATCTGCAACTCCAATAGATTCAATTATCATCACTTTCCCAATGATTTACATATTATCTACCAATCTATCAAGGTATCTCTCACTCAGATTTAGCTATCAAGCAATGGTCTATCTATCTGTCTACCTACCTGCTGAGATAATTAGATTAAGTCTACACTGCCCATCTTTAGATTTAACCACCAAAGGTGAGAGCACCTCCAATCTTTAGGAGGTCCTAACCCTAATGTGCTAGAGTGAGTGACAAATCAGAATTGACTGACCCACTCCCTAGGTGGTCTATGAGAAACATCTATTGTGATTGGACTTGCAGGCCAGGGGAAGGCACTGGAACTTGTGCATATGTGACCCCTTTAAAAGAGGGAGTTGAATGAGTGAGAATCTTCTGGTTTGGTGAAGGGGACCTGAGGGAGCCTTGCTGGTTCGTGACCTAGACTGTTCCACGTGGTGAGTTTAAAGACTGAATCTTCCTGAACTTCTATTTAGAAACTTCTTTTTATAGACTCTGTGAATGAAGTTTGCTCCATTCACCTCCTGGCCTCAGGCCCTTTAACCCTCAGCTGAGGGTTAAGATCTACCTGGATTAATTAGTGGGATAGATTCTTATTTCCTTACTTCCTCTCTCTTTTCTCGTGTAAATAAACTTCCATAAAAGTCAATTTTGAATTTAGATTATTCCTAATTGAAGATTGATAATAGTTCAATCCTCTGGTGACCATCTTTTAATATATTGAACCCATAAAACCCCTTTTTCACCCTTATACTACCTATCATTATGCAAATTTGTTTCTACCACTACAACTTTTGATTGTATACCTTTCCCTCTGTTCACAAATCAAAATATCTCTCTATCTCATGTTTCTTTTAACTCTAATTTAGTTTTCTTCTACTGCCAGGATGAATTTCTTAAAACATTACTCTATCTTTGTCACTATCTGTCAATGACCAGTTATCAATCACTGGAGACAAGGATTACTTATTACTTCTACAATCAAGTGTAAGACCTTCTAGGAGGCATTTAAAACTTTTTTTAACCTGAATTCTGCTTATATTTCCAAATTTTTGTTGCCTTACTGCCATATAACCACTCTTCAATTCCATTTCTATGTTCTACTTTCTATGGCTTGGATATACAATTCCATATCTCATCTCCATTATTTAGTACAGGATGCTCCCAATTACTGAGATGCTCTGCCCTATTACCTCTGCTTCTGATTTTTTTGGCTTCACTAAAGATACTGATCTGATCTAACCTTCTTCAGGAGAACTTTCCCAGGCTACAGTCTAACCTTAACCACAAGTGCTCTGCCACTCTCTCCCATTCTCTCCCTGTTCATCCCCTCCATCTTTCATCTTTCTGTCTTTCTTCACATATACATATATGTAAAGATGTAGCAAGACCAGAGACCTGGCTGGGAACCTCAAGCCTCAGGAGGGGGAAGGAAAGAAAATTGATAGAAATCTTCCCCCTCCCTTGGCAGTTCAGCTCTCTGGCAGCTGATCCTTAACTGTAAAGATGGTGAACCATTGCCTGTTGTTTATCTGGCTATGTCTCTTCCAAGATGAATTTGATATCAGAAGAAATTATTTCACAAGTAGTTGATGACTATTATTATCTGAATCGAATTCCCAATCAAGGATTTATAATATTCTCAAGATGTCTTCACAGCTAATCTCTCTCTCTCTCAAAGAATCTCAACTGCCAAAGAAGCAAGCAAGATGGAGGCTGGATTTGGTAATGTATGTATTCAGGCCTATGTAGTTAGATCAGAGGATTCTCATACCAACTGATTAAGTTTGAACAAGAATTTAATAACTTGGAGGGTATCAAATTGATGGAATATGGACAGGAAAAAGGAGTAGGTCAAATCAAATTTTTCTAATAATCTTTGATGCTGACAGGATGGCTTCATTCCTAATAGGGCAGAAGCTTAACACAGGAACTTGTTCCCTATCTTCCTCACAAGCTAATCTACTTCACTATATAATCTAAGTATAAGTGCAAGATGGTTTAAAGATGATCTTGATTGGAGATCTGAAGATATTCAGGTTTTGTTGTGATTACTGCTAGCTGGATTTCTTTGTAGCAGTAATTAAATCAGGGTCAGTGTGAGACAGTCTTATTGATTGCCTATATGGGTAAAAAGCTCTTCTGGACAGAGTTATGCTTGGCCTCAGAAAGTAGTAGAAATGGCACCACCATCATCCACCCACCACCCTGTCCCAGGAAAAAGTGAATCACTCAGCTTGGGGTGCTCCTTATATACTCACATTCTTAACTGCTCTTAACTGACCATCTCTTGGGGTTCCATGGCAATACCTTGTGTTGTTTAAATTATTCTAAGCCCTGGGAGTCTACATCTCCCAGGATTCCCTGCTACAATTCCACACACACACACCTACCACTTCCTCTGTGGAAGTTGTAGGAGAAAGTATAAAAGAGAGAATTTTGGTGCTTTTTCTCTCTCTTTATTCTAGAGACTCTCTTTACCCTGGAGGCTGTTTCGTCCCTAGAGAAGTGCCTACCAGAGGACACCTTTTTTCCCTACCTAACTTGTCCTTTCCTAACAAGATAAAACCTAGCTATTTCTACATTAAATGCTACCTGATCTTTATTGAGATCCGAAGAGCGCAGGTCAATTTCCCCTTCTGGGTTTGGAGGCTACCCTGGCTGGGCTACCTTCCTACCCTTCCTCTGGCTTTCCCTTCTTTTCCTTTCCTTCTCCTACCTACCTTCCTCACTTCTTTCACCTCACATTTTCTTGGCAACAAGATCAGACTTGAACCTACCTGCCTGCCTACCAGCCTTATTGCCTACTGGTAAGTAAAAAATTTTTCTGCACCAAACCCAGCCAAGCAGGGGTCCCTTCCCCTACTAAACCCCTGCTGGGCTCCTCTGCCTCAGCAGGGATTTCAGATCTAAATCCCCCTCACCCTTGCTGGGCTAAAACCCAGCAGGGGGTCTGCAGGCAAAAACCAGCAGGGGTCTGGAAAAATCCTGGTTCCTCTTTGACTTCCACCCACCCCAGCCTAATTCTCAAAACTCCCTAATGCCCCCTACCTTACCTATCTAGCTCCAATATCTCCTGCTGGAGTAATTTTGCCTTTTTTTAAAAGGCAATACTAAAACCCCAAATAAATAAAACCCCAGGTACCTTGATTTTCAGCCAGGAGGGCTTCCATTTCAATGCCTGCATCCATTTTGTCTTTAACTCCACCCCTTCCCACCCCACCAGCAATAGTCCCACCCCTAGTCCCACCCCTAATTCCCTCCCCCTGTGTTACTGAATCTTGGCCACTAGAGGCCAGCACTGAGCACTCAGTGTGTTCCCCACTCCCTTTTTTCTGTTAAGCTGCAGTGCTACCTTTATGCAACTGGAGGGTAGCACCAATAATACATAATAGCAAAACCAAACAAATACATTTAAAAAATATTTTTTGCAGCTAAAACTAACTAAATAAAATTACTAAATAAATAAATAAATGGTTGGAGCTAGCTGACTAAATAAATAAATCAATAGAAGCTGCTCAATATGATAGCTTCTATATAGGAAAGCCTTTTGGCTTTTGCCAAATTGGAAACCTTTGCAGTTTCTGAATGCTTCCTCTTTTTGATGCTGCTGGGAATTTTTCTTTTTTTAATTTCCAATAACATGCAGAAGGCTAGAAATAGGAAACTGCAGGCCCAGATCCAAGCAGTACAAACCCAATTGGACGATTTCAAATATACTATCCATGGTACAGTGGAAAAGGAAAAGGAGGATTCAAAATTTTGCAAGGTTATTCCTGAAATATTCAAGGAGGAAAGTGCTTTTTCTCCTATTTCCCCTGAAATAGAGAAGATGAATGTAACAAAACTCCTCTATTGTCTTGTGCATCTCCTGGCCAAACCTCCCTCTCCTCCTCCTTCTCTGACACTCCTAAACCTTCTCCCAACCCACAACCAACCCCAAAGGAAACCTTTTCAGTTCCTACCCATGCCACAGTAAATATGCAATTGCCTTGAAATACCTGTTCTGCCACAGTAAGCACTAAAACAACTCAGAAGAAACCAAAACCACACTATGATTCTGATTCCTGTAATAGCCTTTTCCCTCTAAGGGAAGTGCCTACTTTAGACAGATATGGGGATGTGATAAATTTAACACACCATACTCCATTCACTCCTCAAGATATCAAATAATTTTTAAAAGATGTTCCAAATTATAATGATGAACCCATAGCTATAATGGAAAGGATGGAAGACATATCTTTCCAATACGACCTCTCCTATAAGGATGTGGAAAAATTACTCCAGATCTTCCTTACAGAGAGAGAAAGAAACAAAATCATCTCTCATGCAAATAAGCCCCAAGGACGAAATGCAGTACACTGGCCATGTGAGGATCCTCACTGTAATTACAGTGATCCTAAGGAATATTTGCAGTTAAATAATGCTAGGGCTGCAACATTAAAAGCAATGAAAAACTGTGCAGAACATCCAGACAACTGGACCAAATGTAATCGCCTAATGCAAAATGATGACGAAACTCCCTCTCAGTTTATGGATAGGCTTATTGAATTAGGAGGTTGGTTTTTGGACTTGCATTCATCAACAGAGCAGGGCATAAGACAAATAAGGTGACAATTTGTAAACAACTCTAGCAGAGTGTTCCAAGATTACTTTAAGATGCATTGTCCCAAATGGTCAGAGATGGATCTGGACAAATTAAGGAGAATAGCTGTGTATGTCACTAAAGGACAAGAAGAGACAAAGGTAAACTAATGATCTATTGGATACCATACAAAAAGAACTGAAATCATTATGAAATAAAATAGAAAACCAGGAAAGAAGGCATGATGATACTACACCAATACCATCTGCCACTCTCTGAGAGTCTAATTATCAATCTCTGATCTGCCACTTCTGTAACAAGAAGGGCCACTTAATGATGAATTGCAGGAATCTGTTACAGGCAATTAGGAATAATAATAACAACTACAACAATTTCAGGAATAATAATAACTATAGAAACAATACTAATTTCATAAACAATAACTATCAGAACAATAACTATAGGAAGGACAATTTCAGGACTAATAACCAAGCAGATAACTCACAAAAGATGACCCCACAGCAGTCTCTTCTAAGTACAGCTTGTCCATGCACTACTCAAGGTGCTACTGCCCCTCCACTTGGGACAAAATGTGGTGCCCCTTAAAACCCTATTGTATTTATTTTGTTGCTATTAACCCTTTTCAGTTTTGTCTCCCTCAAAATAGAAAAGAAGCAGCAGTCCTTATCTACCACCTTACTTTATTTGTGCCATCCAATATTTGACATGTGCCTTCGTATACCTCTTTTGCACTCACACTGTGGATCATGGCTAAGCTAAGAGGAAATGCATCTAAATTCTTGGGTAAGAACATTTATATTCTACCCTTCCTTAAGTGACATGAATTGCAAGATACATATACATACTTTTTTATTTCTCATTGTCACTGATTATAGGAGATATATATTTTTTTTGAAAATTTTAGCACATTTTTTATAATTGCATGTGTAATTTTTGTATTTGAAGCACATATTATCTAAATTGAAAGAGTTTTTAATTATTAGGTTAGTGTAGATTTAGTATATCCATTAGTTCTAACTGTAACTGCTTACCCAAAAGCCTTAGACTACTCAAACTGCCAGTGGTATTTAACTAATATGGGACTTTACACATATGTCTGATTCAAAGAAATGGGATCAACAAAGGAGCACAGATTTCATCTTTACAGTGCCAAAGAAGCACAGATACCTACACAGTGCCAAAGCAGCATGTACTTAACCTGACTGATGCCAAATAAGCACACAGGTCAAATAGAGAAACTCATCCAACTAGGATTACTGAGACTTCTATGGCAATGAAAAGGATTTGAACCTAGTGTGAGAATCAAGGTTGTGATGCTTAACATACGTTAAGATATCGGACTACTTGAACTATACTCCTTGTGAAAATTTATATAAATTACCTAACAATTGACTGTTCTGGCTCCTTATTCTATCCTTAAGAAGAAATGACGAAAGAAGAAAAGAAGGAATGATGAAATATCAGACCAATAAATAAAAATCTAGTCCTTTTTCTAAATTTCTTACTATGGTGGTTGACTGTGGTCCTACTGCTAAGTGGGTATGGGCATGATATTGGACATGGATTGCTTTGATTGGGCATTATTCAAAGAACTAGTGTGATTTTGTTTTTTTCTTATTTTGAATTTTTTCCATATAAAATTTAAGATTGAATGTTTAGAATTTTTATTTAATAGTTATTTGGCCTTTTTGTGCTAATTTTCCATATGAATTTGATTGGTGTTGATTCATATACCTCCTGCCTCAGCCATGAATCCCTCTGTGATTTCAATGTTTCTTTCTATCCTCCACAGGGGGTAATGTGTTTTTATTTCATATGAAGATTTAAAGTTATTTTAGGAAAAGAGACTTACTACCGCCTGGAATGCAAATGGAGATGCCAGTGGTGACCACATGGAGAACACATGCTGATCCAGGAGCCTAAGGGAGCAACTGGATATGCAAAATTTTGAACTTTGGGAGGTTTTAAATTCATTTATCTTGCTAAAATTCCTCTGTTTTGTTAAATTCATATGTTTTGTTTATATGCATTTGTTTTATGTATCTATATATTTTGTTGTGAAAGAAGGGGACTGCCCTCTGAATTTTTTTTTGTAAAAGAAGCGCCAAGTATTTGATTTCCTTATATTGTAAAAATTGTTACCATTCTCCCTTTGTATTTATCTATATAGCCTTTATTTTATTGTAATTGTAAATTTATTAATGTTTGTTATGCTCCATTGGGGAGACTGGTCTCCCAAAGGATCACAGGGGGAACATGTTGTTTTTAAATTATTCTAAGCTCTGGGAGACTACATCTCCCAGGACTCCCTGCTACAATTTCTCCCAATACCTCCTGCTTTCATTGTGGGAGGTGTCAGAGAAAGTATAAAAGAGAGATTTTTGGCACCTTTTCTCTCTCTCTCTATCCTAGAGACTCTCTACCCCAGAGGCTGCCTTGACCCTGGAGAAGTGCCTACCAGAGGAGACCCTTTTTCCCTACCTAACTTTCCCTTTACTAACAAAATAAAACCTAGTTATTTCTACAGTAAGTGCAACTGATTTTTATTGAGCTCCAAAGAGCTCAGGTCAATTTCCCCTATCGGAGCTGGGGGTTACCCAGGCTGGGCTACCTTCCATCTCTTCCTCTGGCTTTCCCTTCCTTTCCCTTCCTTCTCCTATCCTACATTCCTCTTTTCACCCCTAGTCCTCACAGACCCCACTTAAGATTCTTCAAGCAACATACATTGATATATCTGCATATAGCCAAATGCATATAAATATGTGTACAAAGAAAATAGCTATATATGTCAATGTACATACATAAAAGATAATTATTTATCTATATTCTCCTCCATTATAATACATACTTCATTGATTTGTTTTATTAATCAGTTTATATTATAATACACATTCTTTCTTCTAGTGTTTCTCCAACATATTGGTCCTTCAAAAATTTCACTTGTCCTTCATTTTCATATTTGATTGTTGTATATATTATTGTTGTTCAATCATCCTGTCAAGTCTGCCTCATCATGACCCAACAGACTCATAATATGCTGGGTCTTTCCATCCTCCATTATATCTTGAAGTCTGTCCAAGTCTGTGTTCCTTGTTTCAACTATTTATCCATTTCAATCTTTTACCTTCATTCTTTCCCAACAACAGATTGTTTTCTAATAAATCTTGTCTTCTCATTTTGTAACCCACAAATTAAGGCTTAATATTTGTATTTGTACATGTAATGAATGGTCTGAATTAATTTAAATATTATCTAATTGATGTCTAAGAGTTTCTCAAAAGTTTTCTCCAGCACTAAAATTTAAAAACATTGATTCTGGGGTGCTAAGGTTTCCTTACAGCCCAATACTCTCCATGTCAAATATAACCATTTCTTTTGATAATATTTGATATTTTACTATTTAACAGAATGTTCCAAATGTATCCCATCCAAGTAAAATAAATGTCTGGAGGTTGGAGAGAAGCAATTCCCTATGCTCATAAGCAGTGAGGCAAATAGGTAACAAAGCATAGTAAAGAGAATCTTGGACCTGGAGATAGGAAGATTCATAGTAAATCTTGGCTCTGACATTGTCTATATAAGTTGTTGTGGGTTCCTTTTTTTCTGACCCTCTAGTTATACAACAGAAAGATATAAAGATTAGATTAGATTACCTCTAAGGTTCTTGCTAACTCTATGATCTTGTAAATTAGATGAAGTCCAATGTTCAGTCATATGCAATCTAACTCTCCTTTTCTTTGTCTGAATTTTACTTCTCATGAGACTCCTATTTCATGTTCTTAGAATAAATATTACTGTAAAGGATGGTGACCTAGCAGTACGAGATCATTAACTATACACTAAAGCAGTGATCATCAAAACCATATGGTACTGGATAAGAGATGGAAGGGTGGATCAGTGGAATAAACTTGGGGAAAATGACCTCAGTAACAAGAGTTTGGAAAATCCAAAGATCCAATCTTTTGGGACAAGAATCAACCATTTGAAAAAAACTGCTGGGAGAATTGGAAAAAAGTATGGAAAAAGTTAAGTTTTGATCAACATCTCACATTCTCCAACAAGGTAAATTGAAAATGGGTAAATGGCTTAACTATAAAGAGGGACATTATAAGTAAATTAGGTATAACATAGAATAGTATACCTATCAGATATATGGGAAAGGAAAGAATTCAAGAACAAGCACGAGATAGAAGACATTATAAGACATAAAATGCATAATTTCAATTAAGTTAAATTAAAAAGGTTTTACAAACAAAAAAGTTTGTACAAACAAAACCAAGCAAAGCAAAATTAGAAGGGAAACAACAAGCAGGGAAAACATTATAACAGAAATCTCCGACAAAGGTCTACTTTCTCAAGTTTATAAGGAAGTAAGTCATAAACAAAAGAAATCAAGCCATTCCCTAATTGAAAAGTAGTCAAGGGAACGGAATAGGAAGTTTTCAGATAAATAAATCAAAACTATCAATAATCACATAAAAAAGTTCTCTAAATCCCTCCTGATTTGACAAATGCATATCAATATAACTCTGAGGTCCCAACCCATGCCTAGCAGACTGGCCAATAAAATGGTAAAGGAAAATAATATGTGTTGGAGGGATGTGGCAAAAATGGAACATTACTAAAGCATTGCTGAAGGAGTTGTGAATTGATCAGACCATTCTGGAAGGTAATTTGGAATTATGCCCAAAGGACTTTAAAAGAATACCTGCCCCTTGATCCAGTAATACCACTACTACATTTGCACCCCAAAGAGATAATAAAAGGAGTTGTACAAAATATTTGTAGTCACACTTTGTGGTGACAAAAAAATTGAAAAATTAAGGGGTGTCCTTCAATTGAGGAATGGCTGAACAAATTGAGGTATATGATGGTGATGGAATACTAATGTTCCATGAGGAATGGTGAATTATTTGGTTTCTATATGAACTGGAAAGACCCATTGATATAGAGTGAAATAAGTAGAACCAAGAGAACATTGTACCCAGAAAGTGAAACACTGTGAAAGGATCAAATATAATTGACTTTGCTACTAGTAGCAATGCAATGATCCAGGATAATCCCAAGGGACTTATGAGAAAAAAATGTGGGAGGAGAAACAGAAGAAAAACGTATGATTTGTTACTTATTAATATGGCTATATGACTTGGGTTTTTGGTTTTAAAAGATTATTCTATTACAAAAATGAATAATATGGAAATAGGTAGCTCTGGGAGGGGGAGGGAAAAGGGGATGGAAAATAAATCATGCAACAATGGAAAATATTTAAAATTTAAAAAAAATTTTTAATCGAAAAAAATATTACAATAGTTGTTGGAGATAGAAATGGTAAACCACTCTAGGATCTTTGAAAAGAAACCCCTACTGGGGTCACAAAGAGTCATATCTGACTGAAAGGACTGACATGAACTATCTTTGTAAGTTGCTCCATTCTCAATACTGACGGAAGGGATGTAAGGATACTAGTGATTATGAACTGATTTATCTCTGGAATGGGGACCAGTGAACAGAGAGTACAATAATGTTACCATACAAATTCAGTTGTTTCTCTTATTCTATTTTGGGGTTATGATTAGACTGTTTCTAGAGCAACCGTAGGCCTTGTCAAAAAGCTTTCTACAAGCTCAATATTAGGAAGGCCTGTATTCAAGTCCTATTTTTTTTAACATTTACTTGCTAAGCTACCTTGTGCTAATTCACCAAAAAAATCTGGATTGCTCCACTTATCTCTCTAAGATTATAACTTTCAGACTATATTTTTTGATAGAAAAATTCCTTAACGGAAGCTCCATGAACCAATGAGATTATTAGTCTTTTAAAAATATTCAACATATTTCATTTAATTAGAAATGTAATATGTTAAATGAGAACCCCCAAACTAGTGTTTTATGTATTGAAGAGAAAAAAGACTATATTCTTTGAAAAGAGGATATTTTTTAATTTCTTAAAGATAATTTCAGTCACATTTAATATTCAGTTTCAAACACAGTAATCCATCTTTTAAAATCATTCCTCATTAAAGAAAAGTTTTTAGAAAGTTTAAAATGCATATCTACCTAGGTTGGAATTAGCTTAATAAAATGGCATTAATAAGTATGTGTTTTCATTTAATTCTAACATCACAAACTTATTCAAGCTATAAATAGATCAATTTTGTGTTGACATCTAGAATATGAATGCAATATATAGACAAAAGATAATTTAGGAAAAAATTTAACATTCAATATAGAACACATAGTTTTGTTGAAGCAAGGATTTATGAACCTGAACTGATGAATCCTAATGTTACAAATCAACACAATTCTTTGAAACACACAATTAGTAAAATCCATATCTCCAGCTGTGTTGGCTTACGTAACTTCTGTTGCTTTAAAAAATATTTCTCATATAGTACTGTGAATTTACATAATATGCAAATAAACATTATCAGTAATGTATATGGCTAATTCAAGAACATAAAACCATGGAACCATGCTAATGGATAGAATTACCACAAACAATTTAAATAGCACCTTTCTAAGATACAAAACAATAATAGAAAATGACATACATTTGAATAACTGGTGAGAACAGATTATTTAAAAGAACATACTCTCATAAGCCACAATATTTTCTTTCCACATTGCTGGGTACATAAGATAGGAAGTGATCAATGAACACTTCTTAGTTAATTGACATGAAGTTTTAGCTATGGAAAATTTATTTAAATTAATCAAACTATTATTTAAAAAGTTGGCCTTCCACTACTTCTGCCCTGGTGTATAAATTCTATTTTTCTCTTAACTTCCATCATGATTGATAACTATTTAAAGAAAATATTGAAAATGATAAGAGTTAAAATGTTGCCTTGAAAATAAATGGGCAGGGGGGCAGCTGGGTAGCTCAGTTGATTGAGAGTCAGGCCTAAAGACAGGAGGTCCTAGGTTCAAAGCTGGCCTCAGACACTTCCCAGCTGTGTGACCCTAGGGCAAGTCACTTGACCCCCATTGCCCACCCTTACCACTCTTCCACGTAGGAGCCAATACACAGAAGTTAAGGGTTTAAAAAAAAAGAAAAAGAAAATAAATGGGCAATTACAAAATATCTTCAATAGTTCTCAATATGCAATCATCAAACATCTGGTTCTGCAGCCTTACACTATGTACTATGATCAGGATACCTTCTGTAAGCCACCTCAAAATCGTAAATAGCTAGTATCTTGAGTGAGAAATGGGTATAGAAAAAAATGATTCCTTGAAAACAGAGAAAAAATTTGTTAACGTTATCACTGAAATGTCAGGTTTTATTTTTTAAAAATGAAATCATCTCACCAAAACAATTATTTATTTTAAAATTCTATTTTAAATAAAATTCCTCTAAAGTTCCGTTTTTAAATTAAAATTCAATTTGGAACTGATTTTATCCCCATGTGAAAATAAACATACTAAAACAACAAAATTTTCATCACTGAATAGTGATGACTTTAGAAAAAAATATTTTATATAATCATGTTTGAATGAATCTAAAAATAGTAAATAGTGTGGAACCATCCCCCAACAAAAATTGATGCTTCACTGTCAACAAGTGACTTAACCATTCATTTCATCAAAAAAAAAGCTGAGATGTCACAGATCATTTTGTGTTAAGAAGGCTACCACAATAATCATAAAAAATGGCAGTAACTACAAGTTAAGTGCTATAGGAATTCAGAGAAAAAAAATCACCCCGTGCAGAATTGATGAAGTCTGGATTCATTTTGAAGACAGGATTTAAACATCTGCCAAAATAAGTTTTGATAAATTTCAAATAGAACTCCTACATATTTAAAATGTTATTCAATGTTTCAAAAGAGTAAATGTTTCATTGTGATGGTAACTAGACACCATGTGCTATCCATTTTCATGCTATCTGCATTAATGAACAACCCATATGAGAGGTCCAAAAAATTTCCTTCAATAAAGTCTACCTTTTGGTACTCTCATGCTCCAAATTTGGCTACTTTTGGTTTTATATGACATTTTGATGAATATTTTGTCATTAGGATCATACATTTAGCTTTCCTGTTTTGATAGGACCTTTCACAATTTGCAATGTTAAAAGAACATCATGAGAATCTCATTTCACTTTGATGGTGTAAAAGGCACCACATAGAGCTTTCAAAACATCATCAGTTTGTGGTAAAATTATAACATCAATGTTAATTTCTATTTTAAGACAAGTATTATGAATATCAGTATGTGGGGAAAGGCATTGGTGATATTTTCAAGCCTTAGAAAGTACACCATTCAACCTCCACTTTTGACTCAATTCTCACATTTCCCCATTGAATAGTGAAATTAGAGCACAAATTGCAAACTGCCATTAGATAATAAACAATTTATGGAGAAAGCATATATTCATAACTTGTGATAATTAGATTAAGTCTATACTGCCCATCTTTAGATTTAATCACCAAAGGCGAGAACGCCTCTAATTCTGGGAGGTCCGTAACCCATGTATGCTAGAGAGGATGATGAATCAGAATCAACTGACTGCCCCCTAGGCAGTACTATGAGAAGCTTCTATTGTGATTGGACACGCAAATTAGAAGGGAGGCACAGGAAGTGACTCATAAGTGACCCCTTTAAAAGGAGAAGGTCTTCCACTGGAGTGGGGCTGCTGGTGAAGAGGGCGGTTGATGAAGGAGCTCTTCTGGTCCTTGGAGGAGTGCTGGCTGGAATGCTAAAACCAATATGAGTTTAAAGACTGAATCTCCTGAACTTCTCTTAAGGAACTTCTTTTAATAGACTCTGTGAATGAAGCAAAGCTCCAGGCCTCTGACCCTCTGACTCTCTGGCTGAGGGTTAATTAGATCTACCTGGATTGATTACAGGATCTTAATAATTTACCTACTGTGTTAGATTCTTATTTCCTTATTTCCTCTCTCTCTTCTCAATTGTAAATAAATTTCCATAAAGTCAATCTTGACTTGAGGTTATTCCTAAATTGGGGAGATTTCCCCTGGCAACCACTTTTTAATATATTGAACCCCCAAACTCCTTTTTCCCCCTTACAAACTGACTTAAAAATTAGGAAACATGGTTATATTAACTAGCTTTGTGAACACAGGAATGCCAGTCAGCCTCAACGGATCTCATACCTGTGATAACCAGAGTAGTCTGGCAGCTGACACAGACATAAGAGAGAAAGAATGACTTAAAATGTGTTGCCAGGGATTCAATGTCTGTTGGCCATTTGGCAGAAATCATCATGAAATGTTGATGTGAGTGAAAAGTTTTGAGTCAATATATAGACCTGAATCTGGTTACTGTGTCAGGATAGGACATATGTAGCAGCTTTGTCATCCTAGGGAAATTACTTTCTTCTATCTCTGTTTCATTATTTATATAATGGGAATAGTATTAGCACCTACATCAAAGAATTGGTGTATAGATCAGAGAAAGTAATATATGCAGGTGATTTTTCAAAGCTTTAAGAGATTTCAAAGATTTAAGAGATCTAAATATCATTATCATCATTATTAAACTTATTACTCCCCCATCCTGTGACAGTATTGTCTGCGACCCATCCTAGATCCTCCTGCCTCTCATCTCTGAGCATATTATATGCATACCTATGATGGGCAAGATGATTAATTCTATTTCTATGTCCTGGCTTTAGGAAACCTAAAGTGGAGGAAGGGATGTACTCCTCATGATCATTAATTAAAACCTTTGCTTCCTTGTCTCAACAACTAAACTGTCTCCCTTATTTGTTATAAAAGTGGGTTTCAGTCCCTTTAGTTATAATATGAAGAATGTTGGTCCCGTGTTCTCTTCCAGTAATTAAAAATCTATTTGATATTTAAAACCAGTTGAATAAATAGATACTTAGTTCTCCTACTGCTCCAAAGCTCCAGAGTTCTAAAGCTTTTTAAATTAGTAATACATTTCTTAGTTAGGGAGCCCAATCAACCAACAAAGAAAGCTATGGCATCTGTTTTATCATTTCTCCTTAAGATAGATAACTGCTCTGTTGCTGTCAACTGAGTAAAGATCATAAGAATCCAAGTACTGTTGAAGTTGGTGCCTGAGGTTCCCATGCTCTACCTCATTCAAAGACTTTAAAATATATGTCAGAGATTCGAGTAGATTTGACAGTGTATATCATTAACCAGAAAAGAGATCAGGTAACTTAACTCAGTTCTCTCTGACATGTCATGAAAATTCTGTGGACTTATTTGATGTGAAGAATTATATATGGGTTTGATGTTTTTTTTAATTTCTTTTTAAATGAAGATTGATTTTTATTATAATATTCTTTACTCTGTTTATAAGACTTCTGCTTTGATTGAATAGTAATCATATCAAATTTAAATGGTTATTTTCAAACAATTTACATAGAATTCTTTAAGTTCTTCACATGCTTTCTACCCAGGGGAAATTCATAGTTTGATAACTAGGTAAGTGAGTTAGCTATATAGATGTGATAAACAAGCATTATCTGTGCTTTTGAAGAAGAAAATTTATAAATTTATAAATTTTTTAAAATTAATTAATTTATTTAGAATGTTTCCATCATTACATGATTAACATTCTTTCCCTTTCCTATTTCCTACCCTTTCCCTGAGCTGACAAGCAATTCCTCTGGGTTTTACATGTACACTTATTAAAAACCTTTTTCCATATTATTAATATTTGCATTAAAGCGATCTTTTAACATCAAAATCCCCAATCATATACACAGTGAAATACATGATCAATCATATGTTTTTCTTCTCCATTTCTACTCCCACAGTTCCTTCTCTGGATGTGGATAGCTTCTTTCTCATAACTCCCTCAGGATTGTCCTGGATCATTACTTTGTTGTTAGTAGAGAAGTCTCTTATGTTTGATTGTACCACAGTGTATCAGTCTCTGTGTACAATGTTCTCCTGATTCTGCTCCTTTCACTTTGCATCAATTCCTGGAGCTCATTCCAGTTTACATGGAATTCTTGCAGTTCATTATTCCTTTCAGCACAATAGTATCCCATCACCAACTGATATCACAATTTGTTCAGCCATTCCCCAATTGATGGACATCCCCACATTTCTCAGTTTTTTGCCACTACAAATAGCAAGGCTATGAATATTTTTGTACATCTTTTCCCTTATTATCTCTTTGGGGTACAAAACCGGCAGTGGTATGGCTGAATCAAAGAGAAGACAGTCTTTTAAAGCTATTTGGGCATAATTCCAGATTTCCTTCCAGAAAAGTTAGATCAATTCACAATACCTCCAGGAGTGTATTAGTGTCCCAATTTTTCGTCACAACCCCTCCAGCATATATTATTTTCCTTTATTGTATTTTGGCCAATCTGTTAGGTGTGAGGTGGTACCTTAGAGTTGTTTTGATGTGTATTTCTCTAATTATGAGAGATTTAGAACACATTTTCATGTGCTTATTGATAGTTTTGATTTCTTTTTTTGAAAACTGGTTGTTCATGTCCCTTGTCCATTTATCAATTGTGGAATGGCTTGATATTTTGTGTAATTGACTTAGCTCCTTATAAATTTGAGAAATTAGACTTTGTCAGAGGTTTATGATATAAATATTTTTCCCAATTTGTTTCTTCCCTTCTAATTTTGGTTGCTTTGGTTTTGTTTTTCAATTTAATGTAATAAAATGTTATAAAATTATTCATTTTACATTTTGTAATATTTTCTGCCTCTAGTTTGGTCTTAAGTTCTTTGATTTCCCATAGATCTGACAGGAATACTATTCTAAGTTCCCCTCTTTATATTTAAGTCACTAATCCATTGTGAATTTATCTTAATATAGGGTGTGAGATGTTAATTTAAACCTACTCTCTCCCATACTGTTTTCCAATTTTCCCAGCAGTTTTTGTCAAATAGTGGTTTCTTGTCCCAAAAGCTAGGATTTGGCAGTTTATTGTACACTGTCTTCCTGAGGTCATTCATCCCAAGACTATTCCATTGATCCATCTTTCTGTCTCTTAGCCAGTACCATATTGTTTTGATGACCAATGCTTTATATTATAGTTTAAAATATGGTATTCCTAGACCTCCATTCTTCACATTTTTCTTTTCATTAGTTCCATTGATATTCTTGATCTTTTCTTCTTCCAAATGAACTTTGTTATGATTTTTTTCTAATTCTATAGAAAAGTATCAATATTTTAATAGGTATGACACTGAATAAGTAAATTAATTTGGGTAGCATTGTCATTTTTATATTAATAACTCATCCTACCCCTGAGCAACAAATTTTTTCCAATTATTAAGATCTAGTTTTAATTGTGTGGAAGGTGTTTCATGGTTGTGTTCATATAATTCCTGTATTTGCCTTGACAAATAGGTTCCTAAATATTTTGTATTGTCAAGGGTGATTTTAAGTGGAATTTCTCTTTCTAGTTCTTGCTGCTAATTTGTGTTGGAAATATATAGAAATTCTGATGATTATTTATGGGTTTATTTTGTGTCCTGTAACTTTGCTAAAGTTGTTGATTATTCCCAGTAGCTTTTTAATTGATTTTCTTTTTTATTATTTTTAGGAAATGCCCATCTATTCATATACTATCTAGTGCTTTTAGTAGGAATAAATGGCGTATCTTGTCAAAGGCTTTTTCTACATCTATTAAGATAATCATTTGATTTATGTTGGTTTGGTTATTGATATTGTCAATTATATGGATAATCTTCCTAACATTAAACCATCCTTGCATTCCTGGAATAAATCTCACCTGGTCATAGTGAATGATCCTCGTGATAACTTGCTGTAGTCTTTTTGCTAGTATTCTATTTAAGATTTTTGCATCTATGTTCATTAAGATTGATTTTTTAATTTACTTTCTCTGTTTTTGGTCTGCCTGGCTTTGGAATCAGTACCATATTTGTGTCATAAAAGGAACTTGGTGAAACTCCTTCTTTGCTTATTTTGTCTAACAGTTTGTATACTATTAGGATTAGTAGATTTTAAATTGTTTGATAGATTTCATTTGAGAATCCATCTGACCTGGGGATTTTTTATTCTGGAGTACCTTGATGGTTTGTTCAATTTCTTTTTGTGAGATGGGATTAAGTATTCTCTTTCCTCTTTTGTTAATATAGGCAGTTTATATTTTTGTAAATACTCAACCATTTCACCTAAATTGTCATATTAATTGCCATATAATTAGGCAAAATAACTCAGCAATTCCCTTAATTTCCTCTTCATTACAGGTGAAATCACCCTTTTTGTCTTTAACACTAATTTGATTTTCTTTTCTCTTCTTTGATTAGATTAACCAGTACTTTTTTTTCCTAAGTACACAATTATAGCCTTATTTATTAGTCCAATAGTTCTTTTACTTTCAATTTTATAAATTTCTCCTTTGATTTTGAGTATTATCAATTTGGTTTTCATCTGGTGATTTTTTATTTGTTCTCTTCCTAGTTTTTTAAGTTGCATGCTCAATTCATTGACCTCTTTTTCCCATGCTTTGTTGATATATGTTTTCATGGATATAAATTTCTCCCTAAGTGCTGGTATGGCTGCATCTCATAGATTTTTTATGTTGTTTCCTCATTTTCATTCTTTTCAAATAAATTAGAAATTGTTTCTTTTATTTGTTCTTTGACCCACCAGTTCTGAAGAATTAAATTATTTAGGTTACAATTAATTTTAAATTTGCCTTTCCATAAGCCTTTATTGATTATGATTTTTATTGCATCATGGTCTGAAAATTAGTATTTGTTATTTCTGTACATTTGTTTGCTATGTTTTTATGCCCTAGAACATGATCAGTTTTTGCATATGTACCATGTACTATTGAAAAGAGTGTATATTCCTTTTTTATCCATATTTATTTTTCTCCAGATATCTATTAGCTCTAATTTTTCTAACATTGCATTCATTTCTCTTACTTTTCTTATTCATTTTTTGATTTGATTTACCTAGTTATCTTTGGTTTTACTAACTATTCCCTCCTTAAGCTCCTTTAATTTCTCCTTTAAAAATCTGAATGCTATACCATTTGGTGGATATATTTTGAGTACTGTAAGGATGATTCAAGGCTAAAGTTGGATTGCAGTCTCTCAAACCTCTTTGTGGGGGATTTCTTTAATTCAGCAGCTGTTAAGCTCCCATAAGAGGTTGGTCAAACAGTTCCTTACAGAGGGGACATGGTTAAATGGCTGCTCAGAGGGAATCTGATCTAATTTCTCTCAAGCAGATGGTTTGGTTGGGAGAAGTTATTCTTCCACTAGAAAGGATGTTACTGGAAATGAGGGAGTGATTCCTTGACAAGTATATATGAGGACATCAACAGGATTCCCAATAATGAAGGTCCCCACCACCAACTGTCAATCCTTGGTGTGAAGGAAGGATTCTATCAAGGGTAAGAGATGTTATGGCCTATTCAACTATATAATCCAAAGGCTATTGAAACAGTAGAGTAACTTCTTTTAATTAATCAAGGAAGGCATAATCAGGGAAGGTATGTTGAGTATAGGATTATAAAGCTTAGGTAGGAGGGAAAGGAGATCATTATTAACTAATCAAGATGGACCAGAGGCTCATCTCACCCTCAACAGGGCTAGGCCTCTTCACAATGTTCCTCTCTTTTCCTAACTTCTGCCTCAAGTAATAAATTAAATAAATACATGAACAAGGTTAGCAGGATGATATCAAATGTTGATTAAAGATCTCCTGAAGTGATTTGGTGATGTTAAATCTTGGTTTCAACTAATAGGATTTATAATTGCAGCAGGGATCAGGCTAATATGGGGACTAACTGAATCAGCTAGAATCAGTACAGCAGGAATAGGCTAAAGGTGCTCCTGGTATGGATCAAGTAGGGTTCAATGGAGAGTCTTTCCCAGACCTCCCACCACCCTTTGACCCAAACCCAGAATTTGCTTCCTTTGCCTGGGGAATCACCCCATTATATAGTCCAATTCTAACTGCCCCTCAACTGCCTTCAATTTCTTGGGGTTCCAAATATCAGCCCCCATTTGCTTCTCTCTTGGAGTAAAGCTTATAGTACCGATATTTCTTCATTGTTTATTCTGCCTCTCATCAAGATGTAATTACCTTCCTTATCTCTTTTAATGAGATCTATATTTGCTTTAGCTTTGTCTGAGATCTTAACTGCTACTCCTGCTTTCTTTGTCTTAGTTGCAACCTAGTATATTCTGTTGCACCCTCTTACCTTTAGCTTGTGTATGCCTACCTGTTTCAAGTGTGTTTCTTGTAGACAGCATATGGTAAGATTCTGGCTTTTGATCTATTCTGCTCTCTGCTTCCTTTTTTATGGATGAGTTCTTCCAATTCACATTCACAGTTATGATAACTATCTGTGTATACACTGACATTTTGACTTCCTCCTTTGATTCTGCCTTTTCTCTTATACCTCTTTCCCTCCCTTCCAACTTTTATCTTTTATTCATTATCTCCCTTTTTTCCCTCCCTATTGTTACTCCCCTTCCCACTTCCACCCTTCTTACTATTCACCTTTTACTGTAGTGCTTTTTAAATGACCCCCTAACCTCTCCCTCCCTCCTATTGCTCCCCTCCCCACTAGCTCATTTATTGCTCTTCTCCTTCTCCTTCCCTATAGGGCATGATACAATTCTCTGCCCCAAAGAATCTGACAGTTCTTCCCTCTCTGAGCCAATTCCAATGAGTGTAAGATTCAAGTAATACCTGTTTCCTACCTCTTCTTCCCTTTCATTGTTTTGGTCTTATTCCCTGCTCCTACTGTGTGCTTCTTTGTGAAATATATATTTACTCCATTTAATCTTTTTTCCCATTTCTCTTAGCATTTTCTTTTTTTTACCCCTAGTTTTTTTACAAAATTTTTTTCCATAGCATCCTATACACTGTAACCTCTAGGTGTACTTCTAGCTACCCCAATGATATTAAATATTTTCATATAGTAATACAAATTATTTGAGCTTATTAGGTCCTTTAATTTTTTTTCTTTTCTTAATTATCTTTTAGTGGTTCTCTTGAGTTTTGTATTTTGGCATCAAATTTTTCTAAGTCCAGTTTTTTTCTTCAGGAATTGTTTTAGTTCATATGCCTCTGTTTCCAGATGACTTATTTTGCTTTTTAAGTTTTTCCCCGATTTTCTTCAACCTCTCTTAATTGTTTTTTGAATTATGTCTTGAGTTCTTCTAGAGTCTAAGTCCAATTTGCTGGAGTTCCTGAGTTTTTACTTGATGTTCTTTGGTTCTCTTAGGTTCAACTTGTTCTTTGTTCATCACCTGAATAGAAGTTCTCAAATGTAATTTCTTTTTCTTTTTCTGTTGTTTACTCATTTTTCCCCTTCTTTTCCCTTCCTTAATGGCTGTATTCTCGATCCTCTGTTTATTTGCCCGATCTGTGAGTTTGGGCTTTTATTCCCTGAAAGGGTTTATTTTCAGTTGTGTTGATTAACTGGATTAGGCTGATGGAGTTGTCCAGTTGTCTTCATGTGCCCTGAGGTTAGATTTTCCACAGCTGCCAATAGATCCTGAAGGTTAAATTGAAGGTATGGAGGCAGAAGATAATTACTCTCTGTCATCCTCTCTACTCCTTTCTGCCCACCACCCAGTCAGAGACCTGAGTTTCCCATGATTGTACAAAGGTACTCCATCACAGTTGCAGCCTTCATCCTTTGATCCCAGTCAGCCAGATTCTCACAAGGGCCTCAGCCCAGTAGCTGGGGGAGTGATGTTGGATCTTTCCCTTATACTGAAGAATTTGACTTCATCTGCATACCTTTCAGATTGGATCGAACAGGAGAGACCTGTGGCTCTGTCCTGCTGCAGAGCCTGGCTCTGTCCACTCTGTACCTTGCTCCTCTAGTTTTCTGCTAGCTGAGCTCTGTGAGACTGAGCCCTTCTGTCCTCTGGAGGCTTCTTCTCTACACTAATCATGAATTGGTTTAAGCCAGTGGAGCTTATCTTCAAAGCTGAATATGCCCTATGGCCAAAATTTACAGAGGCAGAGGACTGAAATGGAAGTGTGGAACTGTGACCAGCCTGTCCTCTTCTCTGCTTCTCTCCTCCACCTGCCTCCTCGCCAGCTGTTGTCAGAGCCCAGAGCTTTGTGTTAAATGTATTATCAAGGCAGTTTGTCCAGATTGGAGCTCTAGCCCTGACATTCCACCAACTGCCAGAGTCTCAGCATAGTAGCTGGGGTAGGGACTTGGGGACCTTTCTTCTTTCATTTTCTTAAACTTGAGAATTCAACCTTCTCTGTATACATTTTAAGTTGAATCAAGCAGGAGGATCCCACAGTTCTATCTTCTTGTTGGATTTTATTTTCTGTCTGCCTTGAAGAGCTTTGTTTTTGATTGTTACAGATAGATTTTTGCAGAGGAATTGACTTTTGCTGCTTCTAAGCCACCATCTTGAGTCCCCTCAATTTATTATTTTAACAATTCAAATGGAATATATGGCTTATTGGTTAAGAAATTAGTAAAGTGGATATTCTATGTGTTTTCTTTTTTATTTTCTGTCAACTCACATAATAATGTCTAGTACTTAATTATTTAGTAATCATTAAAATAATTATTATTATATTGACTCAGGATACAAGGGGAGGGCATATAATTCAATCTTTCTTTTAACATTTAATATCCTTTACAAATAAGACAGGGTTATCTGGTAGTGAGTGTAAACCATTAGGATCAAATACACTCATCTTCTATTTTGAGTCATTATACTAATTCATTTGGGGATGTTCAAAAAGTCACTAAAATTTTCTAAGGCATAGCTTTTTTTTAACTATAAAGTTAGAATTGGTGATATTTGAAGCTCTCCTAATTTAACATTCTTTGATAGCAAAGTTAGGATTTTTGCACAAATGAAAGTTACTACCTGTTAAATAGTTGAGAACCTCCAATATTGACTCCTATGATATAAAGAACACAAATAAAGAAATGAAGAGTTCAGAGATCTTTAAAAAATATTTATTTTCTACTTTTTGTAAAAGGAATTAATAATGGTTACCAACTAGCTTTTTATTTCATAATTATATGATGGTTTTAAATGAAAAGTCTGAGTTAATGTTATGTTGATCTAAACAGAGATATTTGGGAACCTGAAGAGATGGCCTGAAACTAGACACCTGCAGGACTTACTCCTCACACACACACACAGGCTAGAATGAGTAGGGAGGGATAGGTACTCCTTACTCTCACCCCTCTCACCAAGCAGTTGGAAATCAGTTGGAAATGGAGGCAGGACTGTTGTCTTCTGGGAAGGCTCAGCAAGGCAAAGCTCTAATGATGTTCACTTTCTCAATTTATATTCCCCACAGGTTTGACTGAGGGACAATAGGAGAAGCTTAATGTCTTGTAGTTATCAGGGACAGACGAATCTAACTTGTATGGGCCAGACAGCTGAAGGAAACCTAGCTGAAGTTGGATGTAAGTATTCCCAGAATAATAAACAGGCACTGCTCCCAAATGATGAAGTTTTTTTTTACTGATAAAAGAGGAAGGGGAAGGTAGGGGGGTTTTTCAGGGATTAGGATAAGATCTGAACTATTAGGCAGAAACTGCCCCTCCCCCCAAGAGGGAGTGGCAGACCTTTTAACTAGCTTTCCCTCAAAGCCTATAATTATCACTTCTAATAGCCAAATAACTAAATAACAAGTGTGCTGTTGCTAGAAAGGTCTAGATCAGCTAAGCAGGCAAACTGCAAAGCAGAACCAAAATGGTTCTTGCCCCAAATGGCCTCCTAAGCAATCCCAAAACCGGGGACAGCAAGCAGAATGAGCTGCTCACCTCAATCCCCAGGAACCAACTATCTAACTGCTTTCAAACTGTCCCCTCACCCAGACTTCTCCGGGGAGGTTTCCTGGAATTCTGGGTTAGGCTTGACCCTGTATCTTACAGGAATTTCCACCCTGCCATTTTCCATGTTGCAGTTAAATGTGTTAGAAAATTATTGTTTTGTTATTATTACTGGTTGTTTGGATTATTTAAAAAATAATTCTTTTAGTCATATTTTTATTGAATTATAAAACCACAAACTTTGGAATCAAAAGGGTCTTCTCAGTTTATGTAGATAGACCTCTCCAATATATAGGAAATGATATTAGTTTTTTCTTTCAACACTCAAAAGTAATTAAGTTAGCTAGTCACCAAAAACTGCAAAGTAAGGGAGCAAGAGTAAGCTATAATTAAAGAGATATCTGATGAGATGTAAATCTTTTAACCTTAAATATTGAAATGATAGTAAATATATATGTTTACTCATTTATGGGTATTATATAATGTATGATATTTATATATACACATATATAGTACATGTATAATTTATAAAATATGTGATATTTACTACAGTTAAGAAGACTAATTTAATTTTAAGTAAACTCTGACTCTAATGGTTCAGAATCAAAATATGAAAAAAAAAATACAAAGCCTATGAAAACTTGACTCCTTTGGTATTTCTTGGAAAATAAAGGTTTTATTTTGAACTCTCTTCCTTTTTGAATTCCAAATCTATATTCAGTTGGGAAGAGGGTTGAGGTCACACACCTTGAGGAGAAAAGAGAGATGAACATGTAACTTTTCCAATACATGAATTAGTCTAAAAGTCCATATGGTTTATATTTCAAAAAAAATAACACGTTCTTATATTCCTGAACCCCCAAGATTTTTGTAGCAGTCAACAATAGCACTTCAGAGAGTTTGCCATCTGCTTATTTTGGGTCATTTAACTTTATCTGATATTTTTGAATCACTAACATTAGTAAAATAATTATTTTTATTATATATAATCCTTCCTAAATTATATGGTTCCATGCATATATCCATTCCATGTATAATTCAAAATCATTTTCACTCATATTTAATATAAGTGTGAAATTAAAAGTTCTAAGTTGATATCCACATTTTCTCCTTAGTCCATTATGAAAGACATTTCTTAATTTTTTTTTCTGAAACAAAAGAAATTTGTGGGGAAATGGAAGGAATAAAAAAATGAAGCAAAGCATGGATCCTATAAGATACTTCATATATCTAGTTACACTGGTCTTCATTCTCTTCATAGAAAAAAGATAACTATACCTCCTGACTCTAGCTATTTTTAACTCTTGGTTTCCTTCAAACCCAGGCTAAAATTTCACCCTCTCTAAGAAGCCTTCATTCTCCCTTATTGGAAGTGCTTTCCTTCAGTTGATTTTACCCAATTTATATAATATATCTTGTTTGTACATAGTTGTTTATATATTTTCTCTATAGGTAAATTATGAACTTTCCAAACACAGGACTATTTTTTTTTGCCTTTCATTGTATCATTAGCATTTAAGATAATACCTGGAGCACATTAGACTCTTAATAAATGCTTATCAACTGAATGTATAATTTGAGACATGCTTTTTAAATTCTCTAATTTCATTTCTTTTTTGTTGTTGTGGTGGTGGTGGCTAGAATGATAGATCTCATATTTCTTTTCCTGAGTTTTGAATATGTGCTATACTAAAATGTTTCTTGAATTGCTATGATTAAGTACTTCAGAAACATAGTAACATTATTTCAGGTCCATTGGATGAACATTTTCTAAGCTGTACTTTAATCTGGGCTAGGCCAAGAATTTTATAAGGAAACTCTTAACATGTTAAGAAAGAGAATGAAGAATTTAAGACAAGATATGGATAAGTTTAAAAGGATTAGTAGTCATAGTTGAGAAGTAATATTCACCACTTTGATTAGACCACAAATACTTCTTAAACTAGTACATATTAAAGTAAACTATATTGAGGCAAATATATATTTGCATATATATATATGTGTGTGTGTATAAAATAGTATTGAGAGAAAAAATAAATTAGATGAAAGTATAGAGTTTAATCAAGGACAGTAATGATTTAAAATAATTATCCTTTGTAAAATATTTGATTAAGTGACACCCAAGGTTGTTTTTTAATGCTAGAATTCTATGATATGTATAAGACTAGGTTTCCAAATCAATATTTTCCTCCCATGTGGTGATTTTAGTTTGAAGATTATTTTGGAGAAGTTATTTAAATACTTTGAATTCTCAATTCTATACTTGTATAATTTAATGTATGACTAGAAAACATGTATGAGAAGCTCTTGTGGGTGTGTAGCAGGCAAGGGTAGAGATTTTCTCTGTGTGTGTGTGTGTGTGTGTGTGTGTGTGTGTGTGTGTGTNGAGGTAAAAAGCATAATTAACATATGAAGTTTATAGGTACCACCAAGCCTGAGAGGATAAGAAATATAATATAATATAATATATAATTAATATAATATATATAATTAATATAATTAACATAATATAATACAATACAATATAATATAATATGATATGATATGATATAAATATAATAGAAAAAATCACAATTGTATATGTATGGTGGAAATGTAGATTCTTACAGTTGAGTTTAAAAATGTTTTCCAAAGTATGAGTGACATGTTACCACATAGTAAATTATCTGAAGTAAAACAATAGCAATAATAACTGAGGGCAGATATGAAATGATCACAAGGTCAATATGTGTCAACAATAGAATATAGCCTCCAAGAAAACTAATATAAACCTGTGCTACTGTGAAAGAAACATGCCTTTTAGGAATAAGAGGATGATAATCACACTTTCCTCTTCTTATTTCAAACCAAGTATTGTCAGTATAAAAGTATTATGTTTAATTTTTAATTACCACATTTTGGAAGTATATTGATATGCTGGAGACATTTTAGGATATGCAAAGTAAAAGTAGATGAGCATTTAGATTCAAATTATCTTAAGTTCATATCATATGGAAATTGGTTACAAAAACTTGGTAAATTTAGTCTGAAAAAAATATATATATAATTATCTTCAAATATCTACAGTGCTGTCATGCAGAAAAGAGAACAGGCTTTTTTATTGGCTCTGTGGAACAAAAATAAAAGTACATCAAGGAAGTTGTAAAGAAAAAAATTTACAATAAATTAAAGGATAATTTTAAAAATGCAAAAAGCAATATGGGAATATCAGAGTCAAGACAGCATAATGAGAGGTCAGGAATGTGACTTCAGCTTTCCCCCAAAACAATTCTACAATAAGGAAAAAAATGTGCCAACTAGAATTCCAAGCAGGAAAGTAAAGAGTCACAGGGAATAATTATTTTAGGATAGGAGAACTTAGAACGGGAGATTTATACATGGGTAGCTGGCCAAGAGCATGATGCAGGGGTTGAAATTGCATCAGGCTATGTCATCTGCACTTGGCTGTGGTGGTGGCATCAAGGGGGGGGGGGCTGGTAGTCAAGGATGGTAAAGAAAATGAATGCTGGGACAGAAAGATATCCCAGAGGATTCCTATAGCAGCAATTGGAGCAGGGATAAATTCCTGCTAGCAGCAATCTCAGACATAAATTAGTTCCAGGTTTTATAGTTGCAGGTACTATAAAATAGTTACAAAGTGGAGAGGAATGATCTTTTAAGGGTACAAGGAAACAGGACCTTAACTTTGAAAGGAGAAGTGCATAGAACTGAAGGGTAGGGAGCAGACCAATAGATGACATCAATTTAGAAACACTAGAATTTTTCAGGTCCCAAAACTGAGCTGTGAAAACAGCTGAAGGGCACAGGCAAGCCATCCTCCAAGAAGTGAGCACATTCTGATTCTAACAGAAAATCTAATGTCAAGGAGTAAGCTGGAAAAATGAGTAAAAACATTAAATAAACTGGTCATAAAAACTTATATTATGAGAACTATTCTCAAGACACAAACTCAGGAAAACAATGGCTTTAAAACATTTCCAAATAAAGCCTCATATAAAATGCATATTGGACACAAGCCCAAAAAGAATTCCTAGACAATCTAAAGAAAGTGATTAAAACAGGGAAAAAAAAGATTTTAAAAATCAAGTCAGAATGAGAAAGAGAAAATTGTGATAATAAATAGCTAAACAAGAACATTATCAAAAGCTAATTAATTTGGTAAAATAATATAATACTGATGAAAATAAGTCCTTTAAAATTAGCAATAGTTGAGTAGTGTTGGGATTATAATCACAGGATGCTCTCTGTTCAGCAGCTGGACAGTGTTATCCCTCTGGGGAGGGTCAGAAGGCAGACACTGATAGAATTTTTAACTGAAAAAAGACCAAGGCCACTGTTTACTTGATGATATATAACTCTGTATTTTCTTGATGTAATATTAGTTATGCTGATCTGACTGCAAATAGTACTGATGATCTTGGATTGATTAGAAATTAATCACAAGCAAGAGTTGGTGATTAGCCTGTATAATCCTCCTCAGCCAAGGAATTAATCCCAAATATCAGGTTTGACAGTGAGAATATTCTTGAAGGTGATGGACTAGGCCACTAAGCAGATCTCAACAACAGGTAACTAATTTAATTAATAGGTACAGGAATATCTTGAAGGTATGGGGATTAAGGAAAAATTGGCGAGGATAGATATTTTAAGAGGTTAAAGTAAAACTAATATCTAGCTGATAAATAGCCAGGCAGTTCCCCTTGGGGAAAAGCCTGGGACGGAATTCTGCCACACTGGCTGGCTTGCCAACTTTGGCCTAATTCAGCTGTTAGATGTCAAAGCTAAACTTGACTGGTTATAAAAAGCTGTTAATCTTCTGAGATAAATTTCTTGATGGGATTGCTGAATATTGTTGATGATGATCATAAGTCATTGAATAGTAGATCTGATGATAAATTGAATGCTGCCTTTTCCCTAAAGAACTTAACATTTTAAAGGTGATTTTCAAGTAACCGTGTATGGGAATCTAATGCCAGTTTCCTAATTGCATCTTACTAAAGATGTTTAAAGTTCGGCTCTTTTCATAATGACTCAAAACTTTGTTCTTAATAACCATGATTTCTTTTGAGGGCCCTGAATTATAAATATATATATATATTTTTTTTTTCATTGTTTTAAAAAAATATATACTGTAGATTGCAGGATATGACAGTTGACTAAAGTAGCTGGGATCCTAGAATGAATTAGTTAACCCAAGTCTTTGGTGAAGCTTCTGGGTTTGATTGGAGAGCTTTTCCCCTTTTCACCCTTTACCACCCACCCAACTCACAACTGAGTCCATTTGCTTGAGGATGACCTCCTATTTATGGGGGTGCTCCAATGGTCTTTCACTGTCTCATGCCTGCTCTAGGAATTCCAAAATCTGAACTCCCATCTTGCAGCAGTTTACACAAGATGGCTATTTGCAAAGCTATTTGCAGTAGCAATTAGTAACTTCGTGAGATTGGTATAAAACAAAATTTAAAAAATAGAAAAAATGTGAATTATTGCATAGGATAAAAAATTGATATGTAAAATGAACAAAGGAGAGAGTATTTAGGCATTATTGGGCTATCTGAAAGCCATGAACAAAACAGCCCCTCAGACATCCTATTTCAAGAAATTATATAGAAAAACTGACCACGTATCATAGAACCAGGTAAAAAAGTAGATACAAAAATAATTCACCTGTCACCTCATTCAACATATCTCCAAATTAAACTGTAAGAAATATTATAGACAAAACTACAAATCACTAGATCAAGGAGAAACTAATGCATGTCATCAGCAAGAAAATATATAAAAATGACATCTTAGTTAGGATCATGCAATATCTGTCAGCTATCATTAAAAAGAAGCAAAAAAAGTTTTGAATATGATATTCCATAGGAAAAAAATCTAATAAAACAAGTAAAAATAACCTATCCAACAAAACTGAGTATAATCCTATAGAGTAAAAATAGTAATTCAATGAAATAGAGGACTTTCAAGAATTCCTGAGGAAAGACCACAATTGAATATAAACTTTGATATTCAAACATAGAACTCGAGTGCTATAAAAAGGTAAACAATGAGAACTTCTAATGATGTAAAAAGTTTAAATTTCTTTTGGTATGTAATATATGCAAAAAGTTTACATTCTCGGATAGGAAGTTAATCCACGTAATACCAATGTTGTCATTACAAGGGCAATTAGAAGGAGCCCGCTTAGAGAGAGAGTATGACTCTGAATCTAAGATGTTAGAATGATCACAAAATAATGGAATATTGAGAAAGAAGGATGCATTAGGAGTAAGAAGAAGGGGAAAGAAGAATGGGGAAAATGTCTTACATAAATGAGATGGGTCATAAAACAAATCATAGAAACAATAAAAAATTCATTAAAGAAAATGATGAAAATACTACGATATGCCAAAATTTCTTGGATGCAATCAAAACAATACTTAAAGGGAAATTTTTATCTTTGAATGTTAACATCAGTAAAAGAGAGAAAGAGTAGATAAAAAAAATGTGTGCATGTAACTAAAAATAAACCCTAGGGGGAAAAAAACCTAATAGAAAATCTACAATTTAAAAACAAAGTAGATATCCTAAAAATTGATGGAGAAATTAGCAATTAGAAAAATTGAAAGTTAAAAAAAATAAATGAAATCAACAAAACTAGAAGCTAGTTCTATAAAAAAGAATAAGACAAATATAATCTTTGGTTAATTTGATTCCAGAAAGAAATACCCAAAGTGAAAAAGAGAATACACAAACAGGAGAAGATGAAATTAAAGCAATTACTTAGAAATAGTTTGACCAACTATATGCCAGTAAAATTAACAACTGTAATAAAAGGAATGAATTTTTGCAAAAGTAAAAATTACCCCAAATAACAGAAGTATTAGGATATTTATATTACCTTATCTTCCAAAAGGAATTGAATAAACCACAAAAGCATCCCAGGAGGAGGTTTGGGAATGGGAAAAGCTGGATTACAAGGAAATTCTACTAAACTTTTAAAGAACACTATTTCAATACTACAGAAATGATTTGCAAAAAATAGATAAAAAGGGAGGCCTTGGAAATTCCTTCTATGATAAAAATATTGTCTTGATACATAATCCAAGGAGAGCAGAAACTGAGATGGAAAACTATAGACCAGCTTTCCTAATGAATACTAATATAAAAATTTTAAGCAAAATAAGACCAACAGGATTACAAAAATATATCACAAAGATCATACACTATGACGTGATTTAATTTTTATGAAAATTGCAGAACTGATTCAATATTAAGAAAACTTTAAACATCAATCAATTTAAAATATTTATTGCAATAGATGCAATTTTTGACAAAATGCAATATTTATTCCTATTAAAAACTTTAGAGAACACAAAAGATAAATGGAGAACTTTTAACAATTATAAGCAGCATATATTTAAATCCAGGACCTAGCATTTTTTTTATAATTTAGATACACTAGAAATAGTGTCAGTAAGATTAGAGGTAAAGTAAATTTTATCATTTTGACCATTATTATTCAGTGTTGTACTGGAAACTATGGTTAAAGCAATAAGAAAAGAAAATAACATTGAAATAATAAGCATAGGAAATGAGGAAACAAAACTACTCCTACCATTCTGCAAAGCAATTTACATCTATGTCCTCAAAGCTATAACACTATGTATTTGCCTTTTGACTCATAAATACCTCTATTACCATTATGTCCTAAAGTGACAAAGAAAAAGATCCATACATACAAAAATATTTGTAGCAGCTTTTTTGGTGGCAAAGATTAAGAAACTGAGGATAATCCCAGTAAAAGAATGATCAGATAAATTATGTGTTGGAATGTTATTATGTTGTTAGAAATTAAGAAGCGTTTGGTTTCAGAAAAATTTACAGAGAAACAGTGATTCTGAAATGATAATCAACTGTGAAAACTTTGCATCTCCTATCAATACAATTACCTAACACAAACACCAAAGGACTGACATGAAAAAGCTATGGACACAGAGGCAGATAACTCATGGAATTAGTATGGTGATTGAAACTGTAATGCAGGATTGCTGCAAGAATCTCTTGCAATTGCAAAATCACCAGAAGCAATCCTGGCAGTTAGGGGGCGGAATTTTGACCCAGCTAGTGCCTGGTCTCACGGCCAAACCTTTGGAATTAGCACTATAAATATCCCTGGAGAACCAACTGTGGGGTTCTGATTTCCTTGACCTGACCCAGACATCTTGCTATCTCCTTGGACTCCCCTTTGGTCCCTAGGAGGAAGGGAGGTGGAACATGTGAAATTAGTTTACTTAGCCAGGCTTTTAGCAGTTTACTAAACCAAGCCATTACCCTCATTTGTTAATCTGATAGACCACTCTACAACAGGGCAGTAGAATTTACCCCTGGCTGAGGGGCTGGTTCCCTCAGCCTGACCCTACCTTCTGAGACCATCTGCCAGCACTGGCCTTCACCTTAGCAACAGTTTCCCTTCTTCCCTCAGCTTACCCTTGCATTTAATAAACCCCTTAGCCTTATTCAGAGAGCTTCAGTGTTTCATTTATATCACCAACTAGGGCCAGGGACTGAGAAGAAGGAAGATAATTATCACTAGTTTCCTGAGGGGCTAGACCAGGCATCCATCTTGCTCAGGAAGTGAAGAAGGTTCACTTCCTATTGGTTTCAGTTTCTCACCAGCAGTGAGGGGGTTCTTACTCCTCATCTCAAGGGAGGTTAGAGACAACAGGGAGACTGACTGAAACATCTCAGCCCAGGCCCACACAACCCTGGTTGACCCAAATCAACCTATACTGAAGTTATAGTCCCCCTGCCTAGAAGACCCAGCTGGTACCACCCAGGCCCCTCTATTATAAGCCTCTTTAGCCGCTTTTATTCCTTTATTAAAAAACAACTTTTTTAACTTTATTTTTATTGATTTTTTTTAGATGCAGAAATAGCTTATGTGGAAATATTATCCAAGACTTCATATGTATAAAAGGTTTTGCATTTTTTGCCTTCTCAATAGGTGGGAGAAGAAGTGGAGAAAGAGTAGAAAATAATTTGGAACTGGAAGTAAAAATAAAATTTTGAAAAGAAACTGATTATGATTTCAGCAGTAGAAATACATTAAAGATGAGACATTAATATGTGCTTTGTTCCTGTACCTTAAACCAGGAGATTTTTCCATCTTACTTTCAGCTGAAACCTTTCATTTGTGTTGCATGCCCCATTAGAATATGAGTTCTTTCACAGTAATTACTCTCTTGCTTTTATTTGTACTCCCAGTACTTAGAACAGTTAGCTCATTCTGATCTGTTTCTCAGTTATGCACTGCAGATCTTTGAATGTAATACGATAAATAGAGATAGTTGATCACGAATGAGAGATTGTGCAGTGTTTTCATTGATCCCAGTCTACTCTTTGCCACAAAAACAAGAACCTCATCTTTATATAAATCCACATTCCTATAGTTATTTTATATGGTTAAAGATTGTGAAATACTCAGATTTCACATCAATACAATTTAAATTATCTACAGAATAAAACATATCCATAGTGTTTTTGAGTAGGCATGCAGAATATTTCCTGAATGTTAAAAAATAATTCAATCATAACTGATTTTTTAGAAGGAAAGGAATACTGAGACTACCTATGGAAAGTTTTGAATTGGAAAGGAAAGAATATTAAAAGATCTTAAGAGAGAGTGTCAGTATGATAGGTAGATCCTTTACAAAAAATTTTCAATAAGACATAGGCAGTAATTGTTCAACTTGAAAATATGAGGTTTTATATGCCTTATTAGAATACCCACAATTGAGATAGCATGAGTGGAGATACTGACAATATGTGAAATGATTATTAATCATGGATAGCAAGCTATTATTAACAGCAACATAGTACTTTAAAAATAGAATAGAGTAAGAGAATAGATCTGTGACTTAACTGGTATAGGAAACACTGCTTTTGGAAGTTCTTGCTATCAATACAGGTTGGTGCCTAATCTTCAATTTACAGTTTTAAATTTCATACACTGATATACATAATGAAAAGCAAAACTAAATAGGAACAGGGGGCAGCTGGGTAGCTCAGTGGATTAAGAGCCAGGCCTAGAGACAGAAGGTCCTAGGTTCAAATCTGACCTCAGACACTTCCCAGCTGTGTGACCCTGGGCAAGTCACTTGACCCCCAATGCCTACCCTTACTACTCTTCTGCTTTGGAGCCAATTGGCTCCAAGAGGGAAGGTAGGGGTTTTAAAAAAACTAAATAGGAACAGTAGAGTATTTTCAAATTGTTTTCAGCTCATGGTCAGAGTTTTCCTATACCCCTGAAAGAAGATAATGCATTTATCTTAGTAAAAACTCCTGAAGCTGTTTATCAGATTAGAAAATTTAGAAAATTATATATATATATATATATATGAATATATAAATTATTTTAAACTCTTCCCTTCCATCTTAGAATCAATACCATGTATTGGTTCCAAGGCAGAAGAGTGGTAAGGCCTAGTCAATTTGCCCAGAATTATACAGTTAGCAAGTGTCTGAGGCTAAGTTAAAAAGAAGAAATAGATGAAAACTGAAACTTTGAAAATTTAGGTTATATGTTAGTAGTAATGGCCTATTTAGAGATAAAATTAAAACTATAATTTTATTGAAAATATAAAACTACTAAATGTGGATAAGATTTCCCTCCATCAAGTTGAGCAACTTTCTTTTTAACCTAAATTTTGAATTAGCAAATTAGAAGGAAAAAGCTAAGTTCATGTATAATAGCTCACCTTTATGTAGGGCTTTAAGGAATACAGAGTATTTTTGTGTATTATTTTATATATCATTTGGGAACATGAATATGTAACACTCAGTAAAAGTAAAGTTCCAGAAAAAGTAAGGAAAGTCTTCTATGAAAAAATCATTCCTAGAATCTAAAGGGATTTAAAATACTGGAACAAAAAAGAAGCAAGATATGAGTACATGGTGTCTGAGTTATTACCAAAAATGACAGGTGAGAGAGGGAAGAAAATTAAAATGGCAAGAAGAGCTAGAAGTTAGATTTCTACATAGGATATTCATGGAGATATCAACTGAGGGTAGACAACAGCTGGCAGGTACTATTTGCATTAGAGAATTTGGCAAGATATTGGAAATTAAAGATTAAACATGCACCTGGGCAAGTAGCACTGAATGCAATGATAAAAGTCATGAAAACCCCATGAAAAAGGCACTAAATCTACTGTAGATAAAGCCTCATTCCAGAATCCCCAGTGACAGAACTTGATGCAGTGATTAGACAAAATGTACAGGCATATTGCCATGATGGTTTGGCTTGTGAGTTAGTCGCACAAATGACAGAGAATTGAAAACCTTAGTTTCATCAGATATGGAAGTTTTTATGAAACACTTGTAATCCTCCACCATCTGCTTTTCTAGTGTTGAATAGGGTATGTATTCAGAACCAATGTTGCCTTTGGCTGCTATCCCTCTTAACTTGGTGAAAATATCAAATGTTTCCTGATTTAGTCCTATTATGGAATCTTTTTGGCCTCTCCATTTTGGAAAGTGCTACATATCTGTAAAACTTTTCTTGAAAATTCTGCTAATAAAGGCCAATACAGTTGGATTTACAAATTTCTTCCTAAGGTCAAATTGAAATGTGTAGCTTTATACAATATCTTTTCATCTAATTCCCATTCCCATCGCTTTGATTTTGATTTTGACATATTCACTACAAAGGTGGGGGTCTTACTCTTAATGTTACTGTATGAATTACATAGTAAATTCTTTCACAGTAACTATATAAGTCCTGTCTGTCAATTTATAGACAAATTCAATTTCTGCTTAGTTCTTGCCAGCAATAATAATATAAAATAACTTACTATTGATAAATAACATAAACCCTTCTCCACAAAAATAGTCTATGAAATGTGGTCTCCTTTAATTCTTATATCTGAATGATATTTTCTAATTAAAGTCACAGATATAAGGACATATTGGCTTGGTTTGGTGATCATATCAAGTTGCTCATAAAATTTCTGTATCTCTTCCTCCTGCACAACGATTAGTGGCTTCATGTCTTTTTCAAATAATGATTAAACATTAAAGTTTTTATACCCAAATGTCACAAAAATATAGCTTATTAATATGTTTAAATACATGATGACATCAACTCTATCAAAAATTCTCCAAGAATCAAATGACATGGATTTTTTCTGCTTTCTAGTTTCATTTGTTGTAAGAAAGAAAATATTAATATGTATATTTCTTCTAATAACACCAATTTATTTGCCATTGGACAGAGATCTTATAACAGATAGTTTATTGTTTTAGAAGATCTCAGTCATATTATTCATAAAACCTTCTAATTTTTTTTGCTCTTTCATGTAGGCAAGATAAATAAAGTCGATGATCACAAATCATAAGCCAGGATAATGAGGAAAGAACCAGAACATGGGGATGAAAGAGAAGGCTAGATTTCTGAAGCAGGGAACCTCGAAGATAGCTGGCAAATATTGTTTTGAATGAGGAAAATAGCTCAGTTAATCCTGAATGAATAGGAATATATATTGATTTTGAATAACAAAAGCTTTTAATTTAGAATACAAAATGCTTTTTCCAAAATTCTTTTAATAGATATGTTCTTATTGCAAAAAAGAAAACACATTTTTTCAATACTTTTTTTGGTTACTGACCATGACTCTTACAAAAAATGGAAGAGGAAAGAGGAAATTAAACCTTACATTGTTTTTGACATTTTTATTATTGGTTGTTAATCAGAATCAGTTATGTATAATTAGTGTGCATCTAAAGAAATACTTTCCTTAGAAACTTAAATTGATTTCAAAATTTAATATTCCCTTTACACAATTTTAAAAGATAAGACAGTGTAGTGAGGAAAATGATAGAAATTGAGTCAGAAAAAGATCTTAGTTTGAATGTTGAATAAGATATTTATTGATAATGTGATCACTTGAAACTTCATGCATCAGTTTCCTTGCCTCTAAAATAATTGAATTATATCTACAAACTTTTCTCCAAAGAACAAATGTTATTACCAAATGAAACAATATATGACTAGCACATATAGCCACCAAGCTCACTCTCTCACAACATATTCCTTCTAGGTTGAGTCCCCAGAGTAAGCTTATTGTTCCCCACAGAATTCTATATAACTTGGGAACCATAATCTTATCAAATAAATTTGACCCACAAGGTTTTGGTTAAGAGGTTCCTGATTATGCTCATAAATTTTAGAATTATAGTTGTGATTTTTTTGATTTATATATTTCATAGAGATATTATATACCCAAAGCAGAACTTAATTCTTCATTTGATTTTTTATAATTTTTAACTTTTAATCATCTCAAATTTGAAACTAAATGTTCCCTTACATTATTCTAACCCCTAAGTAACATATACTTACAGAAGTAGAAAGTTACTTCAGAAGTATTTTTAAAAGTTTTTTATTAATTTTTAACATCAGTATAATTTCTCCAGGCCCACTCCTCCTCTCCTTCTTCCAGACATACATCTTATATATCAAATGATTTCTAAAGAGAAAAAATGAGCAAAACCTACATAAGTAATCAATACATTATAAAGTATGGAAAATGCACAATGGACAAAACTTCAGGACCTAATATCTATTCAAAGTAGTGCAATGATGGTGTCCTCAAATTTCTTTTTTAAAGGGATGATCATTCTTTAAAATTTTGCAAAATTCATTTTGATGTTTTTATGTTGTGGTTTTCCATAAACATTGTTGTAATCACTGCTTTCATGGAGATCATTTCATTTTTCTCTGTGTTCATCATGTTTACTACTTACAATGAAAAAAAATCATTACATTCATGCATCACAATTTTTAGTCATTCCATAATCAATGAGAAATTAGTTTTCCTTCTATTTTATATCGCAAAAAAAGCTGTTACAAATATTTTTAAACATTTATTCATATTTATTTTTTAGAAAAGTTAACATGGTTACATAATTCATGCTCTTACTTTCCCCCTTTACCCCCTGAGATCAGCCATTCCCAAATTGAAGGACATACCCTCATTTTCCAGTATTTTGCCACCACAAAAAGTGTGGCTATAAATGTTTTCGTATAAGTCTATTTATCTATGATCTCTTTGGGGTACAAACACAACAATGGTATGGCTGGATCAAAGGGCAGGCATTCTTTTATAGCCCTTTGAGCATAGTTCCCAATTGCCCTCCAGAATGGTTGGATCAGTTCACAACTCCACCTACAATGCATTAATGTCCCAGTTTTGCCACTTCCCTTCCAGCATTCATTACTCTCCTCTTCTTTCATTTTAGCCAATCTGCTAGGTGTGAGGTGATACCTCAGAGTTGTTTTGATTTGCATTTCTCTAATTATTAGAGATTTAGAACACTTTCTCATGTGCTTATTGATACTTTTGATTTCTTTATCTGAAAATTGCCTATTCATGTCTCTTGCCCATTTATCAATTGGGGAATGGCTTAATTTTTTTATACAATTGGTTTTACTCCTTGTATATTTGTGTAATTAGACCCCCGTTTGAGTTTTTTTGTTATAAAGATTTTTTCTCAATTTGTTGTTTCCCTTCTGATTTTGGCTACATTGTTTTTGTTTGTACAAGTGTAAGAAGAAGGGGTAGAATTAGGAGAGGATAACAAAATGTCGGTGAATACTATAAAAGATGGGGCACCAGGGATGTTAAAATATAACCTAAATGGGTTGAAGGAGAGACAGGAACAACCAGGATAGGGAGACCAGAGTTCACTGCCAAGCTGCTGTTAACTGTCAGAATGGCAGTTGACCCAGCTCACCCAGCTCACCTTAGGCCAGGGTCTTTGGAACCAGCAGGCAAGGTAAAGGTTTTTAACAGTTTTAATTATGATTAACTAAATAAAGGTGGGATAGGGGATTCTGCACTTAAAACCCTAAAGAGCAAATCACAGGGGCAAGGGGAGGACTTGTCTACTCTAATTCTAATTGAGCTAGGCCAGGCAGGGCTCAAAGGAGCAGTTCTGGAATCACTGGGAAGGCTGCTTCAAACCTGGTTCCAGCCAGGGTTGACCAGCACAGCTAAAGGGCCTGAGGGTGGCTTTGAGGGTTCTCATGGTAATCCGAAGCTGATCACAGGATGTCAAAAGCCAAGGTGGTCCAAGGTACCCAAGTAGAGAGAGTGTGCTTGAGATGCTGTCCACCAGATCCCAAACCCCTCCTCCACTTGGTGCAGCTATGCAGGTCTTGTCCACTTGCTGGAAGCCACCACCACTCAGAATCCCAGGGAATCAGGATGCAGGGTTTTCTTTTACTCTGAGATATCCCAGGGTGAGCAAGAGTTTGTGCCAACCACTAATGGAGTCTCTCTCAGAGCACAAGCCCTACTTCCTGCTCTTTCATTCCATCTTGGAATCCTCCAGTCCTTTCTGCTAGGTCCAACACTATTACTAACTAATCTTCGTCACAACAATACACAACTGAAAATTATAACTCTGAATGTGAATGGGATGAACTTGCCCATAAAAAGGAACCAAACAGCAGAGTGGATTAGAAACCAAAATCCTACCATATGTTGTCTACAAGAAACACATATGAGGAGAGTGGACATACACAGGTTTAAGGTAAAGGGCTTGAGGAAAATCCTTTGGGCCTCAAATGAGAAAAAGAAGGCAGGAGTGGCAATTATGATTTCTGACAAAGCCAAAGTAAAAATAGATATGATTAAAAAAGACATGGAAGGTCATTACATCCTGATTAAAGGCAGTATAAACAATGAGGAAATAACACTGCTCAATATATATGCACAAAGTAGTATAGCATCCAAATTCATAAAGGAGAAACTGGCAGAGCTCAAGAAGGAAATAGTAAAACCATACTAGTGGGAGATCTAAATATTCCTCTTTCAGATCTAGAAAAATTGAAGCAAAAAATAAATAAGAAAGAAGTAAGAGAGATGAATGAAGTCCTAGAAAAATTAGATTTAATAGATATGTGGAGAAAAATAAATAGGGACAAAAAGGAATACACCTTCTTTTCAGCTGCACATGGTACATTCACAAAGATTGACCATGTAATAGGGTATAGAAACATTGCAAACAAATGCAAAAGAGCAGAAATAATAAATGTAACCTTCTCAGATCATAATGCAATAAAAATAATAATTAGTAAGGGCACCTGGACAGGCAAATCAAAAACTAATTGGAAATTAAATAATATAATTCTCCTAAACCAATTAGTCAAAGAAGAAATCATAGAAACAATCAACAATTTCATTGAAGAGAATGACAATGATGAGACATCCTACCAAACTCTGTGGGATGCAGCCAAGACAGTACTCAGGGGGATATTTATATCCTTGAGCTCATATATTAACAAATTAGGGAGGGCAGAGATTAATGAATTGGGCATGCAACTTAAAAAATTAGAAAGCGAGCAAATTAAAAATCCCCAGATGTTACAAATATTTTGATAAATTAACTTTCTTTTTATCATTCACTTCCTTCAGGTACATAAACAGTAGTAGTCAATTCCTGTGTCAAAGGTTATAAATGTTCTGGCGATTTTCATAGATAATTTCAATATTCTTTCCAACTGATTAATGACAATGGAAAAAATTGTAATATTGCGTCTGTCTTCCCTCAACTCCTACATTATTGGTTATCCCCATATTTGCTATCTTTACCAATTTAAAGAGTGTGAGGTAAAACCTCAGGATTGCTGTGACATGCATTTGTCTTATAAGAACTAATAATACATGTTTCTTTTCCAAAATACATAAAGAAATCATTTGATTTGTTAACAATATGTGTCATTGTCCAATTTATAAATAGTCTGAAGATGTGAACTGGTAGTTTTTTAGGAAAGAAATCTAGTTATCTGTAGTCAGATAAAAAAAATCAGTGTTACTAACAATTTATGAAATTTAAGTTAAAACAATCTGAGGTCCTACCTCATACCAACCAAATAGGTATAGATAATCTGAAAAAAAAGAGAAAAATGATAAAAGTTAGAAGGGCTATTGAAAAGTAGTCATAATGATACATTGTTAGTATCATCTGTCATATAAATTGTGAAAAAAATTTGAGAAAATAATTTGTAGTCTTAGAAGAAGATATTAAACAAAACATGAATATTGACCCAGCTATAGCACTGCTCTGACTATAATTGAAAGTCATCAAAGAAATTTTTTCAAAATCCTATACATTCAAAATTTTTTTTATCATAACTCTTTTTTAATACTGAAAACAATTGAAACAAAAAAATGAGCATCAAATGGAAATGTCTAAACAGGTTTTAAAAACAAAGAATAGATATTCTCAAAAAAAGTCATGAAGGGCCTTCCCAATAAGATAAGGAGTGAAGCAGGGATGCCCAATATCACCACTACTATTTGATATTGTAGTAGAAATGCTAGCAGTAGCAATTAGTGAAGAACAAAAAACTGAAGGGATTAAAGGAGGCAATGAGGAAACTAAACTATCAGTCTTTGCAGATGGCATAATGGTACATCTAGAGAATCAAATAAAATCCAGTAAGAAACTAGTAGAAATAATCAATAACTTTAGCAAAGTTGCAGGGTACAAAATAAACCCACATAAATTATCAGCATTCCTATGTTTCCAACAAAACCAAGCAGCAAAAGTTAGAAAAAGGAAATTCCATTTAAAATTACTCTAGACCAGATAAAATACCTGGGAATCTATTTGTCAAGTTCAGGAATTATATGAACATCACTACAAAACACTCTTCACTCAAATAAAACTAGATCTAAACAACTGGAAAAAAAAACATTAATTGCTCATGGGTAGGATGAGCTAATATAATAAAAATGAGAATCCTACCTAAATTAATCTACTTATTCAGTGCTATACCTACCAAACTACCAAAATACTTTTTTTAATAGAATTAGAAAAAAAATATTACAAAGTTCATCTGGAAGAATCTCGAGGGAAATAATGAAAAAAGATGGAGGCCTAGCTTTACCATATCTCAAACTATACTTTAAATCAGTGATCATCAAAACTATATGGTACTGGTTTAAAGAAAGAAGGGTTGATCAATGGAATAGACTTGGGCTAAATGGCAGTAGCAAGATATTGTTTGATTAACCCAAAGATCCCAGTTTTTTGGACAAGAATCCAAATGTTCTTGTCTGGGAAAAAAATGTCTGGGAAATTGGAAAATAGTTTGGAAGAAATTAGACTCAGATCTACATCTTATACCCTATACTCAGAGTGGGTAAATGACATATATAAAGAGGGAAATCATAAGCAAATCAAGTGAAAATAGAATAGTATATCTGTCAAATATCTGGGAAGGGAAGGAATTTAAGACCAAGCAGGAACTAGAGAACACTACAAAATGTAAAATGAATAATTTTGATTATATTAAATTAAATAGTTTTGTACAAACAAAACCAATGTAAACAAAATTAGAAGGGAAACAACAAATTGGGGAAATTTTTTTATAACAAATACCTCTGACAAAGGTCGCATTTCACAAATTTATAAGAGACTAAGTTAATTGTACAAAAAAATCAATAATTCCCCAATTGACAAATAGTCAAGGGATATGAATAGGTAGTTTTTAGATAAAGAAACTGAAACTATCAATAAGCACATAAAAAAGTGTTCTAATTCTCTCATACTTAGAGATATGCTAATCAAAACAACACTGAGATGCCACCTCACACCTAGCAGATTGGCCAATATGACAGTAAAGGAAAATAATAAATGTTGGAGGGGCTAGGGCAACATTGGGACACTAATGCATTGCTGGTGGAATTGTCAATTAATCTAGGCAATGTGGAAGGCAATTTGGAATTTTATGCAAAAGGCTTTAAAGGATTAAATATCCTTTGATACAGCAATACCACTGCTGGATTTATACCCCAAAGAGATAATAAGGAAAAATACTTGGACAAAAATATTCATAGCTTTTCTCTTTATGGTGGCAAGGAAATCGAAAATGAGGGATGTCCCTCAACTGGGGAATGGAGGAACAAATTATGCTATATGATGGTCATGGAATACTATTGTCCTGTGGGAATTGAAAATCTGGGGGCTTTCCATATGAACTGGGAGAACCTCAGTGAACTGATGCAAATGAAATGAGAAGAATCAAAATAACATTGTACACAGAAAGTAAAACATTGTGGAAAAATAAAATGTAATAGATCTTGCTACTAGTAGCAATGCAACAAGCCAGGACACTCCTGAAGGACTTACATAAAATAATGCTATCCACATTGAGAGAAAGAACTTTGGGAATAGAAATGCAAAAGCAAAACATATGACATCACGGGTCACATTTGTATATGAGTATGTGATTTGTGATCTAGACTTTAAAAAAATCACTATATAGTAAAAATAAATAATATGGAAATAGGTATCAAATGACAACATTTGTACAACCCAGTGGAATTGCTTGTCAGCTCTGTCAGCTCTGGGGACAGGGAGGGAAGAGGGTAGAGAAAGAAAATGAATCATGTAAACATGGAAAATATTCTAAAAATAAGTAAATAAAATTTTAAAAATAAAGACTATGAAAATATTTGCAAATATAAAAAAAACATGAAGATAATTGTCTAAAAAGATGCAATGTGATCCAAACACAACCAGACAAGTTTCCATTATAAGATGGATATTAAGAAACAATAATTTTGAAGACTTTTATAAAAGGATGAATAAAATGAGAAAAGACAAAATACCAATTTCTACCCTAATAATTAAAAAAGAAGAAACTATTAGAATTCTGATCAAGGTAATCTCCATTAACAATTACAGTGTATCAATGATAAAGTATTTCATTTATAGTTTGATAGAGAGATAATGATATTAAGAAGGTTTTTATTTCCTTGATAATATATATTTACTATTAGGAATTACTTTTTATCTTTTTTTATGAATAGGGCAGATAGAAGAGGAGAGAAAATATTTTTATTAGTATGAAAATTTTAATAAAAATTGATGAAAGTTTAAAAAGAAATTACCTATGAAATCTTATCTGTTCTACTCTCATGTTTTAATCATGCATTATTAGCAGCATAAACAGAAATAGTCAAGTAATGGAAATTAATAGGAATGAATTTTGGAAAATGAATTAGTAGTTATTTTTAGTTACTATATTGTATTTGCCTAAAGTACTTAATACATTGTTATCTATTCTTCATAAAATGCCATAGCCTTGAAATATGGAAAATTTAATCCTTAGTACTTTGAATATTGTGTTACTATTGGAAATTTATTTAAAATATTTTTATTATATCTGGGACAATGCTCAAAATTATTTTCATGAATATTTTTTCTTTGCAGTACTTTGAAAAAATATTAATTGAAGCTATTTAAAAACTGTAATTTTCATAACCTATCATATGTAGGGATTTGCTGATCAAAGATATATAAAGAATTAAGACAAATGTGTAAGATGTAAAATGTTTCCCCAGTAATTAAAAAAAATATTCTTAATAGAATTTGACTTATTAGCAACCAGGTGAAGAATAGCCCCAGAGTAACTTTCTATTTAATATAAATTTTATTTAGTTCTAAAAGTATTTTCTATTTACAAGTAAAAATTTTAACCATCATTTAAAAAATATTGAGTTCCAAATTTTGTCCCTCCCTAGAAGATTTTGCCACCTTGAGGAAATAATTTCATATTATCTATGTCACCAAAGAGAAAAATAAAGACAAATTTTAAAAGTATTCTTTAATCTTCATTCAGAGTTCATCAGTTCTCTCTCTGAAATTGGATAGCATTTTTTTTAATATTGGATCTTGGGAACTGTATTGGATCATTGTTTTGATCAGAGTAACTAAGTCTTTCCCAGTTGACCTTACAATATTGCTATGAATGTGCACAATGTTCTTCTGATTCTGTTCATTTCACTTTGAATGAGATAATGTCTTCCCATAACTTTTCTGATACCATTATGCTCCTAATTTGTTATAGTACAATAGTATTCCATCACAATAATATACTACAACTAGTTCTGATGTTCTCAAATCTAAGGGTATATCCTCGATATAAAATTCTTTGCTGTCATGAAAAGGGTTGTCAGAAATAGTTTCATCCATATAGATACATCTTTTCCTTTCCTTCTTCTCTTTGCAATACATATCTGATTGTAGATCAAAGGGTAGAGACTGATTTATAGCCCTTTGAGCACAATTACAAATTGTTCTCTAGAATGTTTGGCTAAGTTCACAACTTCAATAGTGCATTAGTATCCCAGTATTTTTTTAAATCCCATACAACATTTGTTAATTTCCTTTTCTGTCACGTTATTCAATCTGACAGCTCTAATGTGCTAACTTTCTCGTTCCAACTTTCATGCTCTAATAATGATTTAAATCTGTTGTTTTAATTCTCTCGTTTATTACTGTTTAAAGGGTGTTTCTTATAAACAACATATTTTGGATGTGGGTTTTTATCCATTTTTCTATCACATTCATAGTTATGTTTGCTAACTATTCATTTCCATCCATTCTATTTTCTTCTCTTTATCTCTCCATTAATTCCATCCATCTTTTAAAGTCGCTTTTGCTTCAGACTATCAGTTTTCTCTTCTACTTCCCTGTTGGGTAGGATGGACTTATATTACTAATTGTATGTGTGTATGTTTTGCCCTCTATAAACCAATTTAGAAGTGAGTGAAATTGAAGTGTTGCTAAAATACCTCCTATCATTAATGCCTACACTGTAAAAACTTTGGAATTTTTTCCTCATTTTTAGAAAATAATTTTTGCCATTTTTCTCCCTTCTCTTCTCCCAGAGTTTCCTCTTTCTTATCTCTCCTTTCATAACATTATCAGAAAACAATCATCACACTTCTGTATTTTTTAATATGTAGAATCTAACTTCTGAAATAATGAGGAACTTCTTAGAAGTTACATGTATCATCTTCCAAAACAGAAAAGTAAATAATTTAATCTTGAGACTCAAATTATTTCTTTTCTTATGTTTACCTTTTATCCTTTTATTGAGTATTGTGCTTGCAAATGAATTTTTCTGTTCAGGACTAATCTTTTCATCAGGAATGTCTAAAGTGCTCTTTTTCCATTAAATATCTATTTCCCTTGAAAGATTATACTGAGTTTTCCTTGGACAGATTATTTTGGGTGGCAATCCTAACTTTTTTGCCTTCTAGAATAACATCTTCCATATCTTCTGCTTCTTGAATAATGTAGTTGCCAAATCTTGCATGATCCTGACTATGACTGTGGAGTGTTTTAATTATTTCTTTCTGACTGCTCAAAGTATATATTTATTCACCTTAAAACTCTGAAATTTGGCTATACTTTTCCTGGACATTGCAATTTTGTGGGTTTTTTAGGTGGAATCCCATTGATTCTTTTGATTTCCATTTTAATCTCTGATTTTAGAATATGAAGTCAATTTTCCTTTTTAATTACTTGAAATATTATACTTAGGCTTTCTCTTCGACCATGGATTTCAGGTAGACCAATAAATGATCTCTACTCAATCTTTTTTCAAGTTCAATTGCTTTCTTCACTGAAATATTCCATTTTGTTCTATATTTTTTCATTATTTTCTTTCATTTGGTTGTTTCTTAATGTCTCATAAAGTGATTAGGTTCCATTTATCCAATTATAAATTTTAAAGAATTATTTTCTTTCATGAGCTTTTTGGCTTCCTTTCCCATTTTCCTCAAGGATCTTGATCTCTTGAAATAATAAGTATTACTTTTCCTCAGTATCCCTGATCCTTTGTGACCTAAAGCAACAGTTTTCTGGATATAGGAATTAGCCAAATATATTCTTCTCCTTCACTGAAAGTTGTCTGCTCTTTTGTTGAACTATTATCCAGAAGCTCTGAGTCCTACCACTAAAAATTCATCCATGTGAAATTTGTGTTATACTCCATACTTGTATTAGATATTTCTTTATGATCTCCCAAATTGTCTCAGGCAGTAAGAGTTATCCACTTTAACCTTTAATTGTCTCTCTTACTCCAGAATTAAATTTGTAGCCTTGTTTTAAAGTTGGTTGGAGGGAAAGTTGTGAAAGTCCAACTGAGTACTTTCTCTACTCAGCCATCTTGTCTCCACCCTTGAATTTCAATCACAATATTTTAGTCAAAACAATTTTGAGGTTTCATCTTACTTTCAAAAAACTTGCTGAGTACAGGAGAGGGAAATATTCAATGTTGGTAAGGATTAGAGAAGAGTATTCTTCAATACAATGTTGACAGTTCAGTGAATTGGTTTAACCATTCTACAAACTAACTTGGAATTATGTTTGAAGTGACTAATATATCCAGAATATTTAAGCAATTAATTGTATTGCTAAATTAATATATGAAGGAGACATGAGACTAAAAGAAGTCCATCACATAAGTAAGAATATTCACAAGAGTACTTTTGTGATAATAAATAACTGGAAACAATACAGATGCCCATCAGTTGAGGGAAAGGTCAAATGAACTGGGCTGAAAGGAAGGTGACAGATTTTGGGGAAAATGAGACTCATTGTTCTTAAGCCTGAGATTCTTGGAAGTAATCATATATGAAATATATGATTGGGGGCTAGGAAAAGAAGAGTAGAATTGGGGATCTCTCTGGGAAAGAGACAGAGACATACAGAGAGAAAGACAGAGATAGTACAACTGATATATTTATTTGGTAATTCTACCAAACATTTAAAGACTAATTAATTCTAATACTACATAAGCTATTCAGAAAAATAGTTAAGAAAGGAATTCTACAGAATTATTTTCATATCAAAAATGATGCTGATTCTTCAATCAGGAAGAACAAAAACAGAAAAAAGAAAACTATTGTCCAATATCCATTATGAATGTTGATTCAAAAATTTTTTAAACAAAATACTTGCAGGAAAGTTACAGCAATATATCACAAGGATCATACATTTTGCCAAAGTGGGATTTATATCAGGAATGTGGGATACTTCAATTTTAGGAAAATTTTTGACATAATTGACTTATAGAAACCTTATGCTTATTTCAATAGATGCAGAAAATTCTTTTGACAAACACTGACTTACCCATTCTTATCTGAAAGCCATCTGCTTAAAGGAGATTATTTTTTAATTTTTTATTTATAATATTTTGCATGGTTCTGTGATTTTTCCCTACCCCTCTTCCCTCCCTCCTCCCAGAGTAGACAAGTAATTCCACTGGGCTATACATATGTCATTATTCAAAACCTATTTCTATGTTATTCATATTTGCAATAGAGTGATCTTTTAACACCAAAACCCTTATCATATCCCAAGTGAACTAGTTGATTTATTATGTGTTTTTCCTCTGCATTTCTGCTCTCACAGTACTTACTCTAGATGTGGATATCATTCTCTTTCAGATTCCTCTGGATTTTCCTGGGTCATTGCATTGCTACTTGTAGAAAAGTCTTTTACATTCGATTGTGGCACAGTGTATCAGTCTCTGTGTACAATGTTCTCCTGCTCCTTTCACTCTGCCTCAATTCCTGGAGATTTTCCAGTTCACATGGAATTCCTCAAGTTCATTATTCCTTTCAGCACAGTAGTATTCTGTCATCATCAGATACCACAATTTGTTCAGCCATTCCCCAATTGATCATTTTCCAATTTTTTGTCACCAAAAAAAAAAAACATGGCTATAAATGTTTTCATACTAGTATTTTTCCCTATTGTCTCTTTAGGGTACAAACCCAGCAATGGTATGACTGGATTAAACAGCAAACATTCTTTTAATGCTCTTTGAGTAAAATTCCAAATTGCCCTCCAGAACAGTTGGACCAGTTCACAACACCACCAGCATTATATTAGTGTTCCAATTTTACCACATTCCCTTCAACATTTATCACTCTCCTTTATTGTCATATTGTCAAATCTGTTAGGTGTGAGGTGGTACCTCAATGTTGTTTTCATTTGCCTTTCTCTAATCAGGAGAAATTTAGAACACTTTTTCATGTGCTTATTGATAGTTTTGATTTCTTCATGTGAAAATTGTGTATTCATGACCCTTGACCATTTGTTGACTGGGGAATGGCTTGATTTTTTGTAAATTTGACTTAATTCCTTATGTATTTGGAAAATTAAAGCTTTATTAGAGAGTTGTGTTATAAAAATGTTCTCCCAGTTTGTTGCTTTCCTTCTAATTTTGGTTGCATTGGTTTTCTTTGTACAAAACCTTTTTAATTTCATATAATCAAAGTCAATCATTTTATATTCTGTAGTGTTCTCTATCTCTTGCTTGGTATTAAATTCCTTCCTTTCCCAAAGATCTGACAGATATACTCTTCTATGTTCACCTAGCATATTTGTGATTTCACTTATTATATTTAAGTCACTTACCCATTCAGAATTCATCGTGGTATAGGTTGTAAGATATTGATGTAAACCTAATTTTCCCTATACTGTTTTCCAATTTGCCCAGAAGATTTTTTTATCAAATAGTGAGTTCTTTTCCCAAAATCTGAGAGATTTGGATTTATTTTGCTGAGGCCATTTACCCCACTATATTCCATTGATCCACCCTTTGGTCTCTTAATCAGTACTATATTGTTTTGATGACCACTGCTTTACAGTACAGCTTAAGTAAGATATGGTATTGCTAGGCCCCCATACATCACTTTTTTTTTCATTATTTTCCTTGATGTTCTTGATGTTTTTGTTCTTCCAGATGAACTTTGCCACATTTTATTCTAATTCTAAAAAAGTTTTTTGGTAGTTTGATAGGTATGGCACTGAATAAGTAGATTAATTTGGGTAGGATTGTCATTTCTATTAAGTTAGCTCATCCTACCCAGGAGCAGTTAATGATTTTCCAATTATTTAGATCTAGTTCTAATTGTGTGAAAAGTATTTTGTAGTTGTGTTCATATGATTCCTGTGTTTGTCTCAGTAAATAGATTCTTAAATATTTTATTTTATTTTTTTTTAAGCACTTGTACTTCGGTGTATTGTCCCATAGGTGGAAGATTGGTAAGGGTGGGCAATGGGGGTCAAGTGACTTGCCCAGGGTCACACAGCTGGGAAGTGGCTGAGGCCAGGTTTGAACCTAGGACCTCCTGTCTCTAGGCCTGACTCTCACTCCACTGAGCTACCCAGATGCCCCCCTAAATATTTTATATTGTCTAAAGTGATTCAATTTTAATCTGGAGATTTTAAATTTGTTCTTTTTCTAATTTTTTAAGCTGTAAACCCAATTCATTGATCTCTTCATTCTTGATTTTGTTACTTTAAGTACTCAAATATAAATTTTCCTGACTACTGCTTTGCTGTGTCTCATAGATTTTGATATGTGTTTTCATTGTTATTCTTTTTAATGAAGCCCATAAGTGTTTCTGATTTCTTTTTTGACCCACCAATTTTGAAGAATTAGATTATTTAGTTTCCAATTAATGTTAAATTTGCCTTTCCATGAACCATTGTTAATTATAATTTTATCACATTATGATCTGAAAAGAGCGGTACTAATTATTTTTGCTTTTCTGCATTTGTTTGCAATATTTCTATGCCCTAATACATGGTTGATCTTTGTATATGTAGCATGTACTCTGATAAAAAGGCATATTCCTTTTTATCCCTGTTCAGTTTTCTCCACATATTTATTAGCTCTAATTTTTCTAGTATTTCACTCACTTCCCATATTTCTTTCTTATTTATTTTTTGGTTTGATTTATCTAGTTTTAAATGGGAAGGTTGAGATCTCCCACCAGGATTGGCTTACTATTTCATCTTTAAGCTCTTTTAATTTTTCTTTAATAAATCTAAATGTTATACCATTTGGTACATAAATGTTTAGTAATGATATTACATCATTGTTTATAGTACCCTTTAGCAAAATGTAGTTTTCTTCCTTATCTCTTTTAATCAGGTCAATTTCTACTTTAGCTTTATCTAGTATCATGATTGCTACCCCTGTTTTTTTTAACTTTAGATGAAACATAATACATTCTGCTCCAGCCATTTACTTTTAATCTGTGTGTGTCGCCCTGCCTCAAATATGTTTCTTGTAAACAACATATAATAGGATTCTGTTTTTTATCCACTCTGTTATCTGTTTCCATTTAATGGGTGAGTTTATCCCATTCACATTCAGCAGTATGATTAATAACTGTTTATTGCCCTCCATCATATTATCTCATTTAAATCCTGCTCTATTGTCTTTCTCTCAATTCCTCCCCACCAATGTTTTGCTTTTGTCACCCCTCACTTCCCCCCCTCCAATTACCACCCATTTCCCTTGTCTTATTCCCCTTCTACTTCTCTGTGGGGTAAGATAGAATTCTATACCCTACTTGGTATATTTTGTTTCACCCTCTCTGAGCCCTTTACAATGAGAGTAAAGCTTATTGCCTGTCACCACCCTTATCCTCCCCTCTTTATAATGACTTTTCATGTCTCTTTATTTTACATATTTACCCCCATTCTATCTCTCTCTTCCCTTTTCTCTTAGCTCAACCCTCTATTTCAGCCTTGATTGATTTTTCCCATATCATTAATATGCATACATATCACATCATACATACATATCATTTCATGTCATCACATTCATACATATACCATATCATCATCATTAGCTTATTTCATCATCCTCTTTCTGAGTAAATTCCTTCCATCTTCTCTGCTACTAAGGGTTAGGGACTGTGTTCTTGATCCAATCAGGCACACTCTTGATTGCCCTATATTGGAGCTCCACCCTTTAGGAAAAAAAATCAGTACTAAGTCAACAGCTCCAAAGTGTTAATAAGTTAATAAGTCCTTATCCCAAGCGCAGACTAGAATTCCCTGGGCTAGGGTTCCAGACTTCTCCACAGGTTTGTAATTTCAAGGGGGTATGGGTTTGGCTTGTACCACTATTTGCGCAGGCTTGATCTCAGAATCTGGATGTTGACTTGGGCATAGGTTTCCAAACCTTTGGTTAGCAGATGTTGGGTGGGGTGTGTGACTTTCTCTTGGCTTGCTCTTTCCTCCTTGCTATAACTTCTTGTTGGCTTTGCTTTCCTCTTACCCCCATTCCACAAATTTTCTTTGTCTACCTTTTGGGTTTTTTTTTTCCTTGAAAGTTGTTTCATTCTGTCTCCTCAGTGGTTCTTTCACTCCTGTATTCATTTTGTGGCAACATTTTAATCTTTGTCAGAGAGGATTCTCATGGTAGCATGGAGCTGCTCTGGATTACTCCACCATTTTGGCTACACCCCTGGAAATGTTTAAAGGAGATCATTAAGCTCACTGGATTTAATATGATCACTGTGAAAGAATGTATTTAGCTAAAAGGTAATAAAAATGATATTGTATTTTGTAATAAGTTAATATACTACTGATTCAGAGATTCTGTCACTACTTTTAAATTTTATTTTATTGATTCTTTCTGTAATCAAGGTACTTCTCTAAATAATATGGGTGTTATGTATCTACCTTATGTTATTAACTCAAGACTTTCAGAATTCTGTAAGCTTTGAGTAAAGATCAGTATGAATCCCTGTAGCTATTCATTAGAATGAACAACCTGGGTTGTTTTGTTTTTTTGGAGTTTGTGGCATGTTTTTTTCTTTTTTTTTTTTTACTTTAGGCTTTTATAAACTGGTTTTATTATGCTTAATCATGTATTTTGATAGGGATTTGATTAGGGTTTTGGTGTTAAAAGATCACTCTAGTGCAAATATGAATAACATGGAACTAAATGGAACTAGGTTTTGAACAATGATACATGTATAACCCAATGGAACTACTTGTCAGCTTCAAGAGGGGAGAGGAAAGAGCAGGGGAGGGGAGATCATGAATCATATAACCATGTAAAGTATTCTAAATTTTAAAAAAATTTAAACCGGCTTTATATGTACAACCAAATCCAAAGTTTTAACTTTGTTTCATCTTAATTTTAAAACCCATCTGTTTTTCTACCTCTACATTTAAATGTTATGATCTGAGCTCTTTAATTGTCTACATCTATTCAATGGAATAATATTGCATTTAGGGTTAGGACAGTAGAATCTCATCAATTTGTTAATTTGAGGACATCTTAAGGTTTAGATTGTATTGCTTAGTTAACAGCTGAATTTTAACCTCATGTTAGCATCTAGCAGATATACTGAATTGAATTTGAAATTCCATCCAAACAGGTTAAGCAATCCTGTGTACCAAGCTAATCTATTTTGTCGCTCTCTTCCATGTCTTGTAATTGACAATTTGGGGTAATCTGGAGAAATGAACTCTGCCGACATGTCCTAGTGACTTCTGTACCACTTTAATTAAATGCTATAAAATACATTGCCTATGTCACTTCTTTTGTTAAATTATTTTATCTAAATCTACTGTTATATCTCCATCAGTCTAAAGGCAGTTTGAAAAAACAGTAAATAATAAAGTAGCTGAGTGCCTTATGCACAGTAGGTGCTCAACAAATGTACCTACAGATTTGCAGATGTTTCTTTAGCAAATATAGTCACAATTACTTTAAAAGATTTGTTTCAGTTATACCGATCCATATGTTGCCTTTAGAGCAGATGGAGATGAATCAGAGAATGAGTCAGAAGTTTAGAACTGGAAGGGACTTTAAAGAACATCTATTTCAAATCGCCTCATTTTATAGATGAGAAAACTGAGGCTTACAGTGATGAAGTAATTTATCCAAGGGGACTCAAGTGGTTTTGAACATTAGATTGGAAACAAAATCTCATATCTTCTAACATGTTATCCAATTTCTTCTCCACTATTCAACAATTACTCCTGAAAATGATAGATATGTAACACAAATGAAAGTCCTCTGGGACAATTAGATATTTAACATTAAAAGCAGAAAATAATCATTTTGTACAATAAAGAACTAAGTAGAGAGGTTAGAAAGGGGAGAACTTCAGGTACAGTTTCATTTATACTGCCTTCTCATACCATGGCACCTCTTATGGATTACTAAAAATTTACAAGTTAAAGATTGAACAGCTTCCATAATAGATCTATTTTCTCATTTTCTATTTAAAGTCAACTCATGGACTCAACACAAATTGAATAATGTATTCCTTCTATAGTTCTTTTAATTACTCTATACTATTTAATTTAACTCAGCATGCATTCATTTGATTACTGTTATCAAATTATGCTAGAAACTAGAAATAGAAAGGAAAATGCATAACAGTTCCTGACCTCAAGCAACTTAGATTTTACTGGAAAGAGGTTATAAAAGCAAAACAAAAAACAAGAAAACTTAGAGAGGGATTTCCTATAGAGGGGGTGGCTGAGTTGAGTTTTGAAGGAATTTAAGAATTTTTAATAGGAAGAAATGAAAATGAAGGGCATTGTAGAAATAAGAGACTGGGCAAAAACATGAAGGCAAAGATCATGGAGGGGGAGCAATTTCTGAGAATAGCAAGGAGTTCAGCTTGTCTAGAATGTTAAACATGTGAAGAGAAATAGGAATGATGTGAAATAAGTTTGAAAAGATTAGCTGAAACTACAGAGTGCCTAAAGTGTGAAATTTGAAGGTTCTAAATTCCAAGCTAAAGTTATTTATATTTTATCTTTGAGACAATAGTGAGACACTGAAGATTCATGAATAATGTCAAAATCTTGCCCTTCACTTCTCTAGGACTGTGGAAACAGATTTCTATTTATAGAAGAAAAATGATACAAACTCTTGATATTACAGTATATTTGTGGAGGAAACACAATAATATGAGTTGCTGGATGGCTCAATTATAAGAACTCTAGATAATCTCTCCATCTGTCTATTATCTTTTCTCAAGTCAATAAGCAACAGTGAAATACATTAACATTAATTATTATAGAAAATATTACTAAATCGAGCAATGTGGATCAAGGTATCTTTATAGCAGAAAAGTTAGGACTTTTTAGAAGGAAAATGATAGTACATCTCCCCATCCCACAATGGCATCTCTTTATATTAAAATCACATTCACAATCACATATAGCTTAAAAGGAATATAGTATCATGAATTTGTTAGTCAGGCACCCAAGAAGCAAAATAGATTTTGTCAGATCTGGAAGAAATAGTCTCCTCATTTTTATTTGTCAGCTTAAATATTTTATCCTTTCATTAAGCATAGTAGACGATGTGACAAGGTAACTATTTAATTAACAAACAAGTGCTACAAACTGACTAATGAATTCGTAAGAAGCACATGGGGATAAATTCTGCTGATGATAAAGAGGTAGAAAACAAATATGTCACATTTCTATAGCAACATTTTACTGACAACAACCCTGTTGATCCAATAATTAAAGTATTTTGGCATTTACATTTTTGGAAGAGAAATCTGAAGGTCACTGATGACAGGTTGGTTGCCCAAGTGTGAATGGTTGGAGTAGCAGAGCTAAGATTCACACTCAGCTCTTCTTATTCTTGGAACATGAATTTTTCCACCACCACAAAATACAAATTACCAATAACAAATATGCTATTTGTAGGGATTGTTTTTTTTCACTCTATTTCTCTAGCTTCTCAAGAATGATTAAAGGAATGAAAAGAAATATCATCTAGTTATATTACCTGCTACAAATATTCCCTTAGCAAGTTAGTTTGCCATAAGTGATCAGACAATTTTCTGAAATGTTACCATGATAAAGTCATAAGAAAATAGCAAGAAAAATAACCACTCTTCTTTGAATAAAAATGTTTAATATGAGTCCTAGAAATCTGCTTACAGTCAATGCGACTTTGGGAAAGTCACTTAATCTCTGCTGGTCCCTCAAATTTAAATGAAGAAAATAGTAAGTTATGCTGCCAAAATTTGGGGGATATAATGAGGAAAGCATTTATGAAGTTTAAAGTAGGCTGTAGTTCTATGCCAGATTCTGGGAATAAGAGGAGAAAAATAATTCTAGAATTTTCCTTTATGAGAGTTTCAGTTTATTATTATTTTTTAGTTTACTTCCTTCTTCCTTTTCTGACCTTAACCAGTAATAAATTATAGTTGGATTAAACTTCTCTTGGCCATCCATCCACAACAATTCAACTTAACTTCTGCAAGCTTTGGTTGATTACAATAACTGACCATTACCATTTTGTTATTAATATTCAATACTAGTCCAGATTAATTATACTGACAATAGCTTGGCCCCATAACAGCTTTAGCCACTTAGAACTACTGGGCATTACCAACTGGCTCCTATTGCTCCTATTGTGGCTCTCAACTTGCACAACAAATCTGTCCCTAGTAAGTTCATAGGGGAGTTTGGAATTAATAGACACGAATGCTCCACAGACAAAGTTGTGACACCATTCTTGGTGGTAGCTTTTTTACTTCAAAAGGAGTTCCTGAAATTCCTACAACATTCATTGAGCCCACTGAATAACAACTTGAATCAGGTATATTGATTAAAGCCAATCTAGATGCCCTAGTATCTAATAGACAATCATAGAGATTATTTCCAATTTTTAATGTCACGTATGGTTCTGCTTTGTTTGGGGGAGAATGAACTGGGATAATAGGTGTGAGTATCTCTGGGTCTGGAAATTTAAACTTTTCAGTCTTTGCTTCAATAGTTACTTCTCCCCTGTTGCACCTTCATAATGGACTACATGCCCCTTTCTGGGATTCCTCACTTGGGGAATTATTTGCATTGTCATTTTGGGTATTGCATGGATATGCACCACTTCTAATATAATTTCCATTTCTAACATTGCCTCAGTTGTAATTATTGTAATTAATATTATATCTAAAATTATTGTTACCAATTCTAAAACTATTGTTGCTCCTAAAGTTGCCCCCATTATTCCTGAAATTCCTATTTGGTTCCAGGATGTGCAGTGAAGCATTAGATCCTCTCTTTTCTCCCGGAGATAACAAGATGGTACTAGGTTATTGTATTGTTTTCAATTATTAAATTGTCTCTGATTCTTATATTCCCTGACAGTAGCTAACCCAACAGTTGTCTCTCCTTTCTCAACTTCATCCAATTTGCTTTTCAATGCTTTTATTTCTTTCCTTACTTCCTCTACTAATTCTGAATTATCTTCATCCTTTTTCTCATGATGGCCCAAGTACACATACATTGCAACACTGCTAAGTTCATCCAAGTCCCTTTCCATTCAGTTAGGACAATGAAGTTTGAAGTAATTTTTGACTACAGTGCAGAAGTTCTTTACAAACTGCCTCCTAATATGTCAAATGTTACTTTCTCTAGAAATGTTTAGGTTGATGGATGTATCATTCCCCCAACTCAATCAACTTGTCCATGAACTTTGATGGGTTCTTTCCTATTGCTTGTCTTATTTTTTCAAACTTATTCCAGGTCCCCAGTCTGTCTAAGCATGCTCTCATTGCCTTTATGATTGCTTCTCTAACCTTTACCAATCTTTCATAATCTCTTTCATTGTTCATATCCTACCCTGGGTTTGTCTGTGGTCCAGACTTCATTATTTATCCTAATTACTTTTTATTTTTCTCTCTCAGTTAAAAGCTCATCCATTAGAAATTCAAAATCAATCTATGTAGGGCTATATTGTTTGCATTTTTTTCTAGTTTCTTAATTACAGCTATCAGTTCTTCCTTACATGTTAGCTAGAGTGAATGGCCTATCCTGCTTAATACTCCTCAATTCATGCTCTGAGGTAAATGCTGGCATTTCACGAAGAGAGAAAAAACTAGTATCATTGTTGGTGTTTGAGTTTTGTTTAGCTGTTTTGTTAGCAGTAGTGTTATCAATATTAGCAGTGGGTTTGCTTAACTTTGCTATGATATCATTTTGTCTGGAGATGGTTTCATAGAGTTTTATAATACACTCCTCAGATTCAATAACTTTATTTCAGTTTGATCCTTCCTTAATTACTTTCTCTTCCTAGTTATCATTTGCCTTATTATAAGGCATACTTGGTATCCCTGCATTAATCCAGGAAATGTAAAGAAAGCAAATATTGCTATTAATTTTAGAATATCCAATATAGTGAGCTACAATATCCCACTAGCCAAGGCAGGTGGTAAAGATAAATAATATGGAGCATCTTCTGCTAGTAGTTGAGTTATCATCTCAATTTCCATGGTCTCTTTATTTCTGTTTTCTGTCACTGACTATTCTACAGAAGATTCCTGGATTTTCTGAAGAGACTATCCTCAGGAGAGATCTCCCCTGTTTGGAGAAGTTTTGTGACTGAAGTACTTAACAGGTCTAAGGCTCAAGGTTGAGGCCCCTCTGGCTGTGGACTAATTAGTTCTGCCTGCATTGAGCCAGGGGAAAGAGCAAAATACTTAGTAATTTAGTTTAGATATCTTGCCCCCTCCTTTCTCTGATTTTCTTACTTTAACTCTCTCTTCTTATTTGTAAATAAACTACCATAAAAGTAATTCTTGCTTGAGTCTTTCATTTGGAATTAAGTACTTAATTCCTGGTGATCCTACTCTCTTAAATAATTTAGTCCAACCATAATTTTATCCTTTACAGTTGATGAAGGCAGGTTCATTACGTTTTTCTATGACATGCAGATCCCAAAATTAGTTATGCAAACCAAGAGAGAAGTCTACATGGAATGTGCCAGAAATATCTTCTTAATTCTGTTTTGTGCAATATTTCTATCAATGACTTTAAAATGGACATATAGGACATACTCACTAAATTTTTGATGACTTGCATCTCATGGAAATAGTTAACACATCAATAAGGGAGAACTGATATTCAAAGATTTCATAAGGCTGCAATGAAGGATTGGACTGAATCCAGAGAAATATAAGAAGCAATGGAAATTTTATATTTGCATTTTACATTGGACTTTCTAGATTCAAAATGTAAAGGAAATTGCTTACAACAATTCCTTTAGGGTAAGGGAGAAAATATAGGTGCTTTAATGTACTGGAAGCTCAATATGGGTTAACATTCAAACTGAAATGATAGGTTAAAAAAAAAGAAAAAGATAAGTTCTCCCAGGCTGCACTATAATAAGTATTCTATTCAAAATTAGGAAAGTAAAAGTTCTCATATTTCTTAGTGAAGACAAATTTGGAATACTTCATTTTTTTATTCACAATATTTTGGGAGGGAAAATTGGCAAGCAGATACATATTCAGTAGAATTCAACCAGATTGGTAAAAGAACTTGAAAACATACCAAACAAGGATTGATTGAAGGAATTGGGAATTTGTAACTAGGAGAAGGCCTAAATGAAATATAACAATAAAAGCTATAATTTATATCTCAGTTAAAGGTTTGCAAAGCAGTTTATCTATTATCCAATTTGATATTTATAGCAATATTAGATACTATTATTCTCATTCTAAATTTGAGGAAAGTAATGTTGAGACAGATTAGTCGATTCATCCAAGATTACATAGATAGAAGCCATCTGAGTGAGGTCTTCCTAACTCCCAATCTAGCAACCAATTTACTATGACTACTAGTTACTTCACTGTCCTTAAGTAGTTGAAAAATACCATGTGGAAAAGGAATTAGATTGCCCTGTATGGACAAAGAAGGCAGAACTAGGAGAAATGGGTAACTATTGAAGTATTCTTGTATTGGATCAGAATTATCTTAGAATGAACTAGAATCAGCTTAAGGAGCATCAGTTGTTAAATTTTCAGTGTGAATATTTATACCTCAGAAATTGGCAGACAATAAATCAGAGTGTGATCATTTATTTATTCATTTTTAACTACCAGATTTTGATAAACTATAGCTTGTGGGCTCTGTGTGACCTTTGGATTTTTTTCTGCTAAGATTTTTTTTTACATGTTCACATGATGTTTTATTTCCTTTGGAAATGTAAAAAAAAAAAAAAAAAAAAAAAAAAAAACCTTAGATCTCCAAAAGACAATGGTCTGGGTTTATCTTTTAGATCAGTGATTCCCAAAGTGGGCGCTACCGCCCCCTGGTGGATGCTGCAGTGATCCAGAGGGGCAGTGATGGCCACATTTTTTTTTTTATTACATTCTATTCTGAGTTCAATAAATAGTTTCATAATTTCCAGGGAGCACTAAGTAATATTTTTTCTGGAAAGGGGGCAGTAGAACAAAATTTTGGGAACCACTGTTTTAGGTGATAATTTGAAGACCTCTAGAATAGACCAGGATATGTTAGAGATTATGACAATAATGTAAAATATATATATCTTCGACATATAATTAGCACATGTACATCTACATATAAAGTCAGACATCCATAAATATGTATATATGTATACAAATGAATATTAAATGTCTATATATACTATTTGTTAGATTGAGAACTAGATCATACCTCACTGGGACACTGAGTAAGGGACTAATTCAGGCATAGTCTGAAGAGTATCTGCAGATCCTTATTTCATTTAGATTCTATGATTCTATATTTCAAATAAAGTAGGGAAATTTTGGATAGATGGGGTGGGGGAGAATTTATTAAGACAGTAACCAAAGAGAACATAGAGAAGAGGGGAGAAATTTGTATGATTAAAGGGCATGCCCCATGCTCTTTGTAAATTCAACTCTAAATGAAGATATGTAGCAAAGTATGTGCAGCTGTTTTAGGTAAGTGATAGCCATATTCTTTGCTATAAAAGAGCAAGCTTAAATAAGCCTGAGTAAATCTTTTGTCTAGAACAGAACATTAGATTCTGCCAAATGTTTTTTATTATTCCTAATTATTATGTTTCACTGATTTAGGCTTAATTGTTTAAAAAATAAGAAAAGAATAGAAATTAAATACAACAATTTCTGGCACAAGAGTCTTATGTGAAGGTTAATTTTTTAATTTGTCATTGATTATTATGTAGCAGTTTAATTTATGTTCTCAGAAGTTCGAGACTATTAAAATGCTGTTGTCTTGCTTAATTTCTAGTTTTTCAATATTTTAGTTAGTTGTTGCATCTAAAACTAATGAAATGTAGAGAATATGCTTCTCATTTTGAACTGCAGAGATAGAGCTATTATATTTTTCCTCCTTGATCTTAAAAAGACAAATTTGTCTTTGCTACATAGTGCTATAGCCCAAGAGATCATAAAAAATGATTTCTCTATCTCTCCTCCCTATTTCTCACAACCTTGTATTATCATTTCCATTGTATATTCTTAATTTTTTAAAATTTCTTAGTAACTATTATCTCATTTTGAATACTAATGGTCTCTTCCCTTAAAAATTACTTCTAAATGTTAAATAAAACATACTATATGCACAGGGACAGCAAAATAACTCTTAGTGGACTATAATAAACTGACCAAATCTTGATTTTTGTTTTACTCAGTCAGTTCTCAAGATATTTTATTCTCTGAAATGTTTTGCCCCTGTTATTTGTGTAGACTTCCAATGGTCAGCACCAATTTAGCATAGCCACACATTTTCAGAACAAAAAGCAAAACGGTGGCTCTCTTTTTAAAAGAATTTACATTCAATCATGAATTTTCCATCTCATTTATGGAAAAAAAGAACATTTTACAGAAAAACATTAATTACGTTTTAACAAGTATTAAATCTAGTAGATTTATGACAATCTTCTAAAGTACATGAATAATAAGATTCTTTTGTTATTTTTACTATTATGCTTCACAGATTCTTTAAAATTTATCATAAAAAATTTTTTTGACCTCAACAGTTCAACCATTTTTTAAAAATTTAAGTTAGTTCTTGTACTTTTGTCCTTGTCTTAACAAACTTTGATTTTGTTGGTCAGCAAAATTTTAGTTTGTGTTTTTCTCAACTGCTGATAGCTTTAACTCCTTTAGTAGAATTAAAGAAAAGCTTTACTAGTTATGTTTGTTTGTTTGTTTGATTGTTTTAGATAAGACCTAAATCTATATTTAAGGCTTCTTATTCTAAATTTCATTGCTTCCTTGGCCTGAATAAGATAAAAAATGTCAAAGGAAGAACCATAACTCTAAATTGACTATAATACGGATAGATCTGTCTGGCCTTTTGCCATTTTGTAGAGGTAGGATGCAATCCTCTCCCTCTCTAATTTAATATCTAGCATAAATTGGTAAATACGATAACTCTATATTCAACACTTCTTCAGGAACTAAAAACATCTAAATTAATTCCTCCCCACCCCAAACCAAAAGGAATAAGCTTCTTTCTCCAAGTATATCATTTAAAAAGACTATTTCCCTTATAACAGAAATGAGGATTTAAGAAAAATACAAATATCAAGAAAGTTAAACTTTTATCATCATATGTATGCATGAATACATATACCATATAATAGCATTCAATTATATTTGTAATTTATATTTACAGGTTTTGTCATGTAGATATGTTATGCATTATAAATAAGAATATAATTCCTTTTTCTTTCTTAGAAGTTGACCAAAATGTTAAAGAATATTCTAATCATGTCTCTGGGGTATCCTCTACCACTTGATAAAATGTTTGGAGGCTTTATTATATAAATACCAGAATCTATGCCTTATAAACAATAGATAATATAATTATAATGTTGTTTGAAAAGACTTTAGATATCAATTCATACTCTTGATTTTACAAATTATCATTATATAGTAAAACATGTTATATATATATAAACTAGTGATTTTGAAGAGTACTTTGTGGACATTAGTTATATAATGAGAACCACATGTTGTCATAGGTACAAGATTATTAGTATCTCCATTTTATAGAATAGAAAATGGAAACAGAGTTTAAGTAATGCGTAATTTTTTATATCTAGTAAATGGCAAAGAATGTATTTGAATATATAACATTTTTTAGACATTTAATTCTCTTTCTAATGAATTTTGAGAAAATTTCAACTTGAAAAAAATAGGGGAGCCCTATGCAGTTTTGGAAGTTGCCCTACTAATTTACTATTGTGGCTAGAGTAAATCTATCTGAATTTACATTCCATTCATATAATTTTGATAATTAGAAGCTTATTAAAATATAAAATATCCTTCCTATTGTGGTATCAAACTTCGGGCTAAGCTTAAAGCTCATTTACTATTTCTTATACATGTGTATAGACACATATATTATAAACTAACATATATATGTACACACAAACATGGAGGTACACAACTTTCATTTTAAAAAACCAACTTGACTGTACTGGACCTCTGGACCAATGCTTCAAGTCCAGGGCTCATGGACTTTTTTTTAAGGAATAGATATAGTCTAATACAAGTTGAGGTAAACATATGCCTTTAGATTTGAACATCTGATAAAGTATCTTTAGATAAAATGAAAAATGATTGAGAAAAAATTGATTATCTACCTATTTTATCAAAGACACATAATAGCAAGTGATAAGAAAAATATAATTAGAAAAAGTCCCTGAAAACTAAAAATAGTGTCCAAGGGCAGCAATGATAGCAAAATTTCAAATGTTTTCATGAAAATTAATGAAAATCTAAATAATAAAGCAATATATAGAAGTTTGTTCAAGAAGATTAATTCTACATCAGATGAATAGTAGATATTGTGGTATGTGATTAATTACTAAAATATAGAATGGAACAGCTAAGTCTTACTCAAAAAGAATATATTAAAATTGAGATGTGGGAGAAGAGCTTTTAAATAAAATCTGCCATAGAAACACATGAACTAGAGAAAAGGAATATGGTAAATAACTTTTGGGTAAAAGAAAGTAAAGGAGGAAATAAATATATCATTAGAAAAATATAGTATAAACCACTTAGTTTGAGAAGAGTAATATATGTTGTTACAGAAGCAGTATGGATTAAATCTAAATTTTAAGACCCTCTATTTTACAAAAATTGCTAGGAAAATTGGAAAACAGTATTGGAAAAATTAGGTTTAGATCAGCATGTTATACCCTATACTAGTAATGGGCAAACTTTTTAAAAAGGGGGCAAAAGGAAAGGAAATGCTCATCTGTCAGTCTATTTCTAAGGCAACGCTTTCAAAGTTTCATTGTATTGTATCCTACTCATTGTATTCGTCAGATTAGGAATAATGTGGGGCAGCTGGATAGAACATTTCAGGGGGCCACATCTGGCCCACTGGCTGTAGTTTGCCCATCACTGCCCTATATCAAGATAAATTCAAAATGGGTAAATGACTTAAATATAAAGAGTAAAATCATAAATAAAGTGAACATAGAATAGTTTACAAGTCAGATCTATGAGAAAGGAAGGAATTTAAAACCAAGCCAGAGATAGAGAACACTGCAAAATGTAAAATGAATGACTTTGATTATGTCAAATTAAAAGGATTTTGTATAAGCAAAACCAATGCAACCAAAATTAGAAGAAAACCAACAAACTGGAAGAACATTTTTATAATAAAACTCTCTGACAAAGATTTAATTTCACAAATATATTAGGAAGTCAAATTTACAAAAAAAAAATCCATTCCCTAATCGATAAATGGTCAAGGGTCATGCATAGTCAATTTTCACATGAAGAAATCAAAACTATCAATAAGCACATGAGAAGTGTATTAAATCCCTCCTAATTAGAGAAATGAAATTGAAGACAACTCTAAAGTACAAACTTATACCTAGGAGACTGGTAAATATGGCAGCAAAGGAAAGTGATAAATGTTGGAGGGGTTGTGGCAAAATCGGGACACTAATACAATGCTGGTGGAGTTGTGAATTGGTTCAACCATTATGGAAGGCAATTTGGAATTTTGCTTAAAGAGCTTTTAAAGAATGCTTGCCGTTTGATCCAGCTATACCACTGCTGACTTTGTACCCCAAAGAGATAATAGCAAAAAATACTTGCACACAATATTTATAGCCATATTTTTCATGGTGGCAAAAATTGGAAAATGAGGGAGTGTCCATCAATTGAGGAATGGCTCAATGAATTGCGGTATCTGATGGTGATGGAATATTATTATGCTGAAAGAAATAATGAACTAGAGGAATTCTATGTGAACTAGAAAGACCTCCAGGAATTGATGCAGAAAAGAACAGAACAAAGAGAACAATGTACTCAGAGACTGATACATTTTAGCATAATCTAACATAATAGACTTTTCTACTAGAAACAATGCAATGATCCAAGAAAATCCAGAGGAATTTATGATAAAGAATGTTATTCACTTCCAGAGAAAGAACTGTGGGAGCAGAAACTGAGAAGAAAAACACATGATCAATCATGTGATTCAATGGGGATATGATTAGGATTTTGATGTTAAAAGATCACTCTACTACAAATATGAATAACACAGAAATAGGTTTTGAACAACGATACATGTATAACCCAGTAGGATTGCTTGTCATCTCTAGGATAGGGTGGGGATTGGGGGGAAAAGGAGGAATCATGAATCATGTAACCATGGAAAAATGTTCTTTAAAAAAAAGACAAAAAAAAAATAGAGGTCAATGTATATCTCACAGGCTACAATACAATTCCTTGCATATATTAGAGACACAGTACATATTTTTTGGTTTGAATAATTGATTTTCAAGCTTCTTATTGAATCTCAGAGAATTATTTTCCCTCCCCATTTATTTAATAGGTTAATGTCTAATCTTCCTAAAAGAGAAACAAGGTTTTACTATATTAGGAATACCAAAGATGTTAATGCTATTTATATTTCATGAAGAAGAAAAAGTATCTCATACTAACAGTTTATACTTCTTGAGTGCCTTTCAGCTAAAAAGGCCAAAACAATTTTCAGATAATTTTATCTACATTCTACAGATGGACTAAAACAAAAGAACAAAGGAAATATTCTGAGAATTAAATCACAGAGCCAGTAAGTGTAAAAATTAAGAATTCTCTTTTTTATCTCCCAACTTCTATTTTCCCAGGGGCAGCAGATTGACCCATACATTTATATTAATGATATACTCTTAACATTATTAAATGCATTGTACTTAAAATGATGATATCCTACAATTTCTTACTTTTGAAATTTATTTGATCCTTGCCCCTTAAGGCTACCTTTCAATTCTTCAGTACAATATACTCAGCTCTGAAGGGGAAGTAAATTGAACAGTTTGCAAACTGTAAAAAAAAGCTAGATGCCTAAAAGGAAATAGAAAACAAGATAAGAGTCAAACTCTTTAGGGATTTAATAATTCACAAAGTCCATACAAATAGTATTTGAGAAAGTAAAATTGAATTTTTCTACTATTAGACCATAGAACATGTTGCTATAAATAGTCTGTCCATGCAAATGAAACCATTTTGTGATCTATCTATGCAATGATGCAAAACCATTCTTACATTGCATGCTATACCTTGAATGCTTTTAATATTTTTAAAAAGTATGTGTGTATACACACAAATATATATTCTATATAAATATAGACACATAATCATATAACTACATATAATTCGGCAGTGTACTTCTACTACCTAAAATATAATCTTATGGGAGAGCAGTTAGATGGCTCATAGAGAATAAAATTCCAGGATATAGAAGCAAATTGTTATATAGGACCTATATTCTTCAATGCATCTTTATTTCATTTAGATTCTAAGCTTCTCACTTGGCCAGATATATACCAGGCTAAAACAAATCAATTCCTGCTCTAAAGGAGCTTAGATTTTACTTTAGATTTATAGTTTACTAACTAGATACCGAAAAGGTAGGAAAATATTAGATAAAGAGCATAGAATTAGAACTCAGGCATTCTAAGTTCTACTTCACAGACAAAGATTCTGACTATCTCATTTTGCATGAATTGAAATCAAGAAGAGGAACAAAGAAGGAATATCACTAAAGCAGTATCGAACACGTATATAATTTGAAAAATTATATCTGTGAGTAGGGTAGAAAACATTTCTTTTTAACTTCAATGAAGAAAACAAAAATGTTATTTGGAATAAAACCTTTAGAGTACAAAAACATTCCTAAATAAAGATTACTTTTCATATCATGTGACTATAACTGCACTAATAAAATGTATTACCTATAATCACACTTTCTTGCTACAGTAGTACTAATTATATATGTTCTTTTTCTAAATTCTCAATGTGCCTTTGAAGTCACATTTTGTCAACAAAATAAATATTCTTTTCATTTAGTCATTTCCTCTTCTTTCTCCTAGAGAGGTATGTAGTGATAGAGAGGATATAAAGTAAAATATTGGTACATAAGAATCCTTAATAGTGTTTACATTTAATTTATGAAGTTATTGTCATTATTATACCAATATAAGGGAAAGCATAAATGTCATAATTAGCGTAATGTTTTATATATATATATGTGTGTGTATGTGTTTGTAGCATATATGCTTATATGTATATAGTGCTAAATTATCTTTGCTTCATTTAAGTCAATAAGCCTTTATGGTACACAAGTTTTACTTAACAATGTGTAGAATGCTATCAGTGTTATCAAGGCAGTATAAGAAAAAGCTCCTTATATCAACAATTTCTATTCAATGTGATAGAATAGCAAATGCAATGATGTAGAAAGATCATTGAATTGGAGGTAGAAAACATTAATGCCTTTCATAATCTGGTACCAATATTTGCTCCCAGAATTCTATTTTGTTATATTTTTAATACTTCTATTGCAACCAAGCCAGCCTATTTACTGTCCCTTAGCACAGCAGCCCATCTCCTGGATTCAGTATCTCAAATATATTCCCTCCTCACTTCTACCAACAAGAATCTTGATTTCCTTCAAGGCTCAGAAAAGCTGCTACTTTATACAGAAATCCTCTTCTGGTTCCTCTAGTGATTTATATTTTTTCCTTCATCTAATTCACTAGTGTTTGTTGATTGATACATATTGTATTATCTAAAGAATGTAAGCTATTTGAGTATAAGGACCATATATCACTGTCTTCTTCGTCCCTCTGGGAATTAGCAATGTCTAGAATATCATAAATTTAAAAAAATTGGTTCATACCTCCCCCCTCCCTAATTATATGAACTCAAATACATTTAATTTTCTATACCTTAATTTCTTTATCTTTAAAATGATCATAATACACTACCTGTATTCCTTAACTCAGTGGTTGGTTATGAGAAATCAAAAATGATAATGCATATAAAATGTACTGTAAAAAGCTAAATAACTGTCCTCTAAAATTTTTAATGGGTCAAAATATATTGAATAGGGAAATCATATAAGTAGTTAGCCTGAGATACACAGAAGACAATCCAATAAATTAAAGAAGTCAGGGGCAAAAGAAGGAACCCAATAACTCAGAAACTATGGAGGAGAACAAGGAGTATCAGAACACAAACAATGGGACACTAAACTTTTACTAGGACCATCGTGAATATAAGTTCCTTCATAGTTTTAATTGCCTTAGCTAGAGCTCCTGGTCTTCTTCCTGCCCATGGAGAGAATTTGTTGCATATTCTGGCATAAACCTGAATATGAAGCCAAGTATCACAACGTTATGTTTATAAATTTAAAACTGCTGTGTTGATCAGAAGATAAATATGTAAGCCCATCTATACATCAATAAGACATAAGGCATTTGGTTCCTATACTACTGCTATAAAAACTATAAAACTATTAGTCAGCTTGATAATACAATGATAGATAGATTTCTAGATCTAAAGTCAAAAAGATGTTAATTCAAATTCTACCTGAGACACTTATTAGTTGTGTGATCCTGGGTAAATAAGTTAACCTGAATGTCCTTCAATTTTGTTATCTGTAAAATTGGAAAATAATAGCAGCTAATTCCCAAGATTGCTTCAAGGATAGAACAAAATATAGTTTATAAAACATTTTGAAAATATTTAAGCATTATTTAAGTGTTATCTGTTTTTATTAGAATTATTATAGTCAAATGGAGAAAGCTTGAGACAGATTGATGACTGAGAGGCTATATTATCTCCTCCTTAGCTTATCTATGACTTATGAATACTGATCCAACATAATTTTTGAAGCTAGTTTCCATCACTGTGGAATTTGTTATTACAACATCTTACTTTGGAAGAAAGAACACTAGGCTTGGAATTGAAGGATTTGGGATCCTAGCTTTGACAGTTACTGCTTTTGTGACCTTGAACAAATCATATAATCTCTCTGGGTATGTCTCCTGAAATGCAAAATAAGGGAGCTGAACTAGACATTTACTAAAATCCCCTATAGCACTAAATTCTGTGATTTTTGCTTTAACCTTTGTCTTTTATTTTATTTAGCCTTTCAGGTAATGTCTTAGAAATTCGTTTAAATAGATACATTATGACAATTTCTGGAGCATCTCAGGTTCCAAAACAAATAATCTGAACTTCATCTGAAAGTAGTTATTATCATGAGTCTTTTTAGATTCCCAAGAAGGAGAAAAATGGGCAAAGATGACATGATGAAAACATATTTCAGTATATTTTTTTGCCAAGATGAATGGAAGATGAGTGAGGATGGGAAAATTAAGGATTTAAAAATGTTAATAAAAGGATGAAAATTTCTTATTTGTCCCATTATTCCTTGATATATTAGAGGCACTCTAACATAGCATGTATCAGTTTTCTCAGGTGATCACTCTTATCAGGGTTCAAATCTAGTTTCTGACAGAAATTGGCTATGTGAACCTTGACAAGCAACTTATCACCACAAACATTTCAAAATAAGTTGCAGATCATTCAACTTTCAGCACTGGTAAAGGAAGTTTCCTTATGGAAAATCCCTATAACAATGAAATTATTCATAGGTCTGAAAGCAATGAACTTTCAAATTTAGAGTCCTCATGACTTTCTGGGTTGTATTACTATATTCAGCTATATGGTAGAATATTAGATTTGTAGTCAGTAAGACCTGAGTTCAAATCCTATCTCCAAAAATTGCTAGCTACATGACCATTAGTAAGTAACTCACTTAATCTTTCTCAAACTGTTTTCTCATATGTATAATAGGAATAATAATAATAACAACAATTCAATCTACCAAACAAGGATGTTGTGGTGCTATAAGGAAATAATATATGTTATGTGTTTTGTAAATTTTAAATTACTTTATAATGGCTATTTTTTAGAAATCATATTGGCTTTATTTTTTTTGTGCTTCTGGAAATTCTTGGTTTACTAACAATTCTGAAACTCTATAAAGAAATTAAGAATACATAACAGTGAATGTGTTATTGAGATAGAGAAATTTTAAGTAGTATCATTTTAAGGACTCTTTCCTAATTCTTTTATGAGTGACATGAGGAGGAAAAACACTACAGATTAGCTTGTGAAAAAAATCTGTTCATAAATGGAATAATTTGATCACCTCTAATTATAGAAGAGTTTCTAAACCAGTCTGGAATCAAACTGATGATGCCAGACCAACAGATTCTGCATCAGTGGCCCAGGAAGAGCTGGAGGTGCTGCTGCCATCTGTATTCGCCCAGAATGTACACAGTCACAGCTGCAGCAGATAACTAGGACTGTTAAGTCTGTGTAGGTGTGTAGGAGGTTTTTTTTTAAGAGAAACAAGCAAAGTTTTTATTACTATTTTAATAACGCAGTAAAGAACTTTCCCATTTCCAACATTAGCAGGCCACTGCTACAAATTAGATTTTAAAAATGTTTCTCTTTAAAGGTTTGCTCAAAAGAATAATATTCACTTTCCCTGTTGTAGAGGAATTTTTGTTAAGCATGTGGATTTGTGAATAGACATTTATTTTGATCTAATGGCCATATTAAAAATCAGTAGTAAATGTAGCTGCTGAGATGAACAAGAGGGAGGTGAGTGGCTTTTTAAATGATGTTCAAGATACTCTAGCTCAGAATTTATTTGCTTTCCTAGGTTTCTTTTTCAATTTGAATCTCCACAGGGTTGGCATTTTATGTAGTGGAAAGAAATTGTCTGTACCCCTACACTTTGAGAATTTTTATAAGATTCAGTGAAAACTGGCCACAAATACCATAAATATAATCGACTCTTTTTGTACTTCTAGGGTCTTTTCCCTTGTAATTATCTATATTGTTACTCATATTTTACTTATTAAAATTAAGTATCTTCAAATTAATATTTTAGGGACAAGAGAAAAATGTCTTTGTAGAGAAGCATTTTCATAGAATCAGGAAAGGCATGTCATCATTCTTGCATAAATATCATACAATCACAGCTTTAGTGTTAGAAAAAAACATAAAAGGACTAATTGAGTCTATTTTACATGTGATGAAAGCAAATAAGAGAGATATGAAATGACTTCCACAGCATTAACACAGCTAGTAATGGCCTAATGTAGGATTTGAACATGTGTCTTACCAACTTACTGTCTTACTACAATTTTAGATGCATCACTAAAGTTACTATGCCATGCATATGAATATCAACTCTCAGAATAAGACATTTAGAAGAGAATATAGATATCATCCAGCCTCATTTCCTCAGTTTACAGAAATGAAGACATTATTACAGATTTAGAACTGACTTTGTCAAGGAAAAAAAGATCATTAGTGGTACAATCAGGATCAGATCCTAGTCCATTATAGCTGCTTGTAGTAGTGTGGTGTGTACATGTATGTGTGTGTGTGTGTGAGTGTGCGTATGCATGTGTTTGTGTGCTTAATTATTATGCTACATGCCCTTGCTCTTGTGAGAAGAATTCTAAATATAACAGAGATTCAGCTTGGAATACTTCCTCCTTTATTGATATTATCCACTGAATAATTTGCTGGCAAAATAATAAAATAAACATAAAAATAAAAATGTTTTTGGTAGAAACCCCCACTCTAAAGAAAACAGCCATCCCTGTTCTTGTAAAGAAGCATCTTTTAGGTTTCGCTAAGTTTCATAAAGGCAGTACTGATGTACTCAACTTACAGACTGCCTTTGGTTAAACAGTTTTGGTATATATTAAGTAACTGTTCATAATAGCTGAAGTAAGAAGCTCTAAATTACCCTAAATTACTATATCAGTTTAAAGCATTGAGGCACAGAAGTTAGGCTATTAGGATATATATTTTTTTCATTTTGAGGATGATATATGTATTCATTTAACTTACAACCATACTTTATTCATTAAAATTCCCTTGAAACTCACAGGAGATTTAATTAAAGAAAGCATGACATAGAACACAAGAAAGTGAGAAATATTTAGTAAAACCCAATATATTTCTAGCAACCTATATTTACAGAAGTATATAATATTGACAGTTTCTGGGTAAATAAATGTTCTTTGGAGGGCATTAATCTGTTTATTAAACAATTTACTTAACTAATTTTCTTAACAATTGCTCTAATCTCTATTGTAAAAAAATCAATGTGGTATCCCTTCTAGAATCATATAGATAAAAAATGTACCCCCCTAGTAGTGAGAGAAGGCCCCAATAAAATCAGACCCATCAGCTAGAAATCACAAAGCTCCTCAGAATGAGACAGAGAAAAAAAATACTTTCCCCTTCCCCAAACATTGTCCAGACAAGAAAGTAAAGATACAGGAGTTCTGTGAAAAGAACATATAGTATTCCTTATAGAACTGGGTCATATATTGATATGTTACCTGTGATTTATTATCCTATATTTATATACTATAGAAAACACTATTTAAAGAAAATATTTTTCCACCCCTCATTCTCTTAATTACCTTATGTTGATTCTCTTGAGTTCTGGGTTTGGGCAGAAAACTCTCTGTTTAAGTCTGGTTTTTTCTTGATAAATGTTTGGAAGTCTTTGATTTTATTGAATGACCATACTTTCCCCTGCAATAATATAGTTAGTTTTGCTGGATAATTGATTCTCATTGCAAGTCAATTTTTACTCCTTTCAAAGTAAACTCAGGGGGGTAATGTTAATTCTCAGAAGGAAATGTATGTTTTATAATTTATAATGTAAAGTTTAAATTCTTTGAAAGTAGTTTCAGGATAAGCATTTTGCCATCTCCCCAGAATCCAGATGACGAACCTGTTTGGTGGAGGCACTAAAAGATGCCTGAAGAACCTTCACTGGATCATGAAGATCCAATTTGAACTTTGGGGCACAGTTGATCTGAACTATGGGGTTGGATGCATTTATTTTGAATGGACAGTTTATGCCAGAAAGGGGGACTGCCCCCTTAATGGTTTTTTGTTTGACAAACTTCTGTGGACCTGTGGGGGTCTTTAAAACTACATTTCCCGTGGTCCAACAGGTTTCATGGGTTTCCTGTTTTGGATGATGTATTAAAGGTGAGAGACTATTTTAAGTAGGGGGTAATGACTTGGAACTTCCTCTTTAGTTACCTGAGCTTGAGGAGAGAGGAAGGTAAATGGCTGAGGTGAGGTTGGAATAGGTTTTTTTTTAAAGGCGCATGGTCAGTTTATCTCTATCAGCATGGCTTTTATTAAAATACTATTCTTCCTTTTGATCTCGGCCCTCATCATTTTTAATAATAACAACCCAGTTCTCTTGCTTTCTGGAATATTGTGTTCCATGCCTTCCAGTCCTTAAATGTAGATGCAGCAAGATCCTGTGTTATCCTAACTGTGGTTCCCTCATATCTGAATGACTTCTTTTTAGCAGCCTGTAATATTTTTTCCTTGGTCTGGTAGTATTTGAATTTGGCTATAATATTCCTGGAAGTTTTCAGTTGTGGATTAAATGTAGAAGGTGATCTATGGATTCTGTCAATTTCCAATTTTCCCTCTTGTTCAAGAATTTCTGGGCAATTTTCTCTGATAATTTCTTGTAAAATGATATCTAAACTTTTTCTTTTATCATGATGTTCTAGTAAACCAATAATTCTTAAGTTGTCTCTTCTAGCTCTGTTCTCCAGATCTTTGGTTGAATCAATGAGGTGTTTCATATTCTCCTCAAATTTTTCAATTTTTCAATTTTGTTTAATATATTCTTGCAGCCTTGTGAAGTCATTTGCTTCTAGTTTTTGAGTACTGTTTTTTAAAGACTGAATTTCATCCCTGGCTTTTTGGTCATCCTTCTCTTTCTGGTCTGATTTTCTTTGTAGATCATCTTTTGCCTTCTTTGCTTCGTTTTCAAGCTGGCTAATTCTGGCTTTTAAGACTTTATTTTCTTGTTTTAGTTCATGTATTTCCTTTTTCAAATTGTCTTCAGCCTCTCTTGATTTCTTTTTGAGGCCCTGAAGTTCTTGAGTTAATTGACTTTTAAATTCTTGAGTTAATTGAATATTGAGATCTTCCAAAGTCTGTGTCCAGTTCACTGGAACTACTTCCTCTTCTTCTATTTCTATTTCATTTGCTCCCTTTTCACTTCCTTGAAAGAAGCTGTCAATTGTCATTTCTTTCCTCTTTTTCTGTTGCTTACTCATACTTTTTCCTTCCTTGTTCTGCTAGTTTGAGCAGATGTATTTAATGATCTTTGATGAAAGATCTTCCCCCAGCTAGCAATGGAGGTTTGTAGTTACTTTCTCTGCCCTCTAAAGACTTCTCCTCTATGCAATTTTTGGGATTAATCCTGTACTGATGGGATTAATTTTACTGCTTATTCTGCCCTGAGACTAAAACCTCAAGGGGAAGGAAAAACAAAGAAACAAACATACCAAAAAAAACAAAAAAAAACCGTGGGGGGACAAGAAGAAGTGTTTTTGCTGAACTGAGTTCTCCAGCAATGGGGTCCCCCTGTGCGCTGTCCACTGTGTTTGATCTGGTTTTCTTTCCTCTTGAAGCCCTGTGTTCTCTATCTCGGTATGAGGAAGCCAAGCTGTCTGCTGTCTGGGGTTTGGCTCTCTCTAAGCCACCATCTTCTGGGCATTTTTGCTGTTTCTCTGGTTTTCTCCTCCAGTCACCTCTCCAGTGTCTGTGTTTAACTCCTGGAGTATAGTGCCAACAAGGCCCTCTCTCCCAACCCGAGTGCCCACAGGCCCTGAGATTTCCCAGGCCACTGGAGACTCCACACAGCACATGGCGGAGGCATCCTGGGATCTTGGGATTCCCCTTCTACAACCTCAGACCCGACAGTTCAAGAATTGAAGCCTTTTTCTCAGCATACCTCTTTAGTTATGCTGCAGTAGGGTTCCCCCTGCTCTGTCTCGTTATTAGATTTGGTCCTCTTTCTTCTTGAAGCGCATTGTTTTCTATTTTGGTGTGTAAGGGTATGGATGTTTTAAGATTCCCTCCTTCTAAGCCGCCATCTTCCCAAGTACTTTTTTTTTTTACTGAATTAGAAAAAAACTATAACAAAGTTCATTTGGAAGAACAAAAGATCAAGAATATAAAGGGAAATAATGAAAAAAAATGTGAAGGAAGGTTGTGTAGTACTATAAATAGTACTATAAAGCAGTGATCATCAAAACAATATGGTACTGGCTAAGATAGAGAAGGGAGGATCAGGGGAACAGACTTGGGGTAAGTGACGTCAGCAAGACAGTGTATTATAAATCCAAAGAGCCCAACTTTTGGGACATGAATCCACTATTTGACAAAAACTGCTGGGAAATTTGGAAAAAAAAATGGGAGAGATTAGGTTTAGATCAAATCTCACACCCTACACCAAGATAAATTCAGAATGGGTGAAAGACTTGAAAATAAAGAAGAAAACTGCAAGTAAATTAAGTGAACACAGAATAGTATACATGTCAGATCTTTGGGAAAGGAAAGATTTTAAAACCAAGCAAGAGTTAGAAAAAATTACAAAATATAAAATAAATAATTTTGATTATATTAAATTAAAAAGGTTTTGTACAAAAAAAAAACCAATGCAACCAAAATCAGAAGGGAGACAAGAAACTGGGAAAAAATGTTCATAACAAAAAATTCTGTCAGAGATCTAATTACTCAAATATAAAAGGAGCTAAATCAATTGTACAAAAAATCAAGCCATCCCCCAATCGATAATTGGGCAAGGGACATGAATAGGCAATTTTCAGATAAAGAAATCAAAAGTATCAATAAGCACATGAGAAAGTGCTCTAAATCTCTAATAATTAGAGAAATGCAAATCAAAACAACTTGGAGGTACCACCTCACACCTAGCAGATTGACTAAAATGATAGCAGGGGATAGTAATGAATGTTCAGGGGATGTGGCAAAATTGGGACATTAATGCACTGCTGGTGGAGTTGTGAACTGATCTAAACATTCTGGATGGCAATTTGGAATTATGCCCAAAGAGCAATAAAAGAATGCCTGCCCTTTGATCCAGCCATAACATTGCTGGGATTGTACTCCAAAGAGATCATAGATAAACAGACTTGTACAAAAATATTTATAGCACTCTTTGTGATTGCAAAAAACTGGAAAGCGAGGCTATGTCCTTCAATTGGGGAATGGCTGAACAAATTGAGGTATATGTTGGTGGTGTAATAAGGGAATAAAGCAAGTGGATGGGGTCTGTGGGTCCCTAAGTCAGTAGGTGAGAAAGGAGGGTATAATAGTGGAGGTAATAGATTGAGGTGGTAGGAGAGGTGTAAGGGAATGGCTGAGTTTAGGGAAATATAAAACAATGAAGTATAATGAGCGACAAGAGGAGAAGATGAAGTAGTTGGGCAAGCAGCTGCCATAGGGAGACACAGACTGTGTACACAGGCTTGAGACAGAGTACACTGAAGGGAAATAGGCTGAACCCTTTCAGGTAGGAAGGGCACTTCTACAGACAAAAGGTTAGGGCCAGTCAGAAATGGTTTGAAACTAACTAGAGGGTTTTCTAGTCAGTTTCTCAAGTTCACAAAGACAGAGTCCCAAGGCTCTTCCCTCTCTGTGAAATAGAAGGGCTTCTCAGAGGAAGTTTAGAGATCACCACTTCATCTAAAATGGACACCTCCAGCTCCCCTCAGTACCCAAAGAGAAACTATTTCTTTCTTTCCTCATCCCTCTTTTATAATTCAACCAATGTTTTAGCAAAAGGTTTGATTAAATGACAACAGGGTTTATTAAGTTTCAGGGTTGATTATAAAGGACAGAAGGATACAAGGTTTCTCTAAAAATTGCCTAGGGAGAAGCTTCATGTGGGGGAGGGACACAGGAATGAGAGACTGAGAAAGGGCCTGCCCTCACTCAGTCCTGGGAGGTTTTGTTGCCTTTAAGGTTATTCGTTATATACAACGAATCGGGAGATAATTTGTATCAAGGGTAAGCCCTACTTATCTATGGGGAAAACCTAAGTTTTCAAAGTTTGATTGCTACCACCCAAATCCACCCTTCTCCCAAAACCCACAGGAATTCAGGAAGGGAAATGGTGATTGGAATAGGGAAGGTCAGGGAGATCCAGAGGCATTAGCTAAGCTACAAAATCTCTAGAGAAAAGGCACAGATTCAAGGCCAGGTTTCAGCCCCAATACCTAGCTCAGTTGACCCCTCTGCTCTGACCGAGCCTCCAGGATCAACTGCCTCTAGTCAGGGTTCTAAACCCTTCTTAACTGCCATAAATTCTGCAGTTAGCCTTTTGCAGGGTTGATTGCACATCTGCACTACAGTGGTGCTCAAAGGAATAATAAACTGGAGGAATTCCATGTGAACTGGAAAGACCTACAGGAATTGATGCAGAGTGAAAGGAGCAGAGCCAGAAGAAAGTTGTACACAGAGACTGATACACTGTGGTAAAAATGAATGTAATGGACTTCTGTACTAGCAGAAATGCAATGACCCAAGACAATTCTGAGGGATTTATGGAAAAGAACACTATCCACATTCAGAGGAAGAACTACAGGAGAGGAAACACAGAAGAAAAACAACTGCTTGAACACTTGGGTTGATGAGGACATGATTGGGGATGTAGACCTGAAAGAACCACACCAATGTAACTATCAATAATATGTAAATAAGTTTTGACTGACCACACATGTTAAAACCAGTGGACATGCGAGCTAGCTTTGGTGGAGGGAGTTTGAGGGGGTTAAGGGTAAAGTAAAAACATGAATTATATAACTGTGGATAATTTTTCTAAAAATAAAAAATTAATCAAAAATATAAAATACAAAAAAGAAAATACTATTTAGAGCCACTAAGACAATATACATCCATTGTTTCCATCTTGTAATCATTGTCAATCATTGTTCCTTCAAAAGGCTTACCTAATTTCTTAGCTTACATCATTTTCCCTATAAATTGTGCATCTCAAATCAATAAACTAAATCACCACCCTGCCCTCCTGAGTCTGTCTGCATTCTTACCCCTTGGCACCCCCAGCCAGGTGGCCCCTGTGGGCCTGGCAAAAAAAAGACAAAAAATGTAGACTCTTGTAAAAATAAAATGTTGAGGATGAAAGGGATGATATTCCTTTTGTAGGCTTGCTGCTTTATGTAAAAAATGCTGTAAACACTATTGTGTAAGCAGAAGTGGTAGGGACATAAATTGGCCAGTTATCTAAGTTTTATTTGTTCATGTTTATGTGTTCAATGTACACATGCTTTCTTACAATTTTCCTCCTTTCACTTTACTTCATTAAATTTCTCTTTCTCATTAATCTTGTCATGCAGCATTTGTGAAATAGTAAATATTTCCATGACTACATGTTAATGTTATAGTATAGAGTGGTAACAACACCTGTAGTGTAACAACAACAATAGAACTGAGTTGGTTTGACATTGTATGCTTTGAAGAAAAGAAAGCTTATGGGTTTGCCCTCATTAATAACATAAAATTATTGTAGACATATTAATATTTTCTGAATTTCAAATTAAAAATCAACTTGCTTAATGCTTCCAGGTTAAGATGACCACAGTTTAGAAGCAAAGATATTCCTCTCCTCACCACTGATTGATATTAACTGCCTCAAAAGGAATAAAAAAAACAAAATCAGATGAGAGTTGGGGATCCACTGTAGGATGCAGAGTTGAAGTTAGAAAGGATTTTGGCATTTCCATACTATAAAGTGGTTAAATAAATCCATCCAAAGCAAGAGCTGATCACCCCTATCCCACTAAATTTAAAGTGCCAGAGTCAGAGCCAGCATACCAGTATCAGAGTGAGTGTGGGGCAATCTCTAGGTTCTCAGGAGCTGGCTGAGAACACCACAGACTAACCCCTGAGAGCCGCTAGACTTGGAACCCAAGAGGCTGAGAAATGCAGAACTTATGCACAGAGATACAGCAGAGAGAGGAGGCCCACAGCATACCCCAAGGAGACCCAAAACATAACTTCAGGACAAAAACTGCTGTGTAGCTCTTTACACAGGAAGCCTGCCTTCCTCACTCAGACTTCTGGCTGGGAAGGGAAGGAAAAGCCAACAAAACAATGGCCATGAACACCCAAGAAATACAATCTACAAACACAAAAAATACAAAACAAACAAACAAACAAAAAAAAAACAAGAGAAAGGTATTGACCCTGTTAATTTTTATGGAGAAAAATTCCAAACTATAGAGGAGATAGTGAAGGATGACAAACAAGTACACCTATCCAAACCTTCCAAAAATGGAAATTGGTTGCAAGCTCTTGAGCAGTTTAGATTTGAGATTATGAACCAAATTAAAAAGATAGAAGAAATTTGGCAAGAATAATGGGAAATAGTTCAAAAAGAAAATAACAGTTTAAAAGACAAAAACTCCCACTTCGAAGAAGAAGCACAGAAATAAAACAAAACGATAAGGAAATTGGAGACCAGAATTAAAAAGATGGAAGTCATTAAAAGCAAGAGAGTCCAAACAGTAAAGGAAAAAAAATCATAGCTGAAAACCAGTCTCTAAATACCAGAATTGGGTAAGTAAAAACTAATGATCTCACAAGACAGCAAGAATTAATAAAGCAAAATCAAAAGAATGACATAATAGAAGGAAACATGAAATATCTCACTGAGAAAATGACTGACCTGAAAACCAATCTAGATGTGACAATTTGAGAATAATTGGTCTACCTGAAAACAAAAACAGAAAACTTGACATCATACTACAAGAAATTACAAAGAAAACTGCCCTTCTGTTCTTCAACAAGAAGATAAAATAGACCATGAAAGAGTTCATAGATCACCCTCTACATTAAATCCTCAAAAGACAACCCCCAGAAATATAATGGCCAAATTCAATAGCTTCCAAGGTAAGGAGAATATTTTATAATAAGTCAGAAAGAGACAAATCAGATATTAAGGAGCACCAATCAAGATCACATAGGATCTTGCAGCCTCCACACTAAAAGATCACAAGGCTTGGAATATGATATTTGTAAAGGCAAAAGAAATGGGTCAACAACCAAGGATCACCTACCCATCAAAATTTACTATATACATCCAGGGGGAAAGATGGACATTCAACAAAATAGAATATTTCCACGTATTTGTAAAGAAAACACCTGAACTAAATGGAAAATTTGATATTCACATTCACACATCAAGAGAAACATGAAAAGGTAAATACAAAAGAGAGGGAAATTTTTGTTTTTTTGTTTAAGTGCTTCAATAAGGTCAAATTGTTTATATTCCTATATGGAAAAATGTTATTTGTTACTTTCAAATATTATATTCACTTTTATAGAAGAGAGAATTATTCATAGGTAAAGGTTGGGGTACTAAGTGGTTTAAGATGATATGCAAAAAAGAAAAGGGGGAATAGAAAATGGCAGCAAAAGAAACTTGAAGGAATAAGAAAAATAGGATAATTTATACCACACAAAGAGGCACATGGGAGGTGGAGGGGAAGAATACTATTATAAGAAAGAGAAGAAGAAAATGTTAATAGGTTATACTCAAATCTCACTGTCAGGGGAATCAATTATAAGAAGAGTATCCAGATCCATTGGTGTATCAAATTCTAACTTACCCTACAGGGCAAGTGAGAAAGGAAAATCAAGGAGGGGTAGTGGGGCAGGGAGTATAAAAAGGGAGTGAAAGAGAGGGGGAAGGGAATTTAATAGATCCTACAAAATATAACAGGTGAATAAAAAGGGAGGCGCCAGAAAGGGAAATAATATAAGAGTGGGAATTAGGGGGACTGATTAAAAGCAAAACACTGGTGTAGAAGGAAATAGGGAAAGAAGAAAGGGCAGGAGTAGGGGAGGAAATCAAAATGTTGGGGAATATACCGGTGGTAATCATAACTCTGAATGTGAATGGGATGAACTCACCCATAAAAGGGAAGCAAATAACAGAATAGGATTAGAAACCAAAATCCTACAATATATTGTCTACGTGAAACACACATGAGACAGGAGACCCACACAGGGAAAAGGAAAAAGGAATGGAGCAAATCTATTGGGCATCAGCTGAGAAAAAAAAGGCAGAAATTTCAATCATGATATATGACAAAGCACAAGTAAAAATAGATCTGATTAAAAGAAAAAGGGAAGGTAATAACATCCTGATAAAAGGCAGATTATACAATGAGGAAATAGCAATACTCAACATGTATGAACCAAATGGAATAGCATCCAAATTTCAAAAGGGGAAACTAGTGGATATTACGGAGGAAATAGATGCAAAACTATATTATTGGGAGACTTGATCTAGATAAATCAAACCAAAAAATAAATAAGAAAGAGGTAAGAGAGGTAAATGAAATCTAAGAAAATTTAGAGTTAATAGGTATGTAGAGAAAAATAAATAGGGACAAAAAGGAATATACCTTCTTTTCAGCAGCATATGGTACATTCACAAAGGTTGACCTTGTACTAGGGCATAAAAACATGGCAAAGAAGTGCAAAAGAACAGAAATAATAAATGCAACCTTTTCAGATCATAATTCAATAAAAATAATAATTAGTAATGGTACATGGATAGGCAAATCAAAAATTAATTGGACATTAAATAATATGATTCTCCCAAATCAATAAAAATCATAGAAACAATTCATAATTTCATTGAAGAGAATGACAATGATGAGACATACTATAAAAATCTATGGGATGCTGCCAAAACAGTACTCAGCGAGAAATTTAGTTCCTTGAGCACATATGTTAACAAATTACTAGGGTAGAGGTCAAGGAATTGGGCATGTAGATAAAAAAATCTAGAAAGAGAACAAATTAAAAATCCACAGATAAAAACTAAATTAGAAAAATAAAAGTTAAAGGAGAAATTAATAAAATCAAAAGTGGAAGAACTTTTTAATTAATAAATAAAACTTGAAGCTAGTACTGTTTTTATATTTTATTTTTTTAGAAAAATTTTCCATGGTTACATGATTCTTGTTTTAACTTTCCTCTTCACCCCCCTTTAGCCCCACCCCACATCCAAATCGTATTTCCACTGGTTATAGCATGTGTGCTCAATCAAGACTTATTTACATATTATTGAAAGTTGCATTTGTGTGGTCATTGAGTGTCACATCCTGTAAGAGGGAAATTAGGGTATTTTATAGATATATATTTAAAACGTGGCCACCAGGAATCAACAGTTCAAATTGATTCCTTAATTAAATGAGACGCAAGTCAGCATCAGGTTAAGGCAAGTTTATTAACAACTAGGAAGGTGAAGGTATAGGACTAAAGAGAAAGGGAGAGGCTAGTCCAGGCCTGGTTAGGCCTGGAGGAGAGAAGGTTAAAAGGCTAAATAAATGAAGCTGCAAGCCACAAGGCCCAGCAACCCTGATTAAGGCAGAGTTTGGAAGGGAAGCAGCCTAGGTAGGCCAGGGAAGTCAGCCTAACTTACCCACATGACAATACAGAGTGTAAGCCTTCTGTGGTCCCAGGACAGGTCCTTCAGCACCCAGTTCAGAGGAGGAACTGCCCCAACAGGAAGTAACTAACTAACTTAAAGAGATAGTGTCTTTCATCACTTCCCGTGGGTCCACCTCTAATTCAAGTGGAAAAATGGCAGTCTCTACATTGATTTGGACTGCCCAAAGGGCAGTCTCTTGTTCTTGATTTGTTACTTATTGTCACGTGTGAGTAACTCCTCTCCCCTCCCCACTAAGGAAGGTGAGGGTGACATAATTTCTATGCCTAGGTAGAGTAGGGTTTTGACTATAAATGGCTAGAGTTAATTCCATTTACACAATCCCCAACCATGTCCACATCAACCCATATTTCCAATCTATTGTTTTTCTTCTGTGTTTCCACTCCTGAAGTTCTTCCTCTGAATGTGGGTAGCATTCTTTTCCATAAATCCCTCATAATTGTCCTGGGGTCATTACATTGCTGCTAGAACAGAAGTCCATTACATTCGATATTACAACAGTGTATCAGCCTCTGTGTACAATGTTCTCCTGATTCTGCTCCTTTCACTCTGCATCAGTTCCTGGAGTTCTTACCAGTCCACATGGAATTCCTCCAGTTTAATATTCCTTTGAGCACAATAGTATTCCATCACCAGCATATACCACAATTTGTTCAACCATTCCCCAATTGAAGGGCATCCCTTTGTTTTCCAGGTTTTTGCCACCACAAAAAGTGAGGCTATAAATATTTTTGTAAAAGTTGGTTTATCTATGATCTCTTTGGGTTACAAACCCAACAATGGTATGGCTGGATCAAAGGGCAGGCAGTCTCTTAGCTATCTTTGGGCATAGTTCCAAATTGCCATCCAGAATGGTTGGATCAGTTCACAACTCCACCAGCAGTGCATTAATGTCCCAATTTGGTCACATCCCCTTCAACATTCATTACTCTCCCCTGCTATCATTTTAGCCAATCTTCTAGGTGTGAGGTGATACCTCAGAGTTGTTTTGATTTGCATTTCTCTAATTATTAGAGATTTAGAGCACTTTCTCATGTGCTTATTGATACTTTTGATTTCTTTATCTGAAAATTGCCTATTCATGTCCCTTGACCATTTATCAATTGAAGAATGACTTCATTTTTTATACAATTGATTTAGTTCCTTTTATATTTGAGTAATTAGACTTCTGACAGAATTTTTTGTTATGAAGATTTTTTCCCAGTTTCTTGTTTCCCTTCTGATTTTGGTTGCATTGCTTTTGTTTGTACAAAAACTTTTTAATTTAATATAATCAAAATTATTTATTTTACATTTTGTAATTTTTTCTAAATCTTACTTGGTTTTTAAATTTTCCCTTTCCCAGAGATCTGACAAGTATACTATTCTATGTTCACCTAATTTTCTTATAGTTTCATTCTTTATATCCAAGTCACTCACCCATTCTGAATTTATCTTGGTATAGGGTGTGAGATGTTGATCTAAACCTAATCTCTCCCATATTGTTTTCCAAATTTCCCAATATTTTTTGTCAAATAGTGGATTTTTGTCCTAAAATTTAGGGTTTGGGAGTTTATCATGGACAGTCTTGCTGATATCACTTACTCCAAGTCTATTCCACTGATCATCCCTTCTGTCTCTTAGCCAGTAATATATTGTTTTGATGACCACTGCTTTATAGTATAGTTTAATATCTGTTACTGCTAGGCCACCTTCCTTCACTTTTTTCATTATTTCCCTTGATATTCTTGATCTTTTGTTATTTTAAATGTTATAATTTTTTTCTAATTCAGTAAAAAAGTTTTTAGGTAGTTTAAAACATATGGCACTAAATAGGTAAATTAATTTGGGTAGAATGGTCATTTTTATTATGTTAGCTCATACTACCCATGAGAAACCAATGTTTTTCCAATTGTTTAGATCTAATTTTAATTATTTGGAAAGTGTTTTGTAGTTGTGTTCATATAATTCCTTTGTTTGTTTTGGTAGATAGATTCCTAAGTATTTTATATTGCCTAGAGTGATTTTAAATAGTGTTTCTCTTTCTACCTCTTGCTGCTGTGATTTGTTGGAGATATATAGAAAAGCTGATTTATTTTGTATCCTGCAACTTTGCTAAAGTTTTATTATTATTTTTATTTTATTATAATTTTTATTATTATATTATTTCATTAGCTTCTTAGTCTATTCTCTAGGATTTTTTAAAGTATACCATCATATCATCTGCAAAGAGTTATAGCTTAGTCTCCTCAATATACCTTCAATTTCTTTTTCTTCTTTAATTGCTACTGCTAGTGTTTCTAGTACAATGTTAAATAATAGAGGTGATAGAGGGCATCCTTTTTTTGCTCCTGATCTTATTGGGAAGACTTCTAATTTATCCCCATTGCATATGATGCTTGTTGATGATTTTAGATGATTAGTATTTATTATTTTGATGAAAGGTCCTCCTATTCCTATACTTTCTAGTGTTTTCAGTAGGAATGGATGTTGTATTTGTCAAAGGCTTTTTCAGCATCTATTGAGATAATCATGTGGTTTTTGTTGGTTTGCTTGTTGATATGGTCAATTATGTAGATGTTTTTTCTAATGTTGAACCATCCTTGCAATCACAGTATAAATCCCACCTGATCATAATGAATAACCCTCATGATCCCTTGCTGGAGTCTTTTTGCTCGTATTCTGTTTAAGATTTTTGCATCTATGTTCATTAAGGAGATTGGTCTGTAGTTTTCTTTCTCTGTTTTTGATCTACCCGGCTTTGGAATCAGTACCATATTTATATCATACGAGGAATTTGTTATGGCTCCTTCTTTGCTTATTATGTCAAATAGTTTGTATAGTATTGGAATTAGTTGTTCTTTGAATGTTTGATATAATTCACTTGTGAACTCATCAGGCCATGGAGAATTTTTCTTAGGGAGTTCTTTGATGACTTGTTCAATTTCTTTTTTCTGATATGGGATGATTTAAGTGTTCTATTTCTTCTACTGTTAATCTAAGCAATTTATATTTTTGTAAATATTCATCCATCTCACCTAGATTGCTATGTATTGCCATATAATTGAGCAAAATAGTTTTACTGATTGCCTTGATTTCCTCTTCATTAGAGGTGAGGTCTCCCTTTTCATCTTTGATACTTATGATTTGGTTTTCTTCTTTCCTTCTTTTAATTAGATTGACAAATACTTTGTCAATTTTGTTTGTTTTTTCAAAGTACCAGCTTCTAGTCTTATTTATTAATTTAATAGTTCTTTTACTTTCAGTTGTATTGATTTCTCCTTTAATTTTTAAATCTCTAATTGGGGCTTTAGCTGGGGATTTTTAATTTCTTCCCTTTCTAGTTTTGTAATTTGCATGTCCAGTTCATTGATCTTTGCCCTCTCTAATTTGTTAATATATGCACTCAGGGATATAAAATTCCCCCTGAGTACTGCCTTAGCTGCATCCCACAGAGTTTGGTAGGATGTCTCATTGTCATTTCTTCAGTGAAATTGTTGATTGTTTCTATGATTTCTTCTTTAAGAAGCTGGTTTTGGAGAATCATATTATTTAATTTCCAGTTAGTTTTTGATTTGCCTTTCCATGTGCCCTTATTAAGTATTATTTTTATTGCATTATGATCTGAGAAGGTTACATTTATTATTTCTGCTCTTTTGCATTTGTTTGCTATGTTTCTATGCCCTATTACATGGTCAATCTTTGTGAATATACCATGTGCAGCTGAAAAGAAGGTGTATTCCTTTTTGTCCCTATTTATTTTTCCCTATATATCTATTAAATCTAATTACTCTAGGATTTCATTCACCTCTCTTATCTCTTTCTTACTTATTTTTTGGTTTTATTTATGTAGATCTGAAAGAGGAATATTTAGATCTCCCACTAGTATGGTTTTACGATCTATTTTCTTCTTGAGCTCAGCCAGTTTCTCCTTTAGGAATTTGGATGCTATACCATTTGGAGCATACAAATGGAGCACTGTTATTTTCTCATTGTCTATACTGCCTTTAATCAGGATGTAATGACCTTCCCTGTCTTTTTTAATCATATCTATTTTTACTTTGGCTTTGTCAGAAATCACAATAGATACTCCTGCCTTCTGTTTCTCATTTGACGCCCAAAAGATTTTGTTCAAGCCCTGAACCTTAATCTTGTGTATGTCCACCTGTCTCATATGTGTTCCTTGTAGACAACATATGGTAGGATTTTGGTTTCTCATCCACTCTGCTATTTGCTTCCTTTTTATGGGCAAGTTCATCCCATTCACATTCAGAGTTATAATTATCCATTGTGTATTCCTTAACATTTTGGTATCCTCTCCTAGTTCTACTCCTTATTTTTATGCAATTTCATTTTAAACCAGTGGTTTGTTTTAGACCAGTCCCCCTTGTCCCCTCCCTTGATTTACTTCCCTTTCTACCCCCTCCCTTATTATTCCCCTCTTTTTATTTTTAAGGCCTAATGAATTTCTTCCCCTCTCTCCTCACATTCCTTTTTTGACCTCCCCTGCTCCCCTTGGTTAATCTCTTCTGACTTTCTCAGTAGGGTAGATAGAATTCTATATCCCAAAGGATATAGCTATTCTTCCCTCTCAGGATTAATTTCACTGAGAGTAAGGTTTAAATATTACCTCTTACTGCTCTCTTCCTCTCCTTCTTATAATAGTATTATAATAGTATTCATCCCTTTCCCTTCCCATGCTCTCTTTGTGTGGTATAGAGTATCCTATTTTTCTTATTCATTAAAGTTTCTCTTGGTGCCATCTACTATTCACCCACCTCTTTTTTCCCCACCCAGTCTCATCTTAGACCATTTAGTGCTCCAAAATCTCCCTATAAGAATAATTCTTTTAATTACCATAACAGTGAATACAGTTCTTGAAAATTACACACAACATTTCTCCATATAGGAATACAAATAATTTGATCTTATTGAAGCCCTTAAAGAGGCAAATTTAAACATAAGAGTTTTCTTTCTTTCCCCTCTATTTCTTATTTACCTTTTCATGTTTCTCTTGATTTTTGTGGTTGGATATTGACCTTTCCATTTAGTCCTGGTCTTTTCTGTGCAAATACTTGGAAATCTTCTACTTTGTTGAATGTCCATACTTTCCCCTGGAAGTATATAGTCAGTTTTGATGGGTAGGTAATCCTTGGTTGTAGACCCAGTTCTCTTGCCTTTCTGAATATCATATTCCAAGCCTTGCAGTCTTTTAGTGTGGGGGCTGCCATATCCTGTATGATGCTGATTGGTAATCCTTGATATCTGAATTGTCTCTTCCTGGCTTCTTGTAATATTTTTTTCTTTTACTTGGAAGCTCTTGAATTCTATTATATTCCTGGGCGTTGTCTTTTCAGGGTTTAGTGTAGAGGGTGATCTATTGAATTCTTTCGATGTCTATATTGCCCTCTTGTTGTAGAACTTCAGGGCAGTTTTGCTGAATAATTTCTTTTAGTATGGAGTCCAAATTTCTATTAATTTCTGCTTTTTCAGGAAGACCAATGATTTTTAAATTGTCTCTTCTAGACCTGTTTTCTTTGTCTATTAACTTCTAATTGAGATACTTCATGTTTCCTTCTATGTTGTCAATCTTTTCACTTTGCTTTATTAATTCTTGTTGTCTTGTGAGATCATTGGCTTCTAATTGCCCAATTCTAGCCTTTAGAGACTGGTTTTTGGCCAAAATCTTTTGATTTTTTCTTTCAATCTGGTTTATCCAGTTCTTCAAGGCTTCCAGCTGGTCATTTCTGGTCTTCAATTTGCCTATCAATTCATTTGATTTCAGAACCTCACTTTCTAATTGCGAAATTCTGCCTTTTAAACTGTTATTTTCTTGCCAGATCTATTCCATCTTTTTCATGATCTCAGATTTGAACTATTCAAGACCTTGTGACCCATTTTCATTTTTGGGGGAACATTTGGATGTCTTTAATTGTTTGTCTTCCTCTGTTTTCTGTGTTTTTTCTGTGCAAAAGTTATCAAGAGTTAGATTTTTTCTTGGTCTTCTTATTTATTTCTTGGGTTTTGTTTGGCATCATTGTGGTTTATTGTACAAAAGGCTGAGTAAGGCAATCTGATTCTCCTTATATGGCGTTAGGGAGCAGTTTTTTGCCTGAGGCTACTTTGTGAGTCTTCTGGCTTCTCTTGGGATTCTCCTGGGGACTCTGGTCTAGCGCCTGTGTTCCTAGCCAAATGCCCAGGGCCCGGGAATTTGGCCATGCTTGCTCCTCCACCTGAGGCTTTCCCTTGAGTCTGAGAGTCCTAGCTGCTGCTGCTGCCTCTCTCATCCCCACTCCCATGTCTAAGGTTGGAGTTTTCCAACTGCCTGGGATCTCAGGGCTTGCTGCTCTCAGGAGCAAGCTCCTAGTGGTGCCAGTTAGCTGCCAAGGAGCTAGATTTTGTGCCCCCACTCACTCTAACTCTGGAGCACAGCCTCTGCCTCTGGTACTGTGGGTGAGGGGGGAGAGAGGTGATCCCCTTCCATTTTGATGGAAGCTATTTCCCCCTTATATCATGGAAGTGCCCAAATCCCATGTACCTTTGATACTGTACCCTAATGTGGGGTCCCTTCTTTCATCTGGATTTGTTTGTTTGTTTGTTTGTTTTGTTTTGTTTTGTTTTGGTTTGGTTTGGAGGTACTCTATATTCATTGGTAAGGAGAGAAATTCGCCCTTCCTCTACTCTGCCACCATCTTAACCCGGAACTCTGGTACTTTGAATAAAAAAAATGAAATAGACAAAGTACTGGTTCATCTAACAAAAAAGTAAAGTAGAAAACCAAATTAACATATGAAAGATAAAAGGGAGAATTCACTTCTAATGAAGAGGAATTTAAGGAAATCATTAAAAACTATTTTTCCAATTATATGACAATAAGTATGGTAATCTAGGTGATATGGATGAAAATTTACAAAAATATAAATTGCTTAGATTAACAGAAGAAGAATTAAAATATTTAAATAATCCAATACCAGAAAAAAATGAAAAAGGATCAAAGAACTCCCTAAGAAAAAATCCCCAGGGCCTGATAGATTAAAAAATAAATTCTTTCAAACATTTAAAGAACAACTAATCACAATGCTACACAAATTATTTGACAAAACAAGCAAAGAAGGAGTTCTACCAAATTCCTTTCATGACACAAATATGGTACTGATTCCAAAGCTAGGCAGATCAAAAAGAGAGAAAGAAAATGACAGACCAATCTTCTTAATGAACATAGATGCAAAAATCTTAAATAGAATACTAACAAAAAGATTCCAGTAAGTGATCATCAAGGTTATTCATTATGATCAGGTAGGATTTATACCAGGAATGCCAGGATGTTTCATTATTAGGAAAACCATCCACATAATTGACCGTATCAACAAGCAAACCAACAAAAATCACATGATTTTCCCAATAGATGAAGAAAAAGCCTTTGTCAAAATAAAACACTCATTCCTATTAAAAACACTAGAATATATAGGAATAAAAGGACTTTTCCTCAAAATGTTAAAGAGTATATATTTAAAATTATGAGCAAGCATCATATGCAATGGGGGTAAATTAGAAGCATTCCCAATAAAAACAGGAGTGAAAAAAGGATGCCCATTATCACCTCTATTATATAACATGGTACTCAAAACCCTAGCAGTAGCAACTAGAGAAGAAAAAGAAATTGAATTTATTAAAACAGGCAATGAGGAGACCAAGCTACCACTCTTTGCAGATGATATGATGTTCTACTTAAAGAATCCTATAGAATCAACTAAAAAACTAGTGGAAATGATCAACAACTTAAGCAAAGTTGCAGGAAACAAAATAAGCCCACATAAATTTTTATCATTTCTATATATTTCTAATACATTCCAGCAGTAAGAGTTAGAAAGTTAAATTCCATTTAAAATCACCGTAGACAATAAAAAATACTTAGGAATCCATTTGCCAAGACACACAGGAATTATATGGACACAACTACAAAACACTTTCCACACAATTAAAACTAGATGTAAAAAATAAGAAACACAATAATTGCTCATGGTAGGATGAGCTAACATAATAAAAATGACAGTCTTACCCAATTTAATTTACTTATTTAGTGCCATACCTATCAAACTACCAAGAAACTTTTTTTACTGAATTAGAAAAATATATAATAAAGTTTATTTAGAAGAATGAAAGATCAAGAATATCAAGGAAAATAATGAAAAAAATGTTAAGAGAGGGGCCTAGCAGTATCAGACCTTAAACTGTACTATAAAGCAGTGGTTATCAAAACAATGTCATACTGTTTAAGAGAGAGAAGGGAGTATCAGTGGAATAGACATGAGGTAAATGACCTCAGCAAAACAGTATATTGTAAACCCAAATATCCCAGTTTTGGGGACAAAAATCCACTATTTGATTAAAAACTGCTGGGAAAATTGGAAAACATTTTGGGAGAGATTAGATTTAGATGAACTTCTCACTCCCTTCACCAAGATAAATTCAGAATGGGTGAATTACTTGTATATAAAGAAGGAAATTATAAGTAAATTAGGCAAACACAGAATAGTATATTTGTCAGATCTTTTGGAAAGGAAAGATTTCAAGACCAAGCAAGAGTTAGAAAAAACTTACAAAATATAAAATAAATAATTTTGATTATATTAAATTAAAAAGGTTTTGTACAAACAAAACCGATGAAACCAAAATTAGTGGGAAAGCAACAAACTGGGTAAAAATCTTTATAACAAAAACCTCTGACAATGATCTAATTATTCAAATACATAAGGAACTAAATCAATTGTACAAAAAATCAAGCCATTCCTCAATTGACAAATGGTCAAGATTAAGGACGGGGGATGGGACAAAAAGAGCCAGAAGAAGGCCATTGTTGGCAGTTACTAACAGTTGAGACCAGAGAGGATTCTGGGAGATTCTTAGAAGGAGGAGAGAGAGAGGGTTGGACTTCCGGGGGGACTGAGAGAGGAAGGAGGAGAACATCCTAGCTCAAATCCAGTCCTAAGGGCTTCTTGAGGACCTTTCTTTGGCCATTGAAAACCTGATTCTCTGGTCAAAGGCATCCCATTGCTTCTCACCCAGCAAGACTTCAACCGAAGAGTTATAAAAGTTTTGGGAGCAATCTCATAGGCTCCTTCTCCCATTTCCCAACCTTGCTGAGAGACCCTTTCTGGTTTGACTTTGCAATTATAGAAAACGATAGAAATAGGAAATAGAAATAGAAACCGAAAGAGAAGTGGAGAGGGAAGATGCCTGGGAGTGGGAACCCCAAAGGTTCCCACCCGAGTGATGGATCCTATAGAAATAGAGAAGAGGGCACCCCAAAATCCCTGTGCCCCTCACCCCTTTCCCCAATCCCTATATTGATATCAATAAAAGCCATTCATTACTCAGATACCGTTCCAGAGAGCCTGAGTGACAAAAGGGGGAGGGGAACCACAGCTTGGTCTGGCTTCCTCCATCTTGGAGCCAGACCACCTACTGTGAAGTTTACTGACCTCAGGGGAGGCTTGCATGTATCTAGCCCTCATTCAGAATTGGACTGGGTACCACATACCTCATCTTATAGAGAAGCCTAGTCCCCAAATCCTGTGGGACAGCACAACCATCCAGGTCACCCAGTTTCAGAGTGATACCCCCTTGAAGTCTCCCTGAGAGTATATTTGGCAAGAGGGCAGAGCTATAAGAGAGTCTCACCTCATAGACTCTCTCTATCTCCCCTCCATAAACATCCCTAACTGGCTCTTATTAATTATTACACAAGGGACATGAATAGGCATTTTTCAGGTAAAGAAATCAAAATTATCAATAAGCACATGAAAAGTGTTCTAAATCTCTTATAATTAGAGAATTGCAAATCTCGAAAACTCTGAGGTACCACTTCACACCTAACAGATTGGCTAACATGACAGCAAAGGAAAATAATAAACATTTGAGGGGATGTGGCAAAATGAGGACATTAATGCATTGCTGGTGGGGTTGTGAATTGATCCAGCTATTCTGGATGGCATTTTGAAACTATGCTCAAATGGCTTTAAAAGACTGCCTGCCCTTTGATCCAGTCATACCATTACTGAGTTTATACCCCAAAGAAATAATAAGAAAAAAGACTTGTACAAAATTATTCATAGTCAGGCTTTGTGGTAGCAAAAAATTTGAATATGAGGGGAAGCCCTTCCATTGGGGAATGGCTAAACAAATTGTGGTATCTGTTGGTGATGGAATACTATTGTGCTAAAAGGAATAATGAACTGGAGGAATTCCATGTGAACTGGAATGACCTCCAGGAATTGATGCAGAGTGAAAGGAGCAGAACCAGGAGAACCTTATACACAGAGACTGATACACTGTGGTACAATCAAATTTAATGGACTTCTCTACTTGTAGCAATGCAATTATCCAAGATATTTCTCAGGGACTTATGAGAAGGAACATTATCCACATCCAGAGAAAGAACTGTGGGAGTAGAAGCGCAGAAGAAAAGCAACTGTTTGATTACATGTGTGTATTTAGATATGATTGGTGATGTAGACTCTACACAATCACCCTATTGTAAATATCAATAATATGGAAATAAGTCTTGATGAATGACACATGTAAAACCCAGTGGAATTGCATGTTGGCTATGCAAAGGATTTGGGAGGAATGGAGGGAAAGAATATGAATCATGTAACCATGGAAAATTTTTCTTAATCAAATAAATAAAAATTTTTAAAAATCGACTTGTTTAAATTGAAATGTATAAGATACTTTTTTATAGAACACATTATGTATTCTATCTTTCAAATATATTAAATATATTTTATTAAAAAATATATTGCCTTTTTGGAGACATTAAACAGGTTTAAAAGTATTCATTATCTATTGCTCAGATATGAGCACTAAAAAGATATGGAAAGTCATGTAAAATCCAATCTTAGCTTCTGTATTCCAAATAAGATGATATGTAACTTAAAAACAAGTCAAAAAAGATTTGCTTTTAATTATGATATATACATATATACCCAGGCATATTTATTAATGGAAATGATACCCTTCTTAATTTAGAGCTCCTGGCTGTTATGTCATTAAATGCCATTGTTGTCTTGACAAGTTCTAATCTTTTCAGAGTCCAAGTTGAAAACAGGTCCAAAACATCTTTGAAAAATGTAAAAGAAGCTAGCAAAAAAGATAGAACTTTAGAATTATGGATCCTTTTGATATCAAAATCATTTACCAGTTATTTATAAATAATTCTAAAAGGTGAAGAAAGCCATTTAGCACTAACTTACAAGACAATTTCTTTTCCTTCTACTTCCTAGGTGTGCATTAAGGCACCCAAAATGCGTGTAAAAACAACAAAAGTTTTACCATCATCCATTCAACCTTTAACACCCCAACAGTGGCAGCAAGTTCATTTTATGGTGCTTTGAATCCAATATTTAATGTCTTTGCCTAAATACCCTTTGAGATAAGAAAGCTTCTTCGTAAGTGAAGTTTGAAAGATAAAAGCTAATTGCCTTCTCCCTTTTCTCCTTTTTTTCCCTTCTGCTGATGAAAAGGTTGAAAAAAGGAGCATACTTCCTTTTCTCATATCTCAGCATGTGGCAATCTATGTCCCTCTTCCATGCCTGTGTGAAATAGTCCCTAATGTCTGAAATGTACCCCTTTCTCATCTCTGTCTCACCTCTAATCCCTACCTTTCTGCAAAGCACAGATCATTTGGCACTGCCTATATGGCATGCTGAACAACATTCTTCTCCTCCAACCCCCCAAAAGAATCCCAGGCCATCAGATATACTTACCAGAGCATTCTCCTTAAAATTACTTTGTAGTACATGGTTTATATTTTATAATTACCCATATGCATGTTGTACTTGTTAGGATTTAAGATCCCAGAGATCAAGTATTATGATTTTTGTCTTTATATTCTCAGTTACTAGGAAAATGCTTTTTTACATAGCATACGCAAGAAAACTGTTTGTCTGTATTTAGTATATAGGAAGAGTGCAAAGCAAGAAAATTCTTTTAATTAATTCAAATAGTTATGGTTCACAATAGAGGATAATTTAAAAATATTTTAACAGAGAAATCGAAACAGTTTTGAACTTGTCATCTATCATTCATAGAATTATAGAGGTAGAATGGAAAGGAGTCTTAGAGTGCTTCTAATCCATAACTCTCCACTTCTGAATGAGAAAACGGATTAAGAAAAGTTAAGTGAATTTCACAAAATCATACAGTAAATGACAGAAGTAGTTGTTCTGACTCCAATTCCCTTGCTTTTTATACTCTTTCAGGATAGCTCTGGTGTTGATGGACAGCTGAGTTTAAGGAGGAGTTGAAAGAAGGAAAATGACTTCCTTGGGATCCTGGATTCTGTGAAGAGTTGGAGAAGAAGATACAAAGTTCAAGTCCCTATTTATCTTCACTATGTTATGTACACAACTTGCTTACTAGTGTTATTCATACCTTCTAGGGACATGATTAAACTGGTGATTCCCTAAAATATAGCCTATAAGGAAATGCACTGTCTGACTGGACTGTCTCCTCAGAATATGGCATTGACATATAGGGGCTTTTCTCAATTTAAGATAAAAATTGCTAAAGTGATGGTTGGGATTTATAAACATTAAAGTATCAAATAATTAGTTCTCAAAATAATACCATCAGAAAATTAATTTTATTAAGACAGAATGCATTTATTACCTTGCTTCTATTTTTATAGTATCCTAGCTTTAATGAGTTTTATTTAAAATATTTTTATATCATTTGTAATATCACAGAACCTATTTTTATTGAGTCAGTCATCTATGGTTATATTCTCAGGTTAACTGACAAAAATTAATTTATCATAATTAACTTGAAATAGTATATATCTGTAATGAAAAAGAGGATATTAGAAAACAAAAATATTGATATTTTGATGTAAATAAAAATTTTATGACCTAGCCTAAGCATCTTTCAATCATTTATAGCTTTGTTTTAATGGGAAAATTGGTTCCATTTTCCAACTTAGAATTTAGGGAACTTAATAGAAAGACAGCTTCCCATCAGTGCAAACGTTGTATTAAGAATAAAATCATTCAGTTCCTCCTTGCTAATATAAAACTGAGAACAATATGCTCCTCCAGAGCAGCAAGAAGGAGTTGCAATTAGTAAAGAATTTTAGCTTTTTCTCACTCTGATAAAACCTTTTTTTATACAAAAAATTTTCTTGCCTAGACTCTTCTTTATCTGTCTAGATTCATAGATGCTTAAGACGACTGGAAGTGCAAACTGTGTACTTCCTACTACTACTCTGTACTTTGAAAAGAAGGAAATGTTAAAGAAAAGCTTTCAGAAAGTTTAGTGGAACTTTAAGCACAGCCAGACATAGTTCTTAGGTATTTTCTAACTTTCTGATAACTAAACATCAGAAAATTGAATTTATTAGTTTGCATCTTCTAATAGAATAGCCACTGTTTGAAGATGGGATTAACTCTCCCCTTGCCTCCTTTTAAATTTAATCAACAAAAGCAAATGCACCCCTACTTAACCCTAAAATAGGGGAATCCACAAACTACTTACTAAAGTGGTTTGCACCTCCAGAAACAACCTACTGTCCCTTGGGCAGTCCTAAGCCAATCTAAAGACTAAAATTGGTCCCCTAAAGTGGAAGAAGGAACAGGAAATTACATGAAGAAGGGTCTTTAAAAGTGGCCAAAATTTCCTGTGAGGAGGTCTTGGAGATTTTTCAAAGCTTTGGAGGCTGCTTGAGGACCTTCTTGAGCATGGACCTGGGACTCTAGCTTTTGGTAAGATTGCTCTTGGATGTTCCCCTTTGGACTACACATGGGTGAGTGAAAAGCTGACTCCTATACTGGCTTCTGGAAAGATTCGTTTCCAGAGGAGGCCACATGGTTATTCACCACCAGTCCTTCAGCTAAAACATCTTCCCACTGAGAGTCCCCTGGTGGAGGGTTAATGAGCCCTGCCTGAGTAGAACCAGGCACCACAGAAACATTTAGGGTGATAAACTAGATTGAAATAACATATATGTTTAATTCTTTCACATTTCTCTACTTTATTCTTTCCCTCTATTTTGTAAGTAAAGAGGCTAAATAAAAAGTCATTTTGACTTGAGTTATAATATTGGCAACCACATTGTCTTATATTTTGTCAAACCATAATAATTTTAACCCCTACAACTGTGTAGTGACATTTATTATAGTACCAACACTATGACCTAGAGTTTGATGAGCTATGAATTTATTTACCACCCATCTTTAGCCTCAAAGTCTGTGAATGACTGCTAACACTCATCAGCCAAAAGGGTTTTATGAGTTTCTATCCATATCCAAGACTAAAAGGAATTGAACTGTTAGAAGAGACATTGAAAAATTAAACATATATATGTTATCTCAGAACATGGCTACTCAAGCCACTTTGGTCTATAATGTATTGATTTGTTACATTATTTTAATAAATTTCCATTTTATTTAGATATCAAATAAGGAAAGTCATCTGGACAAGGAGATCAGGGATAAGGAATTTGGAATGAAAATTGAGAATTAATCCTTCCATCTCAGTGTAGAACTGGAAAACTATAGTGTAGATAAGGATATAGAGGTTTTGAGGTATATTTAATGGTGACAAAATCATTCAAGTTTTGAGTATCAGGTGCTAGATTGCACAAATATAATACCCTTCATTTGTTTCCTTAATTAATATCACTACTGGGTAAAGTTTTGTCCAGCTCTATAGTTTATGGGTGTCATTGAAAACGATGGCTTTACCTTTATAGGATAACATAACCTAAACTTATATCTCTTTCTTCTATATCTAATCCATATTAATATCTAACTAAATGGTGTGATCCAGATATAGTTATCTATAATACTATGTAATTATTGATATCTTTATATAAGCATATACATAGTATAAGGTATATAATAGTAATCATCTAATTAAAATTGATAAACTTCTTTTAAAATTATATTAAATTATTTTAAGAAAATAAAAATTATAATAATTTGCCATGACAAGAGCTCAATTAGATTAAAATTCTTTTTAAAAGTTTCTTTTTTATAATTCATTTATTTATTTATTTAGAAGATTTGTCCATGGCTACTTAATTCATGATTTTTCCCACCTCTCTTCCTTCCTCCCTCCTGGAACTGACAAGCAATTCCACTTAGTTATACATTTATCATTGTTCAAAACCTATTTATATTTTATTCATACTTGCAATAGCATGATCTTTTAATGCCAAAACCTCAGTCTTATATCCATTTCAAACCACATGATTGATCATATGTTTTTCTTCTGCATTTCTACTCCCACAGTTCTTTCTCTGGATATGGATTGTGTTCTTTCTCAGAAGTTTCTCTGTATTATCCTGGATCATTGCATTGCTGCTAGTAGAAAAGTCTATTACATTCAATTGTGCCCCAGTGTATCAGTTTCTGTGTACAATATTTTCCTGGTTCTACTCCTTTCACTCTGAATCAATTCCTGGAGGTTGTTCCAGTTCAGATGGAATTCTTGCAGTTCATTATTCCTTTCAGCACAACAATATTCCAGCACCACAAGACACCATAATTTGTCCAGCCATTCCCCAATTGATGGATACCCCCTCATTTTCCAATTTTTTGCCACAACAAAGGGTAGAGCTATAAACATTTTTGTACAAGTATTTTTCATTATTATCTCTCTAGGGCACAAACCCAGCAGTGGTGTGGCTGGATCAAAGGGCAGGCATTCTTTTAAAGTCCTTTGAACATAATTCCAAATTGCTCTCCAGAATTGATGGATTAATTCTCAACTCCACCAACAGTGTATTAGTGTCCCAATTTTGCCACATCTCCTGCAACATTTATCACTTTCCTTTCCTTCCATATTGGCCATAGACTAAAATTCTTAATGGGAATAAAGTCAAGAAGAAATGAATAATAGCATGAGCATAAGAAACATTGTTGATATGAACAAGAAGCAAGAAATTTATTTTTCTACATGTTAATAAAAAATTAATATTCATTTTCTGATATTTTGTGATCCATGTACCCTTCCTCCCTTCCACCCATCCCCCCTTATCAGGAAGGTAGATAATATGATATAGGTTGTACACATATTATACACATTACCACATTAAATGTGTTTTGAAAGAAGATACATATTGTTTTCATGAAAGAACTATCACTGGAGGAAATTCAGTAGAGATTGGCATGTTTTAATTTGCATTTAGACTCTTCCTTCTATACAAATGGTTATCCTTTTTTGTTAAGAGTCTCTTGAAGTTCTCCTGGATCTTAGTTGGGATGACAACAGTTGGGTCTTGTTTGCCTTATTCTAGGGCAAGAAAATTCTTGACGAGTTTTTGAATGACTTCATTGTCTCTAGCCTTAAGAAGTTTACTGGGAGAGAGAAACAGCAAATCATATGTCAGAGGAGGTAATGAGAACTTCATATACTCACTTTTCAAATAACTTTATAGTTGATATTACATATTCATATTTATGCTATATTTTGATCATCAGAATAACTATAAAATAAGAGAAATAATCATCATCATATATATGTTACTGGTAAGAAAATGGTCAAGGAAGTAAAGGACTGTATGAATGTAATCCCACCTTCTTTTCATTAGCATCCCAAGAACAACTTGGAGTGGTAAACATGTGTGCTGAGGGCCAAAGAGATTTTCAAATTTTTTAAATTTATAATTTTTAATAATACATTTTTGGAAGAGAAGATAATTGATTTAATTAGCAGATCAATTGCCTTTATATTTAAGGCTATATTTATAAGCATTGAGAAGAAGAAAATTTATTTGAAAAGAAATTTAAACTCATTAGGAAGGAAAGACACTATGGCCATAAAAGTTGGTTTTCTCATTCTTCTGATTCTATGTAAATATTAATTTATTTCATAACCAATTCTCCAGAAGTATTTTAGAACATAATTTTGAAACTTTCATTGAATTTAATGAGCATATAATTTCATCATTTAAGGAACTCCGAATGACACATTATAGATTGGCATCTTTTTTGCATCCTATTCTCTTAAACAGTTGCACTGAGATATTAAGCAACCTTTCTCTGGTCACATGAATATATGCCAATATATCAGAGAGGGGACTTGAATTCAGGTAGTTTTGACTGATTTTACTTGTTATTGTAGTCAATAAATAATATATATAGGGAGAGAGTAGATTAGGATTCTCAAGAGGCAAAAAGAAACAACGTTCTCTGGATTACTTGAGAAAGAAAGTTCTAAAGTCTAAGAAAGAATATTCTGACACTAATTCAACACAATTCCATAAGAAGTTTCATTAAGTAAAATATATCCATTAATTGGAAAAGAAATATATTAAGGTTTTTATCCAACTTAATAAGTACCTTTAGGATATGTGCACACACACACATACACACACACATACACACACACGCATATATATA
>NC_058132.1:547854324-548132039 GCF_016433145.1 Gracilinanus agilis | reverse complement strand
ATATATATATATATATATATATATATATTTATTTAAAACTTATCAGGAAAATTTACATTAATGAAATATGTTTGATTAACAGCAATGTAGCTTATTTTCTCTCTCCACTGTATGTATCTTATATGTTTCTTTTTATGTAATATTATTGATCCAATTTGAATGTGAATTTTTGGAGGTCAGGGAACTGTTTTTATATTTTATTCATAATCTCCCCCACCTGATATAATGCCTCAAACAGAGCATGCATTTGAAAAAGCTAATATTATTGTTATTTCTTATTCTTCCTCGCACAATATATTCACTCATTGTCCTGAGTCTTCTTTGGCTCTATTTAAAGTTCATCTAAAATCTTACCTTCTGCATGAGACCCTAATGCTTGTGCCTTACCTGAGGAATTATCTCCATTTCTTTTGCCCATTTGTTGTTTGTACATAGATATTTTTATGTGGTCTTCCCCATTACATCATAATTTCCTTAAGGGCTAGGTCTCTTTTTATCTTTCCTTTTATCATCAACACTTAGCATGGTCCAACCATAGAGTATGTACTTAATAAATACTTGTAAACTTATTAATTTATGTTTATTCTATATTTGGTAATTTATCCTAAGATCAAATTTAAAAGAATAATATTAAAAATCATACACTCCAGTGAGACTGATAGTGCTGCCTATACATAATAATAGTTGTATTACTACTATTTTTTCACTCTTCCATACTTTTCATTCATCATGTGTCCAGGTATCAAATAAATTAGTCGATATATCAATGAAAATTCACTAACCTTTTCTGTGTGCCTTGCAGTGTGTTAAGTGCTAGACATACAACAAAATGACCCCCAAAATGTCCACATCTTCAAGTAGATGACATTATAACAAGGAACACAATCTGCGTATAAATAATTAAGAGCATATAGCTGTAAGAGTTGAGGCTAAACCACTGATTTTAAGGGTTTTGATCAAGAGTTTGTAGGATGAACGCTAGTACCATTTTTTTTTCTTTTTGACAATATTCACATTTCAACCTCCTTTTTCAAGGGTTCTATACCTATTGAAATATTTTACATTGCACCTATTTCCATAGCAACTCTTATTTGTAGAAAGATAGGACAAATCCTTTAGATTATCTCATATCAAGGGAAGGAGTCACATAAATGATCCATTATTTATTGCAAGAAGATTTAAATTTTCCTTACAAGGTATGATTAACTTTCATAAGCAGAGACTTTCATCTATGAAGTAAAAAGGCAGAACATACTGCAATATTACAAAACATTATCTATCATTATAAATCTCTGTTATCTGACAAGAGAATGTTAATGAGAAGCTGAAAATTCTTTCTTTCCAGTTTGTGAAAATGAGTAGAAGTTAGTGTATTTCTATCTTTGTTAAACAGAAACTTCTCACTCTGTGTATGGACAGGTAGTTTTAAGAAATAGACTGAATTTAAATGATAAAAAGAAAATGTGTTTTGTGGGGGTGGGAATTGACAACAATTAGCCTATATCTCCTGGTAAGTAAAGGCTTTCCTATGTCAATTGGTAAGTAATGTCCATCCATAAGATACTAAAATGGGAAGCATCTCATACCTTTTTTTTCTTTTCTGATTGGTATTTTGAAAGAATTCTGAAAAGAAGTTTAGAATATTTTCCCTTTTAAGAATTCTCTGTTAATCTCTTCAGTACTTTTTACCAATCCCCATAAGGCTGCTAGGAGTATAGAACACCATTATATAAAACGTTGATTATGTAAATAGGAACAGCAAACTCTGAGAAGCTCCATAGAGAGATAAATTAATTCAGCTAATAAAGCCTTTCGGGAGTGCCATTTATTCTTTGCTTTTAGATGAGATTGAGATATCCTTTCATTTGATGTAGAATTTCATGTGTAGTTTTACTTTAAATGAGTTTTTAAATAGATGACACTTCATGTAATTTTTTTTTTCTGGCTTGTGGCATATTTTCCTATTCACTTCAAACACATTTGGATTGTTGTGAAGGATAGAGGTATAGAAAGAAGTGGATTCTCATTAATCCATAGGATACACTTTTCAGTGCTGGTTTCTTTTTGGCATTCACTAATGCTCCATAACTATTACTCTGAATTGTTCACAAGAAAGAGAATATAAAGATGTGTTATTGTTATATAACATATGATATTACTATGGTGGTAAACATCAGTTAGTCAAATTTATAAATATCACATGTGATTAAAACATATGTTGCTTAAACATCTGCATGAAATTATGACTTATGTGAGTGTTTATCAGTACGAATTTTGGCTCATATGATGCTTTGACAAATAAAACATCATTATCTTGTCTTTCAGGATCAAGGAAAAGCTCTGGTTAATGCAGTGCTCTATAAATGAAATTGAAAGGAGCAACATATGCTTTAAAGTCTGAGGTAATTGTTTTAAAGTTCTAGAAACAAAAAGATTTTAAACATGTATGAAATTAGTTATTGTATTGAGGTATCTTCCAGCCAATTGAATACTAATAAAATTAATTCAAGGAGATAGTCTGTTTTTTCAATGTTCAAAATTATCAGAAAAATATACTGAAATATTTCAAACATTACAAATAATATGAATTTCCTTTTCTTACAAAATATACATTAATGTTTTATTATGACCTGCATTTTTCATGTATTATTGTGGAGAATTTAAAGTAGAGAGTTTAGATTTTCTTCAAATTTCTGCTTCCATGTATTACATTTCTTCTTGCCTTTGTCATCCTTTCTCTTATTTCTTATTTTGTCTACAATTTCTACACTGAAGTTATAGGTTCCACTTTTTATGTTTTACTTCCCCTATCTTTTGCTTTAGTCCTACCTGTGTCTCTAGCATTTCCCTAGACAATGTTTAATTCTTTAAACATCTAGTAGAAAATGAAATGCTTTATTTAAAGATCATATCTAGCCACTTTTAATTTTTATCAACCATGACTCATGATATCTCTTCTAAAAATCCTAGATGTAGTAGCATCTATTCTTGTCATGCTCTCCTTTCTACAATATAAGTTGAAACACTAAATAAATGAAGAGTTTCATGGGACTTGGATTTAATTTCAAATCACATTATTTTAATGATAAAATATGCAAAATTATGAATGTATTTTGAGAAAATAGCCATGTTTAAAAAGAAAAAATGATATGTCAACTTTTCTTTAATTGTATATAGTTTTGATAAAAGGTACTTTTTCTGGAATCTTCCATCCACAGAACAGGAAATTCATTAATGTGGTGAAAGTAAGCTTCCCTACTCCCCTTTCCAAATCCTTTTTCAATGATACCATATGAAATGAATTTTTATGGGAATGAGAGACTAGTTTCCAATTCAATGCATTTTTCCATTATGAACCTCAGAATGCAATGGTCATAGGTCTTTGTGGTGAAAAAGGAGGTACAAAGAATTTGCAGTGAGTACCTCTTATGTAGTTAGCACTAATTATGTCAATTATGTCTTATGAGGTAATGCAGTATAGGACAAAGGCATTGCAAGGGGAAGTCAGAAGACATGAATTCAAGTTTACTAGATAATAAGTTTGATGAGCTTTATATAAATTATTTTTGTTGTTGTTTAGCCACTCAGTTGTGTCTAAGTCATGGTGACTCAATGGACCATAGCACATCAATACTTGTCATAGATATCAGAGTTGTTTACCATTTCTTTCTACAACGGATTGAGGCAAATAAAGCTTTTGACTTGCCCAGGGTCACACAGCTAGTAAGTGTTTGAATCTAGGTTTAACTTCAGGCCTTCTTGATTCCAAGCCCATTGTTGTATCAATGGAACCATTTAGCCACAGAGCTTCCTAAATAAATAGAATAGTTTTATATAGACAGTAGACACTTGAATAATATAAGTTAAATTAAATGACTCCTCCACATACTAATAACATGACTTAGAGCTATTGACTCTGATTTTCATTTTCCTCATCTATAAATCAGGGATAATAATATTTATTTATTTGAAACCAGGAAGTGGTAAAAATACTTTAAATTTCCAAGTGCTATGCAAATACTTTTTTGGTGGAGATTTGAAAATATAATCATTTTGGAAAACAATTTGCAATTATGCAAAAAAGTAATTTAACTGCCCATATCTTTTGAACCAGATGCTTGATTATTGGGTTTGTACCCCAAAGAAACCATCATTAGGAATAAAATCCCCATATACTACAAAATGTTGAAAGTCACACTTATTTGAGAGCTAATAATTGGAAACAAAGTAGATGCCCAACAATTAGTTGATGGCAAAACAAATTATGGTATATGAATCTATTGAAATATTACTGTGTTATAAGAAATTACATATATTATATTATAATGTGTTATAAGAAATTACATATATGATAAGAAAAGCATTAAAATGTAAATGCTCACATATATGCATGTTTATATGTATGTATATTTATAATATAACTATCTCTATATATTCCAAAGGTACCTAGGTATTCGTTTTGTGTGGCATATCATATATATACATATTACTATATATGATCTGTTGTTTTCTGGGATTGGATTACTAAAGTAACTTGGGGAAATGGAAAGAACAATTACACATCCAAATTCAAAGGTAAATGAAGTAATATCATAAAAACCCAAATGCACCTGAATAATTTGATAGAGATGAGAATATAATCTCAAACCATTTGTTGTTCATATTGTGAAGTCATTGCAGATATCACACATTTCAAATATTTTCAGAGATTTTAAATATGTCTATCTGTTCTGCTGATTTTTATTCCATCTCCCCTCCAAAAATATTATTTGATATATTAGATGGCCATCCAAGAGGGAGAAGGAAATAGATACTTGGGATAATTATGATATGTGAGAAACAGAAGACACAAATTAAAATGTATTTAAAAATTTTTCAAAGTATTAGAAAAATGGAACTCATTATGAAAAATGCAAATTAACATCAGAATGATTACAAACCTATTACAAAGAATTGGATAAGTACATATCAATAGAATTCTGAAGTTTCATATATCACGTATGACAAATTGAAAAAATGCCAAAATATGGAAATAGTCAATATGGAAAAGAATATGAAACAGGATTAGGCACACTAATACACATTTGTTGAAACTATGAATCCAATTAAAAAATTTACAAAGAAATTATTAATTATTTGTAAAAAAGACTTTGACTAGTGAATACATTGCTAGGCATACCATAAGGAGACTAAAAGGTCAAAGAAAGATCAAATTTATAAAAAATATTATCATACTTTGTCTACTAGCAAATAACTTTAAACAAAGTATTTACTCATCAGTTAGTGAATAGCTAAACACACTGTGGCAAATAAATGTGAAGGAATTATCACTGTGCTTCAAGAGATGATGAACCTGAATAAAAAGAGGTCAATTAATATTTGAAAAAAAGTAAGCAGATCCAGGAAAACAATAAAATTATTAAAAATGCAAATTAAACCAAAAAAAATTTAAAATGAATGACTACAATTATAGTGAAAAAATGTAGCCTTGGAAATGAGTTGAGAAAATATAGCTCCGTTCTTTCCTTTCAGAGGTGGTGGACTATAGATCTAGGGGAGAGAATGCTATGTTGTTGGACTAGGTTGATGAATTACTTCATTTTGCCAAACTGTTCTTTTTACTTTTTAAAAATTTCTGTCATAAACAAGACTTGCTAAATATAAAAGAGAGAGATGTTCGAAAATTAAAATGATAAGAATGAAAGGCTTCAAAAATGGATTTTATGGCAACACTTGATCTTGGTTAGTTTTTAATATAATTGATTAGCCCATGGGTGACAGAAATGTAAAAGTATAAAATTTTTGTGTTTTTTAATGAAGTACTATATAGTAAAAAGTGAAAAAAATTGTTAAGACTTTAAATGTTTTAGGAGTTGATAATAATGGTGAAATTTAGATGTAATGGGACTACCTGGAGAAAGCTGCTTGGTCATTTTTGAACATATTTGATAGATGAGAAAATGCTCAACCTAGTCCAATGCTACTTTCTCTTCTTCTATAGACTACTGCAAAAAGAAGACAGTTAAAATTAGTTTCCTTATGGAGAAAATATTTGCAAAAATGCTATGATGGTATGCCTTGAAACCATCCTATTGAGGGAACTTAACTTCTAGGTACTTTCAGGCTATTGTTTTAGTCAGCAACTTATGCAATTAGAAACTAGACTTCTCTCAAAAAAGTATTAGTTTCCTTGAAGTAGTGTCCTCTAATGATTTTTTCACAACATTTGCATGTATAAGTATATATGTTCCAAGGAATTCCACAAATTTCTAAGTGATTACATTACATCCAGAATTATACAGATAGGGAATATTAGAGATAGACCTGGAACTTGCCTTCCTGACACAAAATCTAACACTCCATTTACCAAAAAACACTGTCCCTAAATGCTAAATTATATATATATATATGTAGCCAATGAACCTGCAAATATTTGTTAACTCCCTACTGTGTATCCAACATTGTACTAAGTTTTGGAAAGAGAAATTCAATAAATGATGCATTCTCCATGTAAGCAAGAAGCACCTGCCTCCAGGTCATTCAACTTTCATCCAACCAAATAAATTTCTCTATTTTTAAAGATAATCATTAGAGTCTGTCCTTTCCAGGCTCAGGGTTTTATCTCAAGCTCTCCTACAACAAGAAGACAACAAACATAAATCTAAGTTTCTACAAAAGAAATATAGAGAAGAAATAGAAATAAATTCAAAGTCATTGAATACAAAGCATTTTGAGATAGATGACACTAGCAGCTAAAAAATAAAGAAAGATTCCTTAATGAAAGTTCTGTTTGACTTGAGTTTTGAAGGAAGAAAGGGATTTTTTAAGCAATGGTAAGAAGAGATAGAATTCCAGGAAGAGACTATAGGCAGTGCAAAAACATAAACAAGGGGCAACTAGATGGCTCAGTGGATTGAGAGTTAGGTCTAGAGATGGGAGGTCCTAGGTTCAAATTTGACATCAGACACTTCCTAGTTGTGTGACCCTGGGCAAGTCACTTACCCCCCTATTGCTGAGCACATACTGCTCTTCTGTCTTAGAACCAATATACAGTATTGATTCTAAGATGGAAGGTAAGAGTTATTTAAAAACAAGCAAAAAACCATAAACACAGAAAATGGAATGTTGTCCATGAGGAACAAAAAGAAAACTAATTTGTCTGGATTACAGAGATGTAGTAGAGGAATGGCTGGGGAGAAACACACAATGAATCTAGAAAGATGGATTGAATCCAAGTTGAAAAAGGCTATAAAGGCTAAATAGAGGTTATATTTTAATCTAGCTATAATATAGGAGTTAATTGAGTCAGGAAATGTCAAAGTCAGATACAGAATTAAGGAAAATCATTGTTGTTTGTAGAATGGACTGGAGTCTAAAGGTAAAAAAAAATTAGTTAGGAAGTTGTTTCAGAAATCTAGAGTAGGGATGATCAGAATGAATCTAAGATGGTAGGTGTAGGAAAAGGGTCAGGCATCAAAATTTCGACCTCCATACGTAGAAATGTCAAGATTTGGCAAATTAATTGGATTGTGAAGAGAAAGGAGAGAATACGGCATTTTAGGTATGGCAGGAGTCTTATATCTTATGGACCTTATATGTGTATTGATTACTCCATCAAATGCTCAGTGAACATTACATGCAGGTTTTCTCAGATTGATCCAGACCCTACTCTAATATTTCTATGGAGGAGTTTATTTCAGGGAAAATCATATAGCTGATGAACATCACAAACTACTTCTACTCTTCTAAAACAACTAGTGTGTGTACCATAAGTTGTTGTACATCCTAGTTTTGGTGTGTAATAGTATAGTATCATAAGAGCAAGGGAGCTTCCATCTATTGCTATCCTTTGCCAATTGCATATATATTTCAAGTGAGGAAATTACTTTTTGTTAGTGTTATGTTCCTTCTAACTTTGTAAGTGACTTCATTAATCAAATCACTCATTGCATCTTCGCCTAAGCAGGGCAGCATCAGAAAGTTAATGCTTGGTAATGTTCCTAGATATTTTAAAATAATTAACCAAATTATGACTTTTCAATCCAGGCAATCCGAAGATATCTTGGTGACATAAACTTTTCAGAGTTTTTGAAAGAATGAATTCTCTAAGACTTAAATTTCATATTGTAGGAAAGAAAAAGAAATACTTGTTTTTGCATATGAATCACTTTCACATTAAACAAAACAAATTGGAGGACTAGAACTCAGTAATAGATTGTAAAATCTCTTCTTCATTTTCCTATATTTCAATCACTCTTCTGGCCCCCTAAATATAAATGATAAGAATATGTGAGTTTTTAGTGTAAACTATGAAGTAGAAATGGGTACAGTGATTTGAAGAGAATCATCTCCCTCCCAATAGAGCATCAAAAATTAAGATCATTTTGTAATTGAGCCAGATTCATTCACTGTGTGAAAAGGTATGTTAGGCTGGCTGTGAAGTGTGGCTCACAGCCAAGTAGTTATTCTTCTCATTATCATGAATATTATATGGTATTTATTAAGTATCTACATGGGCATGACACCCTGCTGAAGGCTGTACAAAGCAAATCAAACAGAAATTTACCATCTAATTGGCATACTTGTGTCAACTTACTCAAGCAATAGAATCACTACTTCTATTCAGATACACAATGTTTCCAGAGAAATTTGTAGCTTATTGAATTCATAGAGGGGTAAAGTCAGCAGAAAGCAATTGAGCAAAGATCTCATGAAACACTAATCATAAAGTTTTATCTGATTCCTTGAGACCCAACTACCTAAGTGTTCTTATTGCTCTATATGTCCTCAATGTACAATACACTAAAATCATTTGTGTAAAACATAAACTTGTTGAGGAAAGAGACCATTTCATTTTTGTCTTTGTAATCCTAGAGTCTAGTAGAGTGTGTTACATACACCTAAAGTAAAAAATACTGTTGCTCATATTAGTATGTAAGAACTTGAAAGTAAAGGTTATTATGTTTTGCTTTGAATTTGTATACTTAATATGTGGCAAAATATGTGATACATATCACTTACTAACTGCTCGTTAACTGATTTATTGGATTGGAAATAAATCAACCAATAATCATTTCATAAATATCTGCTATATGCCATACTTTTATTTACAAGTATACTGTAGGAAAAAAAATAACCTCATAAAATCTGTGCTTTTTGTGTTTTTTTTTTCTTCTGCTGAAGCCAGAGAACTAGAAACATGGTTCTAGAAAAGTCTTCATGTTTTTCCCCTTTGTACCTTAATGACATGTCAATTCTGTGCTATATTATTGCTATAATTGGAACATCATAATAGAAATTCATGTGGTTTAATTTTTTGTGAAAAATGAAATGTCCGGTACAAATAAAGTATTAGTCATTTGAAACTTGCTTTGTCTCTCTCATCCAACATGGACTAATGTTTTATAATTTGGGAGGAATTTTGTCACATTAGATTTCATTTTAAATTATTTATTTATATGACCTCGTCACTAGTGGATTCAGTTGCTTTGAGAAAAGAAGTCATATTTGCTTATGCTTATCCACATACATATTATTATTCCCTATTAAAACAGAAGTTTCTTCAGTGAAGGGATTTTTTCTTTTTTTCTAGCACCTACACCAAGCACAGTGTGCATTGGACTTTCAAATAAATGTATGTTGAGTATTAAATTAGAAAAGATGAATACATTTTCCAAATGTATTTATGTGGTTCCTTTTAATTATTCAACTTATTGAATGTCTTATATTTCTAATACACCCTTTACTGGGAAAACAAAATTAAAGTAGGGTCAAGGCCTTATGATAAAGGAGCTTGTATTCTCTATATCATGGATACAAATGTATAATAAGTAGACAATTAAAATAAAAAATAAATTGTAAAGGAGGTAGAAGACAGATCCACATAACATGACAAAAGGTATTCAAGTAGGGAGAAATTTCTCTTAGGTGTTACTGTACTCAAAATGTTATTGATGGAATTTGCCTTTAATGTAATTTTATCTTCTTAACAGATTCAAAAATTATAGATTTTAAGTGTTGAAGAATTTAGCCAACAATTGACATTGGTGATAGTTGAGAGCTTCACTATGATTAAATAAACTGCAATATTTCGCTATTCAGTTGGATCTGAGGCCTTATTAATTATACTTGTCATCATTTGCTGAAAGTAATGAATTTCTTGATCTAATTTTCTTTTATAGTACCACTTGATAGTGGGAAATAGTGTTTAATAGCAGGGAAGGAAGAAAAACACGCATATTTATTTGGCATACATTGATCACAGATGGGGTAGCTTGCTTGAGCAAAAGTGCTGAGAAGATCATGTGGTGAAGACCAGAAGCATGAAAAGCATTCATGGCTTCTTGCCATTTAGATATGAAAAGACATAAATAGCAGAATATAAATTAAGTCATAAAGAATAGTCACAAGTTCTGTTTATAGAAATTGCAATTTAGGCCCATACAATCTAGGCATGGACAGATTAAACAGCCTATGGACTATGCTATGATTTACCACAAAATTAGCAAACACCAGCTTTGAATTATACATTTATCAAAATTTTATAATAGGTATCAAAGTGAAATATTATAATCTAGTAGGAGCTAATCTTGAATCTTGTTATCCATACCTGCTAGAAATAATAATTCCTTGAAAATGTCCATTTACAATATCTTCACAGTGATTGAAAAATAGGTGAAAAGAAATAGAAAAAAATATAGTTTCAATTTGTTGATCCCATTGTTGAAAAATATCAACCTTTAAGTTATTATATGGTTGTAATTTTAATTTTATCCTGGATAATTTGAAATTAATGAACCAATCTGAAACAAGCTTTGAAAAAAGAATGTTTTGGAGGATCAGTGGATCAAGTGACAAATGAGTAAGCCTTAATTTTCTGTCAGCAATTGTACTAAAAGCTCAAGACACAAAGACAAAATCAAAACACTCTGAGCTTCAGGAAATTGTAATTTATTATAGAAAATAATATGTTCACAACTGAGCAATAATGTTGTGCTTCTCTCCTCAAGAAATAACATGAAAAATATTACATGTGTATTTTGGACTTCAATTAAGGCATTCTTTCATATTCTTTTTATATTTCTTTTTATATTAAAAATAAGGTAGATTCCAAAGTCTTTCTTAATAGAGTTCTCTGCCACATGCCTGCTTCTTTAGTTTTCTTGGATTAAAGTTGAAAATGTGGAGTGTAGTTGACAACTATACAACTTTTCATTCCAAAAGTTTAATGACAACTCTACCTATTAGATAATCTTAAAAACAAAAGGAAATTGAAAGTATTTTTTCTTAACAAAAAGTCTATGATAGACTTACATTCTATCACCATATGGCCACAGAGCTTTGGTCCTTGCTAGTGTTAGAACTTAAGCAAGAAAGAGACCATTTTAAACTCAAGGGCATGAATGATATAGCATTGATGATTGAAGAATAATTTCCTAAGAATTATTTAAATAAATATCCTGATTAGGATGTAAAATTATGAATTTCTCAAATTAGAGCTATAAACAATCATGAAATCATCTTAAAATATCATTAGTTCCCATTCCAAATTATAATTAAGCCTGGAAAATGGGTGCATGATGTATTACTTTCTTTTCCCAATCTTGAACAAGAACTATTATGTTCTGATTTTTTGTTTTGTTTTGTTTTGGAGGGCTATCCCACGAATCCAATTTTTACCCAAATATTGTTTCTATGACTGAATTATTTTTCATTGTATTCATAACATGTTCTCTTATTATCTCTTTACTATTATCTATTCATCTCTATTTGTCTTCCAAAGCTTTGTGAGACAAATCTCTCTACTTTTAAATTTCTTATAGGTATATGAGTAACCCTGGTTCACTTGTGTCATCTTCAAATATATTTAATTTCATGATTTAAGTTCAAGAGTATTTAAAATTATTTCTTCTAAAGTATAGCAGGATCCTGAATATTTAAGGTGCAACAAAAAGGAGCAAATTAATTATTGAAACATGACTTGAAGTAAATGAGAAGACATTTGTGGCGGCAAGAAAAGAGGTGCATAAGAATGAATGATTTTTATAAAGTGAATCTCTTTTCTCACTTAGGGCAGAGATGTGATGGAGGTAACCAGTACTAAATAGTAAGTCAATTAAACATTTTTTTAGTGTTTTATCACCTCAGAAAATGACAAAAGTGCCAAGTCATAGAATTATTTATATTTTATTTATTATATAAACATAAGAACATTTTATATTGAAATTTAATCTTGAAGTGTGTTGTGCTTGCTTTTATTTTACTTGATTTATTTTCCCCAGAGAGTTGCATGATAAACATTTATCAGTGTACTTCTAGCTCCAGAGGGTATTAGATTTAATGATTTCTATAATCCTTTCTAGTCCTAGAATTTTATCATTATATGATTCTATAATTCTCAACCAAAGCTGCATACCAATAACAAAAAATCAAACATTAGAATGACAACATATACTACAACCCATTATTTTTTAAATGTGGCTTTTGTCATCTATTGTATTTAATTTACATGTATTTAAGAATGTCCCTTCATATTTACCTACTAAAATTCCATAATTACCTAGCAATAATTCCATTTTAATAGAGCTTATAAAAGGATAGAGAAAATACAGTTCATGAAAAGGAAATACCATACTAACCATGTTTTTACAGTGTGAACATATTTCCAAATCCTCTCTGTCATGAGGACCATGAATAATTGAAATGCATTTTCTCTTCTCTTCTTGGGGACAAACTCAGTCTTTATAACCACAGAGTTAATATTTGTTTGATCTTGTTTCCATTTTTCTTAAAATATTTTCAAATATTTTCCTAACTCCAATTATTTCACTCTTCATCAATCCACGTAAGACTTGCCGTATTTCCCTAAGTTTTTCATAATAATAATTTCTAAAGAAAAAATAATATCTTATTAAAATTAAGTTACATTTTATTTAGTCATTTCCCAAGCAATGAAAAAGATGCTTTTCTCCACAGTCATTGCCAGCACAAAAAGTGCACTTATGAATATTTTAACATATATGAAAATTTTATTTCTAAGTTTAACTGCTTTGGCATATGGTTTTGGCAGCAGGATCACTAGGACAAAGTATATGAATATTTTTGTGTATTATGCATAATTTCAATTGCTGTCTAGTATAATTGAACTGATTTTCAACCCCACTAACAATGTATAAGTATACTTTTCTTCTTGAAGTAAATCTGAGATTAATTGTCCCCATTGTCAATATTCTGAATTTGGTCTCTCTGTGAGATGTTTTTTTTTTTATTTTTTTTTAAATTTAATATAACTATAAATAGTTTTCCATTCTTTTGAGAACTCTTTTCACATGTGAAGATGGGCAATACTTTATAGAATGTTATCTACTTAGCTTTGTAAATTTTTTATATATTCAATATCAGGTCTTTATAAAAATATTTGATGAAAAGATAGTTCCAGACAATAGTTCTCTTTCTTAGGGGGCCTGAATTTGTTCATGAAAAGCCATTTCAATTTCTAGCAAGGAAGATGATCTCTTTTATCTTTTGGTGATGTCTGCATGATTTGTTTAGTTGCTAACCATGTCCTTATAAATAAATATGAAAAATAACTGGTTTTTAGCTTTTTACATTTTCATATTGTGATGAAATATCTTTTATTTCTTAGGATACTTTTAAGCTGCTGGTTTAAACCTAATTTCTGTCAAACTGGGAAAATTCACCATAGCACCAGTTTGGCTACTAAACAAAAAACAAGGATTTTCCTCGAGAATATTGTTGGGTGATTTTAATGTTTCTTGAATTTTTTAACCCATATATTAAAATGTCCTTCATTATGCAAAAAAAGAAACCAATGTTCAGAGAAAATCAATCACTGACTTAGTTAAGTGCACAAACAGATCTAGTTCTTATTTTCTTTAAAACCACTATTTTCTATACTAATCCATTGTGTAGTCTAGATGAATGGAAATTTTTCTGAACTTATGTTAATACTTGAGAGAAAAAATTAAATGTCTACAAATAAAATATCTTTGTAAAAGTAAATAATTTAGTATTAAAATTAAGATTAAAAAGAGTTCATTTGAAAGCTTAAATGGGCTCCAAAGCATGTCCCAGGTCTTTTTGTATAAATGACTGTACAGCCCTCCTAACTACACACATATATTTTATTCTGTGTTTTATTTTTTATTTTGTTGCCTTTTTCAATTTTACATTATAGTACATATTTTCTCTAAGATTGAATTTTCCCCTCATGAAAGGTAATAAGAACATTCGCCTTCTTAGTAGATTAAAAAATAATTTTCTCCTATTAACATGAAATGACCAAGATTGAATCTGTCATTTTTCTTTTTTATCCTATTTACAATTAATTGATTTTGTCCTATAATTGCTTAAGTTTTTGTTCTCTGTTTCCGTACTTAGTTCAGAGATCAGTTGCATGTAATGGATTAAGTCCAGAAATCCACTTCTCTTGCTAATCACTGATCTATTCTTGACTCAAGGAATTTTTCTAACGTTGAGGTACATGTAGACACAAAGGATTCTGGTCTAGTATCTTTATATCACCAAGTCATCCTTCAAGGATATCTGTTTCATTTTCCAAAAAGTCTAGTCCATCATTTTTGATCCTGTGGCTGAACTAAAACAATGAGCTCTTAATCACAGGACATCATTACTACTCCCTCATTACTAACCTTCTAACCAAGTATATTAATCCCTACAGTTCAGCTATGTAACCAGTCATATTGTCTTCAGCCACATGATATCACCATCATTTCTATGTCTTTTATTTATACACTCCAAAGCCTATTTTAGAAATATCCCTTTCACTCAAGACGTTACTTTATTAAGGTAATAGTAACAAACTATTTATTGGGAGATTTTTGTTTTACCAATAAATAAATCATGATGAGCATTTTGTGCCCGAGTTTTCCTTATTTTAAGTATTAAAGACAGAAATGATGGTCATTCGTAGATAAATATTCCAAATTTAAAACTATATTAGGCATAAAACCCTCCTTTAACTCACAACTCCAAGATCTAATCGAGACATTAATAAAATATTTTCAAATATGGCAACAATTGCAAAAAGAATTTCATATCACCATCAAGTGATATTTGATGGTCCTCTACATTTCTAGGTATTCCTTAATCTCTTTCATTGCCTCATCATTCATATGATATTATATGTTATATCATATATCAAAAGAATTATATATTACATGATATATAATTCTTTTATATATGTATATGTATATATATGTGTGTGTGTGTATGTGTGTGTGTCTTCTCCTCTTTATAAAGAAGTGTATGGCCAAAGAAAAAGAATTTTAAATCAATTTACTTGTGCTCTCTGTCTCCTCTTTTGTCCTTGCCAAAGCACCTGTTACAGGTTGTTTTCCTTTCTTTTCTAACCTTTAAAGTTGACCTCCAAATTTAAGACTTAAAGGCTGGTATCTTTTTGACATAACTGTTTAGGATGAGATTCAATATGTAATCCTCAGAGTAGTATTTGGCTTGTAACCTCAATCTTCAAGACCCCTTAGTATTCCTTAGATTAAAACTACCTCTCCCCTACCTGATACAATTTTTAGTTTTCTTGACCTGTTTTCCAAAGCCTTGAGAAGAGTTTATCTGTACCCTGGGAAGAAAGCTAAACTATTAGAAAATCTGATGGAGGGAAAGTACAATGAGTTTCAAAAGTATCATTATGGTCCCATCCTGGGAGTCCCATGACAGTCATGGGTTTTCTTGGTCATGGAGGTTTTTAGGGGAAGGAAATGTTGAAAATCACGCACTCAAGACTGTGAAGAGCATAACCCTCCCCCCTACCCTTATGTGGGATTGGACAGAGGGGAGGAGGAGAATCTTGTGTCAGGAATATTATAAGTCTTTGATTACATCTAGAAGAGAGGACAGTTTTGTTCTGAACAAGCCACTTGTGTGGGCAGAATCTCTTTTTCCTTCTCTTCCATCCTTCCCCCCAAACCCCCTGCCTCTGTCCACTGTTTTCTTCAAATAAAACCACTTTTCTCTGCCAGAATCTTATTAAGTCTCCTGTCTGCTCATTAGAATGATTTCTCGGGGTACGAGCCTCCTCAAAATTCCACTCCACACATAACTAATCCCTCTTTTAGGTTCCTATTATTTCTCCTTCCTATTCTTCCCTATTTCTTTAGTTCAGTGCATTTCTACACCAAAATCCTCCCTTTTGAAAAGTTCAGATGAAAGTGAATTTCCAACTATGTCAGCTCTTTCTAGACCTTCCTCTTTGGTTATATAGTTTTATTTTGGGGCACCCTGATTATCCAAGTAAGTAAGCTGTCTCCTTCCTTTTCCTACCTTCTTCAAATTATTCCTTTATCCTTTATCCTATCCATTTATTTATTATTTTAAGATGAACAGATCTTAAAAGATCCTCTGCTTTGTTTACCTTCACCTATGACCCTTCGTGACATTTGGATTCCGTGAGACATTTCATTTTCCTATTAGAATGTTAATACTTTAGTTTTGTATGAATTCTTATAATTACTTAAATATTTTGTTATAATTGACTGATGTTTGCATTTCTACTTAACACCTAAGCTTTTCACCAGGAATGAAATACATGAAAGTCTTCAATTTTATTAACCCTCAGAAACTTAGATGAGTCTGTATGTCATAGATTTCCAATTTCATTGGTTGGCTTTCTCTAGTATAATTTAGTAGATAAGACTTAAAGAGTCTGCTATGTCTTAGATAAAGTTATATAAACAGTGGCTGGATTTGAACATGGGACTTCCTGTCTCCAAGTCCTGTGACTTATTTGTTATAGTACACTACTTCTTTAGGAAATGTTAAAATGCCTTGTCCCATTGTTATTGTCTTTAAATGGTTAATAAATTGTGTCCTTTCCTAATAATCATTATTGAATGTAGGTGATCTTATTTTTTTAAACATCATCGAAGTAGAGAATGTACTTCTTCCAAAAAGAAGGAAGACTTGAAATCAGGATAACAATTGACTGCAAATTTGTGTTTTGAAGATAAGTTTAGCTAGTTTTGGGAAGGCCAGTCACCAATGAGTTTAATCAAGATCATATGAGTATAACTACATTTATATCTATATCTTTATGAAACAACCACCTTTTATTTTTAAAAATATTGTGAATAGGTAGTAACATTATTATTGACTCTATCCCTAATATTAAAACCAAGTTTCTATTTTACAGATGAGGAAAATGAAGATCAATCATGGTGACATATTCAATGGTTCTATAACTAATAAGAGTCAAGTTTGGGGAAAATAATTCTGATAATTTCATAAGTTGTTTTCTTTGTCCATTAAATGATCTTTGGTGTCTTGGATACTTAGCATTTACCTTGCTAAACTAAAAATAAAGTGTTGAGAAAAATTATAAACTGTACTGATTAAATGTTGTGATCTCGAAGGTAATGTATAAGGAGTTGGAAATGTCTAATAGAAACTAACATTTTCTTAAGTAAATAACTGAGAAGGTAGTAACAATCAGAATTTGGATCAAAGAACATTTTTGATTGCTTATCCCACAAATATATCATCATCAATGGGAGAATGTATTTGATGAAGTAATGAATAAAAGTATAAGTATTACCATTCAACTCACTGAATAATCAAGCAAAAATATTTTATATTCATTTCTACGTATTTGGACTTCTTATAATGATAGCACTACGGGAAGATTTCACATTATTTTTCAATAAAATCGTCTTTAATTTGAAGGAGTTTCCTTTTTAAAAGTATAACTAATTATAACTAAAATTAAAACTACATATGTCTATGTTTTATATTTATAATTTTTCAATACTCTTTCATATGATATTTTGCTATTTTTTCTTATAATGAAACTCAATATACAGATATTAAAACGAAAGGTTACATACACATTTGTTCCACCATTACTTTTCTGTTTTCTTTTCCTGTTGAAAAATTTAGGTTATTTTTATTCACTAATATCTACTACAATAAATCACTAAATTTAATTGAGTATAGAACATATGAAATTTCAAATTATGGCAAAAATTTATTAGCAAATATGCCAAAAAGTCAAAAAATGCCTCTAAGCCTAAAAAGAAATAAATTTATTGAGAGAAGGTTAGTCTTATAATAAAGCCAGACTTTGGTCAAGACCTCAAGCCGTGAGAGCTGCCTCCTTATGTACCCATAGGTTTGTTGCTAAAAATACTCTGATGCGCCAAGTGACAGAATAGTAATCAAAACAAATAGGCAGTCAGAATTCAGTTCTATAGGAACAATAAAGACATTTGGACATGTGGTCTATATCATGCTAAATCAGAGTGAAATACAGACTGTCATGAGTGATACTATGTGTGGTTATTGATAAATCTATTTTCAGGGCTATTTTTTGCCATAATGATACTGACAATAGTCTTATCTGACATCTACTTGACTTATACCAATTCACTTATGATTATACTAGAGTAAATAGGAAAAAAAATGCTGATACTAAAATAATCATAAAGGGGGATAGGGGATTTCACATTCACAGCACAATAAAATGATTGTTAGAAAAAATAACTAATTCTGACTTAGCATTGATTCAGTTTGTCATCTTAGAAATATCTTTAATAATGTATCCATATGAGGTAACATGACAAACTAAATGGAAAAAAATTGTAACTGCCTTTTTAATTAGATGAAAAATAGATAGATAGATAGATATAAATGTATATTGATTTTAAAATGTCAGATGCCAATTGTTAAAAATCATTTCTACATGTAACTAAAACATCAAAAATTTAAAATTATATTTTAATTCTACTTATATATTATATGTACATATAAATGAATACACATATGAAGGTTAAAGAAAGGGAAATATATAAATAGGTACACATGTTACCTAGAAGGGGTAGCCAGGATTGTATTTTTTTCAAGAAGTCATTTACATTAGTGAAAGAAAGTAGGAGTATTAGGAAACAGGATAAAAACTATTATAAAGGAGAGAGTTCATAATAGAATGGGAAATGATGGGATGGAAGGAGTGAATATGTTATAATAGGGACATGAAAGATATAGTTTATATTTTACAATAGAAGTAATGAGTCACTGAACTTTCTTTAGTGAGGAAAAGACATAGTAAGATCTGTACTTAGAGATCTAATTTGATCACTCTATTGAAAATGGATTAGAGAAGTCAGAGGCCAGATATTGAAATGAATTAAGACATTTGTATACTTCATAAAAATATATGTGTGTCTATTTATATGTATTTGTGTCTATACATAAATATACATAAGGTATATATGTATACATATCCTATATACATCTTATATATAACTGAATACTTAGATATATGTGTGTACACACATATATAATGATTTTGTGGTAGTAATGTTGAAATGGTATAGCCATAGACAGTAGATATGACAATATATAAGAATAAACAGTCTTGAATATGAATATGAATAACATGAGGAATCGATGTCGGCCACATAAGGAGAAAAGTTAAGATTTTTTCATGTCTTAAGGGAGGGAAAGACAGGGAAGTCTGTCTTAGACTTGGGGATTTTGAGATACTCATCAGGAGTCAAAATGAGGCTAAGAAACTGTTAGTAAATGGAATTTAATATTGAAATGAGAGTTAGCTTTATAGATCTGGGAGTCACTTACACAAACATATTTTTGAATCTATGGGAGCTAAGTGGAATAATAGTTGGAGAGAAAACAAAGACCCAGAATAGAACTTTGGTGTATAGCTCCAAAACAGGGTGATACATTGATAACAATCCTACAAAGGAGATTTTTGGCTAATCTTCCTCCCTCCCTCCCTTCCTTCCTTCCTTCCTTTCTCTCTTTTTCATTCTTCCTTCCTTCCTTCCTTCGTTCCTTCCTTCCTTCCTTCCTTTCATCCCCTAGCCCTTATTCCTTTTCTTCCATTTTGCTATCATCTTGCCAGGGATACCTATAAATTAGGTAAATTAGTGCAGGGTTCTTTTCTCCTCAATTTTTTCTTTTCTTTTTTTTCTTCAGGAAATAGCAATCAGACTTCTGTCCTTTTAATCCATAATCAATTCACTTTGAAAATAAAATTGCTTACCTTGACTATAAGGCATCTATGTCTGTTATGATGATAAAGTATCTGGCTATGAAGTTAATGTTTCTTTCTAATTCCTAATTGTTGTAATCTTTATTTTTCCAAGTTAGGAATTCTCTAAGTACTGAAAAGTAGGCAGCATGTTTTGGTGATAAAAATGCTGAGATATAGTAGGAACCTTAGTTGAATTCTTTGCTATGACATGCACTAGCCTTGTCATCCTAAGCAAGTCATTAAATATTTCTAAATCTGTTCTCATCTATAAAATAAATTTGTACCACCAATCTCATAATATTGTGGGGAAATGATTTTTTTTCAAAAATTAAAGCATTATATAAATTAAGGTCATGGCAGATGGTGCAGAGTACTGAGTTTAAAGTTAGGAAGATTCATTTTCCTGTGATCATATCTGGCTTAAGACACTTTCTAATTGTGTAACCCTGGGCAAATGATTGAACACTGTTTGCCTCAATTTCTCATCTTTATAAGTTTTTTTTTAATTAATTATTTTATTTATTTTAACCCTTAACTTCTGTGTATTGGCTCCTTGGTGGAAGAGTGGTAAGGGTGGGCAATGGGGGGTCAAGTGACTTGCCCAGGGTCACACAGCTCGGAAGTGTCTGAGGCCTAATTTGAACCTAGGACCTCCTGTCTCTAGGCTTAGCTCTCAATCCACTGAGCTACCTAGCTGCCCCCACAATTTCTCATCTTTAAAATGAGCTGGAGAAGGAATTGACAAAGCACTCTAGTATTTTTTCCAAGAAAACCCTGAATCAGGTCACAGAGAATTAAACTCCCCTAATAGAACTGAGCTACAACAAGAAATTTTAAAAAATATATTTAATTTTCCAAATTACATATAATAAATATTTTCCAAATGTACTTTCTAAAGTCATAAGATCTCACTTCTGTCCTTCCCTAGCATTCCTACTTCCTCCTGAAAATGTTAACTTATTTGATCTGGGTTGTACATGTATTATAACATTTCCATGTTGTTTGTTGTTGTAAGATCATATTCATATAAATCCAACATAAAAACACAAATAAAGAGAAAAATAATGTGCTTTAATCTGCATTATGACTCCAATAGTTCTTTTTCTGGAGGTGGCTAGTATTCTTTTTTCATAAGTCCTTCAGAACTGTCCTAGATCATTGTATTTCTTTTTTTTAAACCCTTGTACTTCGGTGTATTGTCTCATAGGTGGAAGATTGGTAAGGGTAGGCAATGGGGGTCAAGTGACTTGCCTAGGGTCACACAGCTCAGAAGTGTCTGAGGCCGGATTTGAACCTAGGACCTCCCATCTCTAGGCCTGACTCTCAATCCACTGAGCTACCCAGCTGCCCCCGATTATTGTATTTCTGAGAGTAGCTAATTCTCTCACAAATGATCATTGTACAAAGTTACTGTTACTATGTAGATTTTTCTCCTGGTTCTGCTTATTTCACTTTGCATTAAACCACATAGGTCTTTCCATATTCTTCTGAAATCATTCTTACAACACAGTAGTATTCCATCATCATAACATATGAACATTTGTTCAGTCATTCCCCAATTGATAGACATCCTCATATTTTCAAAAAGAGCAATAGAATAGTCATTTCCTAATTGACAAATTGTCAAAGGGTTTTAGCAAGTAGTTTTCAGATGAAGAAATCAAAGCTATAATAATCATATGAAAAAATGTGCTAAATAAGTCTTGATTAGAGAAATGCACATTAAAACAACTTTTAGGTACCACTTCACACCTATCTTATTGGCCAAAATGACTGTAAAGGAAAGTGCCAAATGTTAGAGGGAGGTAGCAAAATTGGGATACTATTTTACTGTTAGTGGAGTTGTGAACAGATTCAAACATTCTAGAGGTCAATTTGGAAAAATGTCCAAAGGCCTTTAAAACTGAGCATACCCTTTGATCTAGTAATACTACTAAGTCTGTGTCCCAAAGAGATAAAAACAGGTGGAGGAAGGTCCTACTTACACAAGAATATTTATAATAACAAAAATTATACAAATTAGAATAATTGCTATTATGAAGCAGTCAATTATCATACTTTTTTATCACTTCCTATTTCTCTAAGTCAAATCTTTGTTTTTATAGGCCAACCTTAGAATTACAGAAGTTACATTGTGATTTCTCATGTTTTTACATACTTTTAACTTTGTATTTACTCCATGATTTGCTCTAACCAGTTATACCACTTAGAAAATCTCATATTTTGTGCCTTATATATTAACTTACATTTCTTTTGTTGAATAATATAAGTTTATGATGCAAAAGCATTTAAGTTCTGAATATACTATAAACTTTTATATCTTTTGATTTTTTATTCTAAACACTATTTTCCAATATTATTGTGTTTTTTTAAAATACTGTGTATTTTGTTTATTGACATGGATGACAAGTAGAAAGGTATATGTTATATGAATTTTTATATGATTTTTTCAACTTCATCCCAACTTTTCATTTACCTTTCCAAGACGTTTCTACAAGTCATGCTACTTTTTGGTGAAAACTTCTTTTTTATATTTTTGTATAGCTAATAACAGGGATATATATATATATACATATATATATATATATGAAAAGTATCCTCCTATCAGGATAAGTATCAGTAAAACTCCACTTCTAATTGTATATGTATCTATGGGGGTGGAGAGATATTGAAGAATGGAAATTCAAAGATGGATCTATGAATCTGGGTGAAGGGAAAGAGTGTGGAGCCTAGCAAAAATAAGACATTTAAAAAGAAGGTAAAGAGAAATCATAATGACATGTTTTGAACATAAATTGTATATGTCACACAGATATCAATCTGGAAATGTCAAATTCCCCCCCCAAAACAAGTTGACCTGAAGTTCAGAAGAGATAATGGATAGATAAATATGTTATGAAATCATTTACTTAGATATGACAACTGAATTCATGGAAGCTGATGAGATCTTGGAGAAAGAAATCTGGAGGAAAGAGATGTCCCAGGACAGAAATTTGGATTATGCCCACAGCTTGAAAATAGGATATAGATAAAGATTAAGCAAAGGATTTTGAATAATATAGCCATTGAGTCATTCAGTTTTAAAGCTGGACCAAATTGTAAAAGATATTTAATGCAATTCCTTCATTTTACAGATGAAAAAACTGAAAATTAATATCTATACAAGTCAAATAACTTTTACAACATCACACAGCTACATGTTGGAAGACCCAAAAGTACATACTCATTACTTGAAATGCTATTCAGTAGATGACAGATTAGACTTGTACTGTTTAACCCCAATAGGCAACACTGGGATTATTGGGAGGAACCAAAGAAACAGATTTGGGCTTAAATAAAAAGAAATTTTGTAACAATTAGAACTGACAAAAATGAAATGATGCTCCTTGGAATGCTGTACTAAATTCTTCGAGTGGAGGCTGGATGACTTGCTGGGGATATCATAGAGGGAATTTCCATATAAATTTAGGTTAGAGTAGATGGCTTCTGAGATACCTTTTAGCTCCTTAGAGTGCAAGATTATTTGATTCTGTAAGAAAGAAAATAGTGTCCAAATAATCAGATGACCCAAATCATTCTGTCAGTAGGGGGGTAATGGGTCAATTTCAGTAACAAATGGTGTGCCTGCTCTGTTATTTTTACTGGGTTATTTTTCATCAGTGTAATGTGTCCTTTTTCAGGCATGTCAAAGTCATAAAGTAGAAACATTTGTACAGTGCCATATATTTAAATAAATAGAGAGTTCTTTTATGCTGGTAGTGTATTGGTTCAGAAAATACAGATGTACACCAGTAGACATTCATCATTTAAACTTACATCAAAAAATCCAAAGGTGCAGAGGAATTTTAATCAAAACAGACAAATAGATCTTTTGCTCCTGTATTCTTTATGGATATGTAGGAACTTGATGATTTAGGAAGGCTTTGGGGCAGTCATATTTGCAACCTTTTATTGTAAGAAAGGAAAGGTACTTTCTTTTGAACTAGAAGGTTAGTGAATATCCTTAATGTTTCTTCTTCAAGTCACTTAAATACCCGTAAGCTAGTAAATCTTCATTGGATGATTTCACCACTCAGCATGAGCTTCATGCAAGAAAACAGAGCCAGCAATCAGGTTTTTAGTACTCTAGGCAGAGCTCCAAAGAACTAGGGAAAAGCTGGAAGACTGAGGTTAGTTGACAACTGTCATTCACTAATTTTAAAAAGTGGATGGGTCTTAAGGATCGGATAATACATATATGTATGTAGTAAATTTCTTCACCAGTGGAATGACCATATGCCATTCAAGTATGAAACTTTAACAAACACAAAATTTTGAAAGGAGAAATTACCTGAGGCCATTTCCTGAAAATCCCTTGAAAAAGTACTTACCATTGTGAAGAAATATAATGCCATAATATTGCCACACTTGATTTGTTTCTTCAAACTAGCAGGGACCTATTTTTTCTAAGGAAATCCACCAACAATAATTGTCTAAACCTGCATTTGGGGGCATATTTGGCCTAATGCCCAGGAAGAATGCCCCTATAAATTCACAAGTGAATGCACAGAAAGTTGATCCTCCTGCAATTTCTCTGTCAACATGATGACAAGAAGTCTGGCTGCTTTTTTTCCAAGCCTAATCTCTATTCACAAGAAATTAAAGACTACTCTCAAGATAGAATACTGTCTCTGGAGAGCAATAATAAAGCTCTGTCTAACCTCTAACATCAAGGAATGGAGCCAAGTTCAGTGGGATTTTAATTAGGTTTTCAGGAACTATCTAGCTATGTATTTATGGTGGACTCAGCACCACTGTTTTTATTTGAAATCATGGGGTTTATGCTGTGAACACCCTATGTTTAGTGACCATTAATTGTTGGCAGTGATCAAGATGATTGATGTAGCTTTAATGCTAACAATACATTTTCTGTACTTGACTTTAAATCAATTAAAAGGTACATCTGAAATACCTGTGGGGAATGATAATATCTACAGCAAATTGAGACTGTCCAGGAACATTTGCAGAAGTTAAATTAAAAATGCTCTTTTCACTAATGAACTGCATTTGTATAGTGATATAAAATTTAGAAAATATTTTTGCTGAATTGTGCTTTGATGCAATATTAAAATACTTACTCCCATTTCATAGATGAGAAACCTAAAAGCTGAGGAGGTAACATGTCTTTTCTCATAAATATTAACTACTAATTAAATTGGGGATTATGATTTGAAATCCAGGTCTATTCTTGCTCCATGTATGCATCTAGCACTCTGAAACATTAGCCAGAATTTGCTACCCTAAGAAAATAATTAACTATTGGCCTCCACACCAAGTTAAATTTATTAACAGAGTTGAGTATAATTGAGTTCAGAAACAAAAAAATCAGTTTCATAATTACCCAAAATCTCATTGACCAACTAGACTAACCCACACCATAGAGGACACGCCACTATTGAATACCCAAGTCATCTATCCTCTATTTAAATACATAACCATATGTCCTTATCTTCAGTTTCTTCATCTTAAAAAATGATCTGGAGAAGGAAATGGCAAATAACTCTAGTATTTTGACCAAGAAAACCCCAAATAGGGTCCTAAACAGTCAGACACAAATGAAATTACTGAATCACAACAAAATAATACTGTATTTTTCCCCATGTCTAAACTCTTTGAGAAAACCAACTAAGTAACTGTAATTCTTTTATCTTCATTTTCTCTGAATCCATCTTAAGTCTATCTCCTAACCTTATTATTTAACTGAAACCACTTTCTCCAAAGTTACCAATGATCTCCTAGTTGGCAAATTTAAATCCCTTTTTCTTAGTCTTATCATTAGCCTTAGGGCAGCTTCTGACCCTATCAAACACTTTCATCTTTTGGAATTTGTTTCACTGGGTTTTTATGACATTGTTCTTTCCTAGTTCTTCTGTTTAACTGTTCTTTTTCAGTCTCCTTTTCTGGACATTTATGAAGATCATACCAGTGAATAAGAGAGTTTACTCCAAAGACTCTCTCCTACACTTTTTTCTCTATACTCTTTCATACGGTCATCTCATCAACTCCCAGGAGTTTAATTTTTACAACTATGAATAATCTTGTATAATGCCCTGCCTTTTAAACATGGCATACTGTATGTCCCATAGAGATCTCAAACTTAGTATGACCCAAAATTAACTTCATTTCTTCCTTCCAAAATTCTCCCCTATTCCCTACTCTCCTATTAGAAATAAGGGATTGTCTTCTGTCACCTGAGCTCAAAACCTTAATGCCATCCTTAGCTCTTCACTTGCTTTTGCCACACATTGAATATGTTGCCAGATCTTGTCATTTCTATCTGTATAATATTTATTATGTATCCCGTCAATATTTAACCTCTCTGATAAGCTCCCTGACACTCTTTCCTAGTCTATTACAACATACCTCTAATTGGTCTACCTGCCTAAGGTTTTTTCACACTTCAATCCATCTTCTGCATAACTGCCTAAATGATTTTCTTAAAGTGAAAATGTGACATCATCCACCCTTCTCAATAAAATTCAATGATGGCATGTTAAAAAAAGGACTAAAATTAAAATCCTTCAAATAGAGTTTAAATCTCTTCTCATATTTTACCTTTCCAGTTGTTTTACTCTGTTTATTCTGTCCTTCAACCAAATTAAGATTCAGCAATCATGATCTTCTTGCTTTCTCCCCAAAAGAATACTCCCTTTACAGGCTATCTTATCTTTGGGACCCTCTACAGTCTTTATAGTTTTTCCTCATTAGCTTTATCTCTTGGCTTCTCTTTCATTCAAAATTCAGCTGAAATCTCACCTTCTGCAGGAGGTATTTCATCCCCCACCTTACATTTCCAACTTCTAGTTCCTCTATCTAATGTTACCTTCCATTTTGTACTTTATATATATTTCTTATATCTACCCTTTTTATTTGCAATTTGCCACTCTCATCAGAATGTGAATTTTTTTAAGCGTGGGGACTAAAAATACCTAAATGTAAAACAAAAAAACACTTAGCATTATCAGTATTCATCACATTGATTGATGCAATTTAAGCAGTTAATAATAATTTGTTGACTGATTGATCTTCCAAAGCAGTGCATTCTATCTCTAGACAGTATTAATAATTAAATTTAACTTTTTTTTCCACAGATTTTTCCAGTGCTTCTGATTATGTTTTATTGCTTTAAATGGGGGTAGTGTTGGGTGGAGAATAATCCCTATTCTATTTTACAAACTTTAAAAAATATTTGAATAGCTAACATTTCCCCCTGAGACCATTCTTCTTCATATTCCCAGTTGCTTCAATTAATTATTATATTACTTGAACTTAAATCCTTTATCATCCTCTTGACATCCAGGTAAAACAATTTTACTTCCCAAGCAACTTAGAAAGTCAATAGGAAAAGTGTCTCACAGGGTCAGTCTAGAAAATAATTCAAAAAAGGCTATGCCAGCCCAGATCTCACCCAGCAATCTAGCAGCAGGCAGGAATAAGAGTTCCTGAATGAGTGGTGGTAGCATTGTCTGAAGCTCTCAGACCACAGATGGTAAGTAGGTTCAGACAACTGCTCTGAAAAAGATTTCAAGGAACCCTTAGCTAGCATTGATAGCATAACTACTATATTGTCCACCTAGGTTTCCAAGTCACATCTCAAGAGCAAGGATAAACACTAATAAGAATGGAGATCCTAGTTATAGTTCCAGAGCAAAAGAGTGCTTGAGGTGACCTAAAATCCAGAGCACAGTCCAGGAGAGCTCTCTTTAGATTATACCACCTTGAGGAAAATGAAAATCAACCAATTTCTCTAGCTAGTCTAAAAACAGCAGCACAAAAAAAAAAAACACACAAACAAACAAACAAACAAAAAACCCTGAAGCTTAAGACAGTGTTTCCACAACATGGGAAACACATTAAGTTAAAATTCAAGAAATAATCTGGAAAATTGGGTAAACAACAACAACAAAAGAACATGACCAAAGGAAGTTACTATGGTAACAGTAAAGATCAAACTAAAAATAAGAGAAAGACAATGAAATCAAAACGGCTCTATGTGAAACCTCAGAGAAAAATGTAAATTGGTCTCAGGTGCTAGAAGAGCTGAAAAAGTCTTTTAAAAATCAAATAAGAGAGGTAAAAGGAAAATGGGGGAAAATAAGTGTAATATGAGAAATAAAAAAGAGTCAAGAGCTTGATAAAGGATGCAGAAATTATTGAATAAAATAGAATAGATGAAATTACAAAAGAAGTATAAACATTTTATGAAGAGAACTTAAAAAGCAGAATTGGAAAAATGAAAAAAGGAGTTACAAAAATGTACTGAGGAAAGGAATACCTTAGTTATGTGTAGAATTGGCTAAACAGAAAATGCAGTTTAAAAAAATGAAGAAAATGATTAAGTATTGTGAAATCACAGGTAGTATTACACAGGACATAATCAACAAATCCGAGAATTTAGGTGAAATTGAGGAAAAATATTCAATTAACCAGATTAAAACAACAGGAAATATAATACTTTAACAATCCAATATCAGAAAAAGAAATTGAATAAGTTATCAATGAATTTCCTAAGGAAAAACCAATACTATATAAACTATTGGAAAAGCTTAGTGATGAAGGAATTCTAACTAATACTTTTATGAGACTAATATGTTGCTGGTATACAAACCAGGAAGAACAAATAATGAGAAAGTAAACTATAGTGAAATCTCTGTAGTGAATATTGATTGAAAAAATTAAATAAGAATAATATGTATATTATAACAATAGAGCACAAGGATCAGGTTTATTTTATACCTAATTTTTAGGGATGGTTCAAGATTAGAAAAACTATCACCATAATTGATCATATCAATAATATAGCTAAAAGAAACTAAATGATTATCTCAATAGATGCATAAAAAAGCTTTTCATAAAATACAACACCTATTCCTATTTTAAAAATATACACTAGAGAACATTTAAATAAAGGAATCTTTCCTTAAAATGATAAATAGCTTCTATCTAAAACCTTCAGCAAATATTATTTGTAATGGGGATAAGATAAAAGCTTTCTCAGTAAAATTAGTTGTGAAACAAGGATGCCATTTATCATCACTAATATTCAATATTTTACCAGAAATTCTAGCTATAGTAATAACAGAAAAAATAAATTAAATTAGAACAGTCAATAAGGAGATAAAACTGTCACTTTAGTATATGATATGATGGTATAAAGAATCTTAGAGAATAAACCAAATTTAAAAAAAAACAACTAAAATAAAGAATAAACAACTTTAGTAAAGTTACAAGAAATAAAACAGCATAATTCATCAGCATTTCTATATACTACAGCAAAATACAACAGCAAGAGGTACAAAGAGAGATCCCATATAACATAACCATAGACAATATAAAATACTTGAAAATCTAGTTGCATAAACTTATTTATTCTTGTTTTGAGGGGTAGAGTTGGTCTGCGTTATTTATAATCGGATAATATATAAATGTTTTGCATCACTATACATGTTAATCTATAGCTAGTGATTTATTTTCTCAATGATGTTGGAGGGTTTGGAAAGTAGAGATTAAAATTTTTTAAATCAAATGTTAAAAAATTGTTCATATTGAACTAAGAAACAAGAAAATTTAAATTAAATGTAAAAAATTAAATAAGTAAAAAGAAGGACTTACAAAAACCCTCTAAGTCATGGAGAAAATAATCAATGAAAGGGAAAAGATCCTATTCAGATTTGAGAAATTGTTCTTTAATAATTTACTTTTTTTGACTCACTGAACTCATCATCTTTTGTAGAAGTCCTGAAGATGCTTTCCTTTTTATGCAAAAGTTAAATGTATGTAAGATATTTCTTCCCTGAAATTAAGAAAGCTTGCTCTTGGTATTAAACTGTACCCCTTAATGGACACTGAAATATTCTGTCCATACTATGAGAATGTGTATTTACCTGTGTGTAGTATCAAAGCTCTTGAGCTGTGCCCTTTGCTTGAAATGTCCTCATTCTCCACCTTTGCCTTGTAGGAGGCATACTTTCCTCGAAGACTTAGTTTACTCAAAAGCCATCATCCACATGAAGCCTTTCCAAGTTTTCCCAGTTGCTAATGTCTCTCCCCAAACTACTTCATATTATTTTTTTTACTTTATATGTTAATTTTTATATATTCATGTTATCACTTCTATTGAACTTGTAATCCTTTGCTACTATATATCCATATAAAAGTATGTGTATTCCAAAGCCTCAATGAACTTATGGCAAAGTAATTGTTTTTTTCTGAGGAACCACTGTACTTTTTGAATAATGACTATTAATTTACTTTTTAAATTCTTTCTATTATGTTCTTTTATTGCATTTCCTTTTATATTTGAGTCTAATTCTATTTCTTTTTTGGATGGCGTGAGGAGCATTTGCTTGGTCCTGACTGTGAAAAATTGGACTAGTTCTCAGTTTTGATATAAATTCCTTGGTTTGGGACCAGTATGCTTTTTTTTTAACCTGAGATTTATTTTATCATAAAAAAAGCAAATTCAGGTCAAATTGATCCCTAAAGCAAGTTATTACTTACTTTGATATCCATATGATTAAATTGTTTATAAAAATAAAAAAAGCTTCCCTACCAAAATATCTCCTACTTTTAAAACTATTTGCTAATGATATACATTAGTATAGTTTTATGACCGTTTCAAATGAACTGTAAAAGAAGACTTTGCCTTATCTGAGAAGAACTTAATAAAAAAAAAAAAGAAGTGATGAGAAAGAGAGTGGAATGACTATTAAGATTTTTGTTTTGTTTTGTTTCTGGATGAGACTAGTTATTGGATGTGGGGCAAGTAGGTACTGATTGGTGCAGTGAATTTATTACTGAGCTGAGAGTCAGAAAATTTTAAATTCAAATCCAATCTCAGACACTTGCTAGTTCTGTAATCCTGAAATCACTTAACTCTACCTCTGTTTCTTCATCTGTAAAATAAAATGAAGAAGGAAATTGCAAACCATTTAAGAATCTTTGCCAAGAAAACTACAAATGATGTCACAGAGTTGGATAGGAGTGAAATGAGTGAGCAACAAAAGCAGTAATTGCATCAGTACAAGGAAATCTCAGGGAAACGTCCTATTCCAAATGTAAAAAGCACCAGTGATATAACATAAGAGAGTCATCCAGGCTATTAAATGGTTAGATGTCTTGCCCATGTTCACACAGTTAGGTCACACTTCTTGATATGCCACTTTCCTCTCAGGAAGCTAGAAAAGAAAAACTTAAAACTGAAATTCCAGCTAATGCTGGATCAATTTCTCTTTTTGGACTGTATGTTGAGAAACATATTCTCAAATATTGAACAGAGGGGATTAAGGCCTAATCAGTGTTGCCTCTGTTATGATTATAGCTTAATCATTTAGAAAAAAGAGATATTTTCTTAGAGAGGAGGAGTAACTGAAATATAACCTTAAAGGCATATGGGAAATATATATACTGAGCTTTGAGAATTTTGTTGTTTCTATGCTATTTCCACTGGCATTTAGTGTGGCTTTAATTGGTCTGACTAAAGCTCTATTTCTTCTTCTATCCTGGTGATTGTGTTAGAACCTAGAAAATCCCACATTTCACAAACACCCCCATAAAATTCTAAAAATGAACCAGAAAATGCAGTGATAAAGAAAATCAAATAGAAATATTTTAAAGCTCTACCCCCTACTAGAGCACTGTAGCCACTCTAAAACAAACAAGTAAAACAATGTAAAATGTGGTAAAGATAGGTGGAAGGCAAAGCATTCAAAGCATCCAGAACATGAGTGAGGCACAGGGCAAAACTCTGAATAGGGTGCAGACTCCATTGCCAAAAGTACAGCAGGATATAGGGATAGATTAGCACCCATCGATCAAAATTATCCTGGAACCCCGCTCCTGATTCCTCCCCCTGCCTCAAAAAAAACAAAAAACATGGTATCACCTAGGCAACTCACAAACAGAAATACATCAAGAAAATTGCCAAGGCAGCACCTACAGCACCCAGGAGTCAAAGCAACTGAGGTTTTGCAGAAGGTTCGATTCCAATAAAAATCAATATTTGCTTAGGTCCTGTCAACTCAGGATGTCAACTGAAGTTTCAAAACAATGCAAAGAAATATAGAGAAAGAGCCAAGTAATTTAAATTAAGTTCCAAGTTTTTGTTGTTTTTCAGTCTTTTTCCAGGCATGTCTGACTCTTCATGACCATATTGGGGGTTTTCTTGGCAAAGATAATAAACCAATTTGCTATTTCTTTCCCCTGATCATTTTATAGATGAGGAAACTGAGGCAAACTAGGGCAGGTGACTTGCTCAAGACAACATAGGTAATAAGCATTGAAGGACAGATTTGAACAGATTTTTTTTATTACAAAGCTAATCCTATTCATGGTGCCACCTAACTGTACAGTTGTATTATTGTAAGTTATGAATTACAGCACTTGAATTAATAATATACAAGTTTTCTGCGACATTAAGTTTTGTCCTCTTATTTTCTCAACTTCTAGTAGTAGGTAAAGATTAATTTTTGGAGGTATCAGTTTATTTTAATTTTGCATTGATAATCTTGTAACTTTTACCCTTAACATCTAGAATGTAGTGGTTAGTATAACTTATATAAAATTATATATATCCTAGAAGTAATTTTTCTTCAATGTGACATGAAATTGGATAGGATGTGTTACTTTTCCTTTAAGTGTGAAGAAGTGAGCTTTATATATTTTACTGAAAGAACTATCAAGAGATCTTTTCTAGGAGTTCTGAAGAGTCATGTTGAATTGTGCAAAATTCTCTCTCTCTCTCTCTCTCTCTCTCTCTCTCTCTCTCTCTCTCTCTCTCTTTCCTTTCTCTCACCTATTCTCTGTCTTTCTGTCTTATTACTATTTCTCTTAAGCTTAAAATTGAGGCTTTGAGAAAATATATTTAAATTTCAAAGAGCAGTGGATGATCTTAGGGTATTCACTTATGCTTTTTGGGCCATGATTTGCTTATATGAAAAAATGGAGAGAATAATATAGTATCTATTTCACATAAAAGAGTTTATAAGTCCTCATGTAACTAATTGTTATCTAAATATACTAGGTATAGACACCTACTTCTAAAAGATGAAAACAAAACCAAAATTATTCATTTCAATGAGTGAAATTAACCAATATAATTTGAAAATTTATAATGATATTTCCTTAGATTCTATTCCCCTTCCTCACACACACACACAAAAATTATTCTTATTAAATGAAGTTAGTTTATGAGGCAGTGCAGCATAATGAATAGCATTTTGACCTCCATGACAGAAGGTTCAAGTCCAAATCCTGGCACATTTGCTGTGATCATAGGCAAGTTACTTACCCGCTAGGTGTCCTAGTTAACTTTTTGCTGTTGTTTGGAAGAGGACCAATGACATCAGGAAGTGATGTATTGACTTACCTGTGAATTGGATTTAAGCGAGGTAGAGTTACACAAAGTAATTAGCCTCAATTCCTCTTCCAAAGTCATCAAAGTCCAGGGCCATGGCTAGTTAATTCTTCAAGACTATAGAGAAGGTGCCAACATGCATAAGTCTAAGGAATTTCTTCATCCAGGAGTTTTCAAAGATATAATCCCTATCCTAGCATCACCCTATGTTACAGCATTATGTAAATAGTCATAAATCCATAACTTATATTTATATTTGTGCATGTATTGTGTTCTATTCAGAGATCCATAGGCATGACATTATACGAAACACTAATTATGTAAGCAAGTGAAAATGACTCTGAAAAATGCATTTCGGTTTATTGTAAATTCCATTTCAAATGAAGTTCCTAAAGATAAATCACTAAAAATTTTAACTGCTCTTTGAAATTTAAATATATTTTCTTGAAGCCTCAGTTTTAATCTTCTTAAGAGAAATAAGACAGAAAGACAAAGAATAGATGAGGGAGAGGAGAGAGAGAAAAAAGAGAGAAAAGGAGAGACAGAAAGAGACAGGGGGGAGAAAGAGAGGTGGAGAGAGAGAGACAGAGGGGGGAGAGGGAGAGATTGAGAGGGGAAGAGGGAGAAGGAGAACAGAGAGAGAGAGAGAGAAAGAGACAGAGACAGAGAGAGAGANAGAGAGAGAGAGAGAGAGAGAGAGAGAGAGAGAGAGAGAGAGAGAGAGCATGTTTACAAATACCTACATTTTTATTTAGGAAGATTATCATATAAAAGGGAGAAAGGAGGTGGGATATTGGGTCAATAGGCTCAAGAGTTAAGATGTAGAGATAGCCTGGAAGTGTTCAGGAAAGGGAATGCTTGATACCCTAGAGGCAGAGTCCAGGGTTCTGGTTGGAGAGAGATTGGTATGAAAATTAGAGTGAAAGCAACGTGATATGAAATTGGATAGGATGTGTTACTTTCCCTTTAAGTGTGAAGAAGTGAGCTTTATATATTTTACTGAAAACTATCAAGAGATCTTTTCTAGGAGTTCTGAAGAGTCATGTTGAATTGTGCAAAATTATACTTCACTCTCTCTATCATTTCACCTCTTAATGGCCCAGCAGCATGAAAAAGGAAAGGTCAGGCAGAACTATTGATGTTGACTATGCTTCCTGACAGTTATCTCTATGTGCTTTCCATCCTACTTAAAAAGCTGTTGATATACTAATACTTCTTCCTGGGAGCCTGGGGCAGAGGTAGTGTTGTTGAATTTTTGAGCATGAAAACTGGCTCATGTCTACAAATAAAAGTGAAGTCAGTTTGCTCCTTCCACACCATCTCTCAAGGCCAAAAGAAATATTTTCCTTTCAATCATGCCTATTTAAAAATTATACTGAAGACAATATAATGCTGACATATATTTTAAACAAATTCTCACAAGATGTACTCAGTCAAGTCATAGGTTCATATTTTTTTGGACAGAAATACATACTACCTATTAACTAAAAAATAAAAAATCCCATGAATATTATAATTATTACACACCCTATTGTAGGATTTAAATGGAATATAAAAATACTTAAAAATTATATGAGAAGCAGCATGGTTTAATCTCTAAATTTTTTGCCTTAAAATCAGAGCTGTTTTCAAATCCTGCCTCCTTTGACCTCAGGAAATTCTCAAAGATTAAGTTATGAATTTTAACTATCTCTGTCTCTGCCTCTCTTTGTCTCTTTGTCTCACTCTCCTCATTTCTTCTCTCTGTCATTCTTTTATCGTGTTATATATACTTATGGATCCTATTTTATGTGAGTTGAAGATGAACAGGTTAATGGCAAAACACATTCATTTTACCTGGAGTAAATTAGTATACTAAAAAATTCATACTCTAAAATTGTATTCAACAAAGCACAGCTAGACTTTAATGGGAAAATAATAGACAATTCAAGAATAGTTTCATGCCATTCTTTAATGATGGCATCAGAAAACTCAAATAAGTCAAAAAGTAGTCATTAATATCTCACAACCATCCAACATTTATTATCAGTTCTAGTAAATAGCTTCTTCTGCCTCCAAAAACCCTTTTCTGTTTATTGTCCTTTTCCGTTCTATTTTTTTCTCTTTATTATTTTCTGTTTTCATTTTCCCCCAAAGATATTGTGGGAGCATCTTTCAATAGTTGTGCTCCTATCTCAGAAAGCATAAATGCCAAATATAATTTAGGACATTAAGAAAAAGCTTTAAGGAAGCAGACATTTTTAGATCTTATGTAAATATAATGTTCTATAACCCAGGTAAACCCATTTTTGTGTGCTTATGCATACACCTAGAATACTATCTCTCAAAGATTCTGTAATCGATTTCCTTCATTGTCAGACTCTACAGTAGACCGTCTCTACAGTATCAAAACTTTTTTTTTTTTGATTCTGCAATACCAACACAATTTGGAGAAATTCATGCCAGTCCAAGTAATGGTATAGGAAGTCTTTCCATAATAAAAGAGGGAAAAGAACTGCCCTATCATTTCCTTGAGTTCAAATTTGACTTTAAAATTTCAGAATATCCAGTCTCAGTTACTTATTTATTATTTTTTCAAAGTTCATTATAATCATTGGATGTTTTGTTTTCCCGATTTGCTTATAGCGTTTTATTTTAGTTCATAAATGGCCTTTTGTACACATCTGTATTCACAATATTAAACATTTATTACAGAGAAATATTGTTCTCTCATACCCATATATTATAATATTATTAGGTACTGCCCAGTTTATGGCTACCTATTTTGTTTCCAAATTATTATTACTACAAAAAGCATTACTAATAATATTTTGCCACATAATAATTAATCATCCCTTAACTACATAATTCTTTCTGTTTTATTTCTAAAAATGACATCTCTGGGACAAATATAGTCACTATCTTCACATAATTGTAAATTGTTTTCCATAATCAAAAATATAGTAAATTATCCTTTTTTCACATAACCTTTCCAACTTTGACTATTTTATCTTTTATCATTCATGCAAATATTCATTGATGTTAAAGCATAAAATTATTTTATACAGTTAACTAATTTTTAGATTTAAAGCTTTTTTTGGTTGTTCGATTATTTTATTCATATTATCCAACTCTCTGTGACCCTATTTGGGTTTTTCTTGGCAAAGATACTGGAGTGGTTTGCATTTTTTTCCCCTAGTACATTTTACAGTTGAGAAAACTGAGGAAAACAGACTTTCCCAAAATGACACAGCTATCATGTGTCTGAGGTTGAATTTGAACTTGGGTCTTCATGACTCCAAGCCTGGCACACTATCCATTGTGCCACCTGCCTACCCCTAAGCATGTTTCTATATAGCTGTTAGTTGTTTCTAACTCTTCTTTTTAAAAATTGGTCATATCCATTAATACTTTTTTTTTACTGAATAATGAAATTGGACTTTATCTCGGACTCAATTTTTTCAACTGCATAAAGGTAATAGTTTAACCAACACAATTGTTTTGATAAAGTTTTGCAAACCTTAAAGCACAATGTATAAGTTAATTATTTTTTATCATTAGGTGAAGAAAATATATAATTAATTATCTAAATAGGGCAGTTTACTGAAAGCAAAAGTGAAGGCTATCAAAAGGACATAATATTAAATCTGTGGGTGCTTAATTTCTAATATGAGATAGAAAGTAGAAAAGAAAAATGAAAGTTAGTATGATGAGAGAACAGTTTCATGAGAGGTAAATGGGAAAAGAATTTACCAATATTTCCAACAAGAATTAATGTTTTTTTTTCCAGTTACTATTGATAAAGGAATAAAATTAAATGGAATAAGTGGTCTAATAGGGAACAGAACTCTTCACTGTTATTTAATCTGGAGGACCAGAGGATGGGAGTGAATTCTAGTTCTATTTACTCCAAGACCTTAACTAAGTCATTTTAACTCTTAGAAGTTTCAAACAAACTTCAATTTTTTAAATATTTTAATTGAAATGGATGAACCAGGTGATTTTTAAAACTCTTTCATGATCTAACACTTTATGGTTTTATGACTGTACGAATCCTGCACTTCCCTTAATTAATAAAACTGATGAAATAGGAATTTTATCAAATCCTACTTTTTTCCTTAGGATCCAAATTGTTCATCCCTCATATCACAATGTTGAAAATTATAATTTAAAAAAGAAACAGTTCAGTCCCACCCTTTTAGAATACAATCTAGAATTATACCCAATGTACCATAAATTTTCAAAATCTTTGAACCAGTAATACCACCACTACATCTGAATCCCAAGGAGATCACAGAGAGGGAAAAGTCTATATTTCTAAAAGAAATTATAGCGATACCAAATAATTGGAGATTGTGAGGAAGCCCATGAATTTGGTAATGACTGAACAAATTGTGGTGCATGATTATGATGAATTATATTCTTCTTCAAGAAATGATATGGCAGATGTTTTCAGAAAAGAATGGGAAGATTTGTATGAACAAATACATAGAGAAGCGAGCAAAAATGGGAGAAAATTGTATTGAGAAACAGCAATATTCTAACAATTATTAAGTGTGAAAAACGTGGGAACTCTCATCAATACATAGATTTAAGACAATTCCAAAGTACCCATAAAGAAAATGCTATCCACCTCCCAAGAGAAAGCTGATTAATCTGAGTGCAGATTGAAGCATAATTTTATATTTTCTTTATTTTTCTTGCCTTTTTGCTTTTTTCTTTTGTAACATGGCTGATATTAAAATATTTTTCATGACTTCACATGCATAATTAATATATTGCTTGCCTTCTTTTGGGGATATTTCCTAATAATTATTTCTAGTATTTATCTGAGAATAGATTGTCTAATACATATATATGTCATCTGTTACTTTAAGTGTTTTCTATTTCTTTTTTTCTTCTCTTTTTTATAAAATAAAGTTGAGATTATTAGGGACAAATTACTTTTTTGGTATTGTATTTACTTTTGTTAATATATCTCTTATTTGAACAAAAAGTTTACATTTTCTCCATTTATTTTGAATCACGTTGTTTAAAAATGTATCAATTTTAAATTTTTCAAAGAATCATTGGTTAATTTTAATTATTATTTTTAATAATTATTTTTTTATTTCCAGTTTATCTCTCTCTACTCTTATATTTACTATCTCCTCTTTTTTATTTAATTCAGGATTATTCATTTGATGACTTTGTAATTTTTAAAATGTTTATTCAATTTATTAACCATTCATTCTTAATTCATTAATTTATATGAGTATATATGAGTATAGAATTCAAAGTTATGTATAAAAATAAGGTTATATATTTTCTCCCAAAGGGATTCCTTTAGGTGTATATCATAATATTTTTCATATTTCATCATAATTATTATTTAATTTAATTATACATTGGTTCCACAATTTTTCTGTTGACTAACATTTATGATGTAAGTCTTAAGTCTACATTTGAGTCAGATTTTGTGCTCTCTGAACTGATTAGTATTTTCATTTATTTATGTTCTACAAAGGACACATTTCCAAATTCTGCCTTTTAATATTAATTCAAAAAGTCTCTAGGCCATAATGCATGATTCCTTTTTTTTTGTTGTTAAAATTCCATGTCAATGAGAAATATGTTTATTCTTTAGCATTATCATTTTAGGAGACAAAAATTTTTTATTGTAAATTTGTCCCAAACTGGGAGAGGCACATTAAAATCTCACATAAATATAATATGTCTTCTTCTAATTCTGTAAAATTATGTTTCATGAATTTATATACTGACGCATTTGAAGTATTCAAGTAAGTAGTTTGTTATGTGTGCTATCTTTTGGAATAATATAGTTTCTTTATGACTTTTTATTTTGTGATTATATGAATTGTGTGTTTTTTTCCTTGTCTTACACCACGATTGCAATTCATGCTTTTGTGGGGGGATTCACTTGATTCATATTTATTTTTCTAGACCTCATTTGATTATGTATATTAGGGATATTTATTATAAGTATCAGATTATGGAGTTTTGTTTTATTAACAAATTTGTCACTTTTATGGTTTGTCAGATTCTTAATTCTTTCACTTTTAAAGTTATTAGAATTAGGCTTACAATTCCCTATCTTATAATTTTCCCTAATATTTGGTTTGTTTCTGAATTAGTTTCCTCTCTGTCTTATTCTATAATGAAACAATTTTGTTTCTTCAGTCATTTATCTTAATCTACTTTAGGGCAACTCTATTCCCACAAGCTCTCTTCTCTTCCCTGTCTATTCTGCCTTTATAATTTATTTTAAAATTTAATTTTCAGTTTATTTCCCTCATTCTTTTCATTCTTTTCTTTCTTTTCTATCCTTTGCAGATTTTATTTTTTATTTATGATCATTATGCTTATTAATTTCTTCTTTATTCTAAACAACCATCAATTAAAGATTCCAAGGTACATATCTTGAGTTCTCTCTTTTTAACAGTTTCTATTTCATTGTCCTGTAAACCTGGACTCTTTTTTTCACTTTGTGTCATATTAGATATGCCAGTTCCTATATGTGATAGAGAATAGATGTTCCATGCCAGGAATTATATTCCAGTGTACTTTATTATTATTTTTTGCTTTTTCTGTAATCACTTTCCCCCCAATTTTTCATTTCTGCTTCCTTGTCCTCTCATTCTTCAGAGTATGAATTTCTCCCAGAATCTCTAATTTCCTATCACTAAACACCATATCCCTGAACATTATGCCCATGGTAAGGTGTACATCTCCTTTTATCATAGAGTTAGTTCTATTTTGCCTCAGAGTATTCTTTAATGGGGTCCACTCATTCTATTAAAACATGATTTCCTCTTCCCCCCATTTCTTTCTCCTCCTTTGTATCTTCACTAATTCTACTTTGTATCCTGATCTTACTGATACATTACAGTACTTGCCTTCTCTTCAGTACTAAATTTTGATTTGATTTATATTCAATGCATAATCTTTTCTACTATGTCCTTTCCTTTCCCATTTTAGACATCCTCCCATTCCATATTGGGATCATATAAAATAGACATGTCCATAAGAGAGCATTTGAAAAATAAATATGATGTTTTAGCCATCAATCTGATTTGGCTTCTAATTTCAACCCTGTTTTCTAGTGTGCTTTTAGAAAGCTCTTTCTTAATGTCTTCTCAGTTATTTGGTGGTGGTGGTAATTAACTTCATAAGTGTACTTTTTATGCCCCCCATTAGAATTTATTATGTTTACTTGGCTTCATCGGTTGTTGTATTTATTTACCTTTCATATATTTTTTTGTCTTGGGTATTTATATAGCACATAATCTCCTAAGCAATAGGTTTCTTTGTAGGAATGCTCTGAACACCACTTTTTAATTGAGTGATCATCTTTTTCATTAATTGTTTGGTTCAGGTTTGCAAGTCACATCAAGTTGTGACAGATTGAACTCCATTTTTTTTTGGACACAATTATTTCCATCCTTGTGGTAGTTTCCAGTGGGAGTCAACAAATCTTGTTATCGAAATTGCCTTTCATTTATATTTGAAGAACTTTCCCTAAGTTGTTTGCAGAATTTGTAATTTGTCATCAAAATTGCTTAATTTAGTTATTATGAGTCATAGTCTTAAAGATTGCAGAATACATTCCCTTCCTCTTCTACAATACTCACAGGCATTGCCTGTATTCTTTGGATTATAATTTTGTTTTTTTGTATTCAATTTGGGGTACTCTTCTTGAATTAGGATGTTTGATTTAGGTACAGATTCCTCTTTTTTTCAGATATTGATTAATTTCTCTATGTATTTCAATATTTATTAATAGGCCTCTGGACATATTTATTTCTGTTAATAATATCTCCTCTATTGGATCATCTACCTTTGCCCAGCATCTTTAATTGAATCTTATTTCTGAATTGTTTTATAATTTTAGTCAATTTTCTCAATTTTTTCTACTTGATTTCTTTATGATCCTCCCATTTTCTGGTAGTTATCACAACAGTGGGATCTCAAATAGATTTCAGTCTTCTTCCACTCAGAGAAATACATGTTTCACTAGCCTCAGTTTCTGCACCAAGAGGGTCTGGAAGATCAAGACTGAACAAAGTTGGATAGAATCCCCTTTCTCTTGGAACTAGTGGAATGCCAGCACCACTAACATCTTACTCCAGTGCTCTCTTTTTCTCTATTTGTTGTTTGATTATTCTAGAAATATGGAGTCCTTTCATTTGGTAGACCCAGCCAGAGCAAGTTGCTGACTTTTCGTCTTCTGCAATGCAGGGACAAGGGAATTAGAGTTGAGTTCCATTTCATACCCTGCTGTTTAACTTGCTCAACTCTTCTAGAATATGGTGGTTGATTTGGAAGGAGCTCCTGATCAAGCATGTTAGGCATGAAGTTTTAGTTTTCTCTTACATTGGATTTTTACATAATTTTATTTCTTGATGTCAGATCATGGAGTGAGCCAAAATTACTTTATCTCTTACTCATAACTGTAGAACTCCATTTTGTCTGTCAAGTGATCTTGATGCTGGATTTTAATTTCTTATTGAATATGTCACTCATATTTGAATTTTTAATCTAATAATATCTAAAGTTATTGGGGGTTTTAATTTATTTTCCTCCATTTATGACTCTATTAATTCATTTTTTCTAAGTAATGTTACTTTTGGTCCCTTTCTTCTTAATATTGACTTGTTCTATAAAAGTGAGATCACATTCTCACTAGAACTCTTTTCCTTACCCTAAATCCACATTGTAGACGAGTTCTCTATTTTTTAGAATTTGAGCTTATTTATCTTTCTTTCTATTATTTGATTATCTAATTATTCCCCTCATGATACAGTTTGAAATGTGGATATGAAGTTGGTGATATTGGATCAGAAGATATACTGGAGATATTTATCTACAGATGTGATCTATAGATATATTATCTGAACAGAAATAATAATTTAACTAATTTGAATAGATGAGCTCATAGTAAGATAAATATAGAGAGTGTGGGAAATAAAAAAGAAGTTATTTTAGTAGAGACCTGAGGAACAGCCACACTTTAGTAGTATGGTATGGAACAGGGTGTGACAAGGGAGTTTAAGAAGAAGCCAATTATGTGCAGTGCATAGAACCGTAAGCCCAAACTGAATTCAAATGTAATTTTTAAATTCTCTAGGCATGAGACTATGGTCAAGTTAATTAAATTCTATATACCTCAGTTTCCTCAACTACAAAGAAGGTAAAATGAAAGAAATTGCATCAGTTCTAAAACATAGAGAAAAGTCAAAAGGATACAATTAAAAGACCATTAATAAATTTTTTAAACCCTTAGGTGAAAGAGTGGTAAGGGTAGGCAATGGGGGTCAAGTGACTTGCCCAGGATCACACAGCTGGGAAGTGTCTAAAGTCATATTTGAACCTAGGACCTCTCGTCTCTAGGCCTGACTCTCAATCCACTGAGCTACCCAGCTGCCCCTCCCCATTTATAAATTTTAAGAACAATTTCAGTCAAATATGTTAAGGAAAAAAATAGACTTTATAGAAGAGTTTAAAGGCAGAAAAGTGGAAATCTTGACTGTAAATAGATTTTTTAAAAATTAGCTCCAAAAACATGCAGTAAAAAAGTTGTTAAGAATTAGGTATGTTTGAAGGTACAGGGTATAAAGTAGTAGAGAAGTGATACTTAAGATAAGTATAGCTGAGGCAATCTACTATGCAAACCAGGAGGAGGTAGAATAATCATCATATATAGATCTGTGTTATATTCATATCCTGGGAAATGATGGATGCCACCTTGAATGACAGGGAAGGCAATTAGAAGACACAGAATGTTCCTGGGTGCCGTGAGCCAGGGACAAACGTCAGTTGGCCTGAAAGTAGAAATACCTCTGACAGCCACTTGGAGGGGGTCTTTCTAGGTCTTTTGAGGTCTCTGGTCTCTTTAGGTCTCTGGGCTGGGAAATCTCTTAGTTGGCAGTGAAGAGAGGCAGGGAGGTCTATGAAGAAAAAGGTAGGAAGAATCTGAATATTTCCTGAAGACTGTGAGAGCTAGTGCATCACCAAACACTGGTAGTGAGAAAGCTGAGAGAATAAGATCACCAACACAGCTGCATCAATAGCAGTCCCTATTCCCTGGCTTGGCTGTGGCCAGGCTGGGCCAGAGGTGTAGTGGAGAATAAAGCTCCAGTTTCTACTAGATCAATAGCCTCCAGTCCTGATTGTCAACTAGTTATAGATAATAGATTGATAGGGTCTCCAATCCCCAATCCTTGTCCTGATTATCCTTTCCCTGATTATAGATAAAGAGTGTTTAACAAATACCTTCCTGAGTGGTCTTTATATCAAGACCCTTGGGGAGGGAGTCAAGGCAGTCAGATACCAAAAGTAATCCAAGGTAAATCAAAGCCCTATATTAATCGGTCCAACCCCAGGTTGGATCTGAAAAAGTTACACATCCATCTAACCTCTCGCGGGTCCTCCCTGGGCCACTATTAGAGGAAAGGGGAAATTATAACTACTACCAAGGTTGATCGGGGTTGGTGTTCCTCCATCATCTGCAGCTAAGGAGAATACAGAAAGATACATTCACATCCCTGTATATCTATATCTCCTTAGGCCCCTTTTTTGTTTATAATATCTGTTATCTTTGACTATAAGAAGCACATCTTTTTCTCATAAACTAGAGTAAGGGAGAAAAAGGTGAGGACTCTGATAGGGTCATGTGAGATGTGAAGAAAGAAAAAAAGAGGGAAATTTTGGATAATATTCTCCATTTTTTTGCATGAAGTTAAAAGTCTTAATTGAGAGCTTGGGAGAAGAAGGTGATGTGAAAGTCTTAAAGAAACAATTAAGATTCACCACTCTGGTTGTATAGGTTTGAGTAATTGCTTGAGAAGTAGAAGTATTGTTATGTTGCTGTGAAGTACCAGTTAAAACTATACAAAAAACATGGAATATTGCAATCATCAAAGAAATAATATTGTGAGTTGTTCAACAATCAGAAAAATATATATTTCAAAGGAAAAGATGTATTGCATGTATGAAATACAATATAAAAGATATTCAAGAAATGCATGTCTAAAAAGTGAGATAAAACACAATTTTTGTACTATGCTTTTAAGTCGGCAATGTAAAGAAACCTAACTGAATGTCTTCAAGTACCATATATGGAACCTTTATGAGAATTTTATTGGAAGATATGAATTAGAAATCTGCCACATGAGAATAAATGGCTGAGTTATTCCATGTTATATCTCATTAATTAGAATAAAAATTCCATGGAGGTACAAATTCAGAAAAAGCAACTGAATTTCATTGTTCCATTTTACTTACAATTATAATTGACAATAGTTGATAGAGTACCATTTGAGCACTATCTCAATTCTGTTTTTTCTTATATTTTCTGAAATCATATCTTTAATATCAATATATTATTTGTTGATTTTTTCTTACTTCTGTTTTAAAATTTTTATACAGATTGTTTTTGATGTAATTTTAATACTTGCTTTCTGTCATTTTGCCATCCATATCCTTTCTCTTCCTTCCATTTTTCCTCCAACAAGAAAACAGATAATATGATATAGATCAGTGATATGGAACCTTTTAGAAATGGAGTGCCAGGCCTACCTCTACCCTCTCCAGGCTAAGTGTCCTGCCCCATCCCCTCCCTTACTCCACACAGGGGACTTAGAAAGTGTTCCCATGGAGCTGCTGGACAGAGAGGCAGGTGAAGTGAGGAATGTCCTCAGCTAGTAGAAAGGGGGAGGGGAGTATCCTGAATGCTCCTCTCACCTCCAACTCTGCCACCTGTGAGCCATCCACCTCACCCCCTGTGCGCTCCCATTGTGCTCTTGGGCAAAGGGTCAGGAATGTGCTCTTTGTGCCATCTTTCATTCATACCATAGTTTTGCCATCACTGATATAGGTTGTGTATATGCTATCATAAAATACATTATTTCTATGTCCATCAAGTTGTGAAACAAGACACATATTTCTTACACTAGAGAAAAATTCATGGAAGAGATAAAGTGAAGAACGGTGTACTTTACTCTTCATTGGGACACTATGTTCCTTCCATTACAACCTGTTCACTTATTCTCTAATTCATGGACTTTCCTTCAATTTCCAGTTCTTTACCAACATAAAAAGGGCTGCTATAAATATTTTTGTAAATCAGGTTTTCCCCCTAATTTTGTTCACTTTGTGATACAGACCTAGGAATGGTATTGCTGGGTCAAAGGATATGCAATGCTTTATGACCCCTTAGGCATAGTTTTGGAATACTCTCTAGAATGACTGAATCAGTTCACAACTTCATTAATAGTATGTGTCTCAATCTTTCCATATTTCCTCCAATAGTTATCATTTATCATTTTAATTTTTGTCATGTTGGCCAGTTTGATAACATCTATTTTTCAAATTTATTTTGTTTCTGTATATTGTCTTTCTAACCTCATCACTCAGGTTCCTTAACCTTGTCTTTAGTAGCATTACTCTTTAAAATTCCACTTCGTGTCATTATCTTACACTGACTTTCATGGTCAAGTGCACTTACTATAGAGACACAAATCTATGTGCATGAGTGAATGGCAGACCATGAAACACTTGAAACTTAGCCAATTTCTTTTGGAAGTTCAGATAAAGGAAGACCTTGTCACAGTAATGGAAAGCCATTGATTGTGCATTGCACTGGAATAAAATCTTGCTGGCAATAAAAATAGACAATGAAGAAGATGGGTGACCTTCAGATGAAATAATAACACTACTGGAAGTGCAACTTTGTCTATTTGTAAATGCATTAAAGACAGAACAAAACATGTCCCACCCCATTCAATTATGAGTGACCTGGACATTACTACAGATAATGCAGAAGGCCAGTGGTTTCTATGCTGCTGGTTAGCTTGTAAAGGGAGAAAACCTCACATACATAAAATAAAATACACATTTAAAAGTGTTCAAAGATATGAAGTTATAACAACTAAAACTGAAGTAATTTATATAAAAATGAATAAGAAAAATGATGGACCTGAATCAATTCCACAAATTCTAAACTTTGGTAACTAAAATTTAGTAGTACTTTAAATTTTATAAAATGAAACAATTGGAACAATTAGAAAATGCAAATCAAAACAAGTCTGAGGTACCACCTCACACCTAGAAGATTAGCCAACATGACAGCAAAGGAAAGTAACAAATGTTTGAAGGGATGTGGCAAAATTGGGACATTAATGCATTGCTGGTGGAGTTGTGTGATTTGATGCAATCATTCTGGATGGTAATCTAGAACTATGCCCAAAGGGCTTTAAAAGACTGTCTGCCCTTTGACCCAGCCATACCATTGTTGGGTTTGTATCCAAAAAGGATCATAGATAAAAAGATTTGTACAAAAATATTTATAGCCTCACTCTTTGTGGTGGCAAAAAATTGGAAAATGAGGGTATGCCCTTTGATTGGGGAATGGCTGAACAAATTGTGGTATCTGTTGGTGATGGAATACTATTGTGCTCAAAGGAATAATGAACTGGAGGAATTCCATGTGAACTGGAATGACCTCCAGGAATTGATGCAGAGTGAAAGGAGTAGATCTAGGAGAACATTATACAGAGAAACTGATATACTGTGGAACAATCAAATATAACTGACTTTTCTACTAGCAGTAATGCAATGATCCAGGACAATCCTGAGGGACTTATGAGAAAGAACACTATCCACATTCAGAGGAAGAACTGTGGGAGTAGAAACACAGAAGAAAAACAACTATTTGAACACATGGGTTGATTGATGATGATATTATTGGGGATTTAGACTCTAAACCAGTGATTGGCAAACTTTTTAAAGAGGAGGCCAAAGGAAAAGAAATGCTTATCTGTCAGGCTGTTTCTAAGGCAACTCTTTCAAAGTTTCATTGTATGGTATCCTACTCATTGTATTTGTCAGATTAGGAATAATGTCCCACTGTTGGCTGGATAGAACATTTCAGGGTCTGCCCCGCCCCCATCTGGCCCATGGGCCATAGTTTGCACATTGCTTCTCTAAACAATCACTCTAGTGCAATTAGCAATGATATGGAAATAATTCTTGATCTATGATAAATGTAAAACCCAGAATTGTGTGTCATCTATTGGGGGGCGGGGCAGGGAAGGGAAAGAACATGAATTAAGTAACCATCTAAATTAATTAATTAAATTTTTTTTTCAAGTTTAAAAAACAATACAGAACAACAACAACAAAAATAACAATTAGAACCTTCACATTTATTAAATAACTTTCATGGCTTCAAACTTTACTAATTCATAAATCTCCCTTTGCTTAGAATAAAATCAATGATTCTGTATAACCATTGAAATTCCTCTGACTGAGTCATCCCTAGATCTCTTCCAAAGACTTTTCAGTTCCCTCATTGTCTACTATTCTGACATGAAGAGGTGATTGGGTCTAGGAAGCAGGGGACAGAAAGGAGAAAGACCTAGTCTGTAAAAGGAAATCAGGGTTAATAGTATAAGATCTGTGAGGTTATAAAAGTGTGAAGAGAGTAGAAGAGATTCATAAAACAAAAATCACAATGATGATGATGATGATGAATGACAAATTTACAATTATATAGCACTTTTATATACACAAAATACCTTACAAATATATAATTTTATGCTCACAACCCACTTTGTAAATGTATGCTATTATTATCCACAAGTTACAGAGAGGAAACTGAGGCTTAATTGACTTGCTCAGAAACATATAACTAGTATAAAAAGGACTTTATTACCTTTTTTAATTTAATGGGTGATCTGGAGGTCCTCTTACCATAGAGATGTGTAGGGATTAACCAGCCCACAGTGACAGGAAGTAGACACCATAGAGACAGGAAGTAGACACCTTAGAGAAAGGAAGAAGAAACCATAGAGACAGGAAATTAGGTAGAGGAAAGGGAGAAAGGGAGCCAAGTGTCAGTTTTTGGATTCTGTGAGTTTCTAATATTGAAGTCTGGGAATCGTGGGGAAGTTGGCTGCTGGGAGTGTGTTGGTTTGGTGGTTGGCATTTAGTTCCTGGAATATAAAGGCAGGCCTGGGCTTACTGAGAGGGCTATTTAGCTTTGGTTTGGGGCTTTTGATTTGGGCTGTTAGGTTGTTTTTTTCATTCTTGAACTTTTTGGAAGGTGACTTGATCTTCATTGACAGACCAAATTGAGATTGGATTAAATACTGATTGGCTTGGTTTTGATTGGGCTGGATTGGGTTAGAACTTTGTGGGGTGGTTGTTATTATAAGTAGATATAGACAATTTTAGGTAGTAATTATAGGTAGTTATAGTATAACTAGTATAGATATTAGGAAATTTTCTTTCTCTACCTCTTTCCTACATTTCTCTCCTTTACTATATTCATTTTACTATATTCTTTTACTATCTCTATTTTAATTAAAATAAATTGTTAATTGTAAAAAGCTGCTAAACCTTTTCTCTGGCTTTAAGGGATAATATTAATTTATAACACTATGATATTCTCATTAAAACTTAAATTATTAAAAGCCACTCTCTTATTTTGTCAAAACTCCCTATTTAACCTTTACATTAGTAAATATCCAATGCTGAATTTTCATTAAAATGTTCTTGACTCTAGGTCTATTTTAAACTGCTGGTCCAATAACTAGTGTGAGAGTCTAGACAAATAATATTTTTGTTTTTATCTCTTCATGTTTATGGAACATTCAGTCATTTTTCAGGCATGTCCTATTCTTTTTATCTCCATTCATGATTTTCTTAATAAAGACACCAGAGGGGTCTCACATTCCTTCTCCAGCTGATTTTATAGATGGGGAAATAATGACAAATAGGGATAAGTGACTTGCCCAAGGTTACCTATTTAATATGTGTCTGAGGCTAGATTTGAACACAGGTGTTCCTGACTCCAGGGTTAGCATTATATTCCATGTATCACTTAGCTACCCATATGTGGTGGCACATAGTAGGTGTTTAATAAATACTTCTAAATTTTTTAAAATAAAGAGTGATCTTTGAGAACAAATGTGAAAATGATACTTAAAATGAAGTACAACCCTTTCAATATAAGCAAAATGTCTAAGTAGAAAAATTAGTTATACCTAAGATAATGTGCCCTTTATAAACAGAAAATAGAAAATGTGACAAGGAAACAAAAAAGAGAAATAATAATAAGGAAGTCTAATAAATTGGCTAGCTGAACACCATCAAACTGTTATTAAAGAAGATGTTGATCTTTGTCCATCTCTAAGCTTTATCTCTTCCCACAACTGGATTCATGACTACAATTCCATTTCTTTTTTTTAACATTTATTAATATTTATTTTTTAGAAAAGTTAACATGGTTACATGATTCAGGTTCTTACTTTCCCCTTGGCCCCCCCAAACTCTCCCTCGCCATGGCTGATATGCATTTCCACTGGATTTAACATGTGTCATTAATCAAGGCATATTTCCAAATTGTTGATATTTGCATTGGTGTAGAAGCTTCAAGTCTACAGCCCCCATCATTGTCCGCCTCAAACCATATGTTCAGGCAGTTGCTTTTCTTCTGTGTTTACACTCTTGCAGTTCTTCCTCTGAATGTGGGTAGCGTTCTTTTCCATAAATCCCTCAGAATTGTGCTGGGTCATTGCATTGCTGCTAGGACAGAAGTCCATTACATTCGATTTTACCACAGTATATTAGTCTCTATGTACAATGTCCTTCTGCCTCTGCTCCTTTCACTGTGCATCAATTCCTGGAGGTCTCTCCAGTTCACATGGAATTCCTCCAGTTTTGTTATTCCTTTGAGCACAATAGTATTCCATCACCAGCATATACCACAATTTGTTCAGCCATTCCCCAATTGAAGGACATACCCTCATTTTCCAGTTTTTTGCCACCATAAAGAGCGAGGCTATAAATAGTTTCATACAAGTCCGTTTATCTAGGATCTCTTTGGGGTACAAACCCAACAATGGTATGGTTGGATCAAAGGGCAGGCATTCTTTTATAGCCCTTTGAGCATAGTTCCAAATTGCCATCCAGAATGGTTGGATCAGTTCACAACTCCACCACCAATGCATTAATGTCCAAATTTGGCCACATCTCCTCCAACATTCATTATTCTCCCCTATTATCATTTTAGCCAATCTGCTAGGTATGAGGTGATAGGTCAGAGTTGTTTTGATTTGCATTTCTCTAATTATTAGAGATTTAGAGGACTTTCGCATGTGCTTATTGATAGTTTTGATATCTTTATCTGAAAATTGCCTATTCATGTCCCTTGCCCATTTATCAATTGGGGAATGGCTTGATTTTTTACACAATGGATTTAATTCCTTGTATATTTGAGTAATTAGACCTCTGTCAGAGTTTTTTGTTATAAAGATTTTTCCCCAATGTGTTGTTTCCCTTCTGATTTTGGCTACATTGCTTTTGTTTATACAAAAGTTTTTTAGTTTGATATAATCAGAATAATTTATTTTACATTTTGTAATTTTCTCTAAGTCTTTCTTGGTTTTAAACTCTTTCCTTTCCCAAAGATCTGACAAGTATACTATTCTGTGTTCACTTAAATTACTTATAGTTTCCCTCTTTATATTCAAGTCATTCACCCATTCTGAAATTATTTTGGTGTAGGGTGTGAGATGTTGATCTAAACCTAATCTCTCCCATATTGTTTTCCAAATTTCACAACAGTTTTGTCAAATAGTGGATTTTTGTACCAAAAGTTGGGGTTTTGGGTTTATCATACACTGCCTTGCTGATGTCACTTACCCCAAGTCTATTCCACTGATCCACCTTTCTGTCTCTTAGCCAGTACCATACCGTTTTGATGACTGCTGTTTTATAGTATAGTTTAATACTTCTAGGCCCCCTTCCTTCACATTTTTTTCATTATTTCCCTTGATATTCTTGATTTTTTGTTATTCCAAATGAACTTCATTATAGTTTTTCCTAATTCAGGAAAGAAGATGTGATTTTTGTTTGTTAGTTTGTTGATATGGTAAATTATGTGGATGATTTTCCTAATGTTGAACCATCCTTGCATTTCTGGTATAAATCCCACCTGATCATGGTGGATGATACTTTTGATCACTTACTGGAGTCTCTTTGCTAGTATTCTATTTAAGATTTTTGCATCTATGTTCATTAGGGAGATTGGTCTATAGTTTTCTTTCTCTGTTTCTGATCTACCTGTCTTTGTAATCAGTACCATATTTATGTCATAAAATGAATTTTGTAGGACTCCTTCTTTGCTTATTATATTAAATAATTTGTATAGTATTAGGATTAGTTACTCTTTGAATGTCTAATAGAATTCACTTGTGAATCCATCATGCCATGGCAATTTTTTCTTAGGGAGTTCTTTGATGACTTGTTCAATTTCTTTTTCTGATATGGGATTATTTAGGTATTCTTTTTCTTCTGCTGTTAATCTAGGCATTTATATTTTTGTAAAGATTCATCCATATCTCCTAGATTGCTATATTCATTGCCATATAATTGGGCAAAATAGTTTTTAATGATTGCCTTAATTTCCCCTTCATTAGAGGTGAGGTCTCCCTTTTCATCTTTGATACTGTCAAATTGGTATTTTTTCTATCCTTTTTTTTATTAGTTTGACCCGTACTTTGTCTATTTTTTTTTCAAAATACCGGCGCCTAGTCTTATTTATTAATTCAATAGTTCTTTTACTTTCAATTTTACTAATTTCTCCCTTGATTTTTAGTATTTCTAATTTAGTTCTCATCTGGGGATTTTTAATTTGCTCTCTTTCTAATTTTTTATGTTGCATGCCCAATTCATTAATCTCTGCCCTCCCTAATTTGTTAATATATGCACTCAAGGATATAAATTTCCCCCTGAGTACTGCCTTAGCTGCACCCCACAGAGTAGGATATCTCATTTTTGTCATTCTCCTCAATGAAATTGTTGATTGTTTCTATGATTTCTTCTTTGACTAGCTGGTTTTGGAGAATCATATTATTTAATTTCCAATTAGTTTTTTATTTGCCTTTCCAGGTACCCTTACTAATTATTACTTTTATTGTATTATGATCTGAGAAGGTTACATTTATTATTTCTGCTCTTTTGCATTTGTTTGCAATGTTTCTATGCCCTATTACATGGTCAATCTTTGTGAATGTACTGTGTGCACCTGAAAATAAGGTGTATTCCTTTTTGTCCCTATTTATTTTTCTCCACATATCTATTAAGTCTAATTTTTCTAGGATTTCATTCACCTTTCTTACCTCTTTCTTATTTTTTTTGGTTTGATTTATCTAGATCTGAAAGAGGAATATTTAGATATCCCACTAGTATAGTTTTACTAGCTATTTCCTTCTTGAGCTCTGCCAGTTTCTTCTTTATGAATTTGGCAGCTATGCCACTTGGTGCATACATATTGAGCACTGTTATTTCCTCATTGTCTATACTGCCTTTTATCAGGATGTAATTAACTTCCCTGTCTTTTTTAGTCATATCTATTTTTACTTTGGCTTTGTCAGAAATCAAGATCTCCACTCCTGCCTTCTTTTTCTCATTTGAACCTCGAAAGATTTTGCTCAAGCCCTTTACCTTAAACTTGTGTAGGTCCACCCTCCTCATATATGTTTCTTGAAGACAATATATGGTAGGATTTTGGTTTCTTATCCACTATGCTATTTGCTTCTGTTTATGGGTGAGTTCATCCCATTTACATTCAGAGTTATAATTATCAGTTGTGTATTCACCAACATTTTTATATCCTCTCCTAGTTCTACTCCTTCTTCTTACACTATTTCCTTTTAAACCAGTGGCTTGCTTTAAGCCAGTAACCCTTGTCCCCACCCTTGATTTACTTCCCTTTCTAACCCCTCCCTTGTTATTCCCCTCTTTTTATTTTAAGGCCTAATGAATTCCCTCCCACTTCTTCTTTCCTCCATTTTTTGACCTCCCCACTTCCCTGCTCCCCTTGGTTTATCACTTCTGACTTTCTCAGTAGCTTTAGACAGAGTTCTATATCGCAATGTAAATAGCTACTCTTCCCTCTCAGGGTTAATTCCACTGAGAGTAAGGTTTAAATATTACCTCTTAATACTCTTTTCCTCTCCTGCTTATAATAGTATTCATCCCCTCCCCTTCCCATGCCCTCTTTGTGTGTAATAGAATATCCTATTTTTCTTGTTCCTTCAAGTTTCTCTTGGTGTCTTCTACTATTCACCCCCCTCTTTCCCATCCACCATATCATCTTAGACCATTTCGTATTCCAACCTCTCCCCTTGAATAATTCTTCTAATTACTATAATAGTAAATACTATAATAGTGAGTAGAGTTCACTATAGAGAATCATACATAACATTTCTCCACATAGGAATACAAATAATTAGATCTTATTGAAGCCCTTAAACAGGCAAATTGAAAAAATATGAGTTTTCTTACTTTTCCTTCTGCTTCTTATTTACCTTTTCATGTTTCTCTTGATTTTTTTGGTTCGATATCGAACTTTCCATTTAGTCCTAGTCTTTTCTGTGCAAATACTTGGAAATTTTCTATCTTGTTGAATGCCCAAACTTTCTCCTGGAAGTATGTAGTCAGTTTTGATGGGTAGGTGATCCTTGGTTGTGCACCCAGTTCTCTTGCCTTTATGAAAATCTTACAGTGTTTTAGTGTGGAGGCTGCCAGATTCTGTGTGATCCTGATTGGTGCTCCTTGATATCTGAATTGTCTCTTTCTGGCTTCTTGTAAAATTTTTTCTTTTACTTGAAAGCTCTTGAATTTGGCTATTATATTCCTGGGGGTTGTCTCTTCTGGGTCTTGCATAGAGGGTGATCTATGGATCCTTCGATATCTATATTACCCTCTTGTTGTAGAACTTCAGGGCAGTTTTGCTGAAAAATTTCTTTTAGTAAGGAGTCCAAATTTCTATTAATTTCTGCTTTTTCAGGAAGACCAATGATTCTCAAATTGTCTCTTCTAGACTTGGTTTTTTGGTCTGTCACTTTCTTATTGAGATATTTCATGTTTCCTTCTATTTTATCAGTCTTTTGACTTTGTTTTATTTGTTCTTGCTCTCTTGAGAAATCATTGGCTTCTACTTGCCCACTTCTTGTCTTTAGAGTCTGGTTTTCTGCTATACGCTTTTGATTTTCCTTTTTGATTTGTTCTGTCCTATTTTCCAGATGTTTTATTTTGGTCTCTAATTTGCTCATCAATTCTTTTATTTTGGGGGTATCTTTTTCAAATTGCCCAATTCTAGCCATTAGAGACTGGTTTTCAGCTATAATCTTTTGGTTTTCCTTTTCAATCTGGTCATTTCTTGTGTTCAATTTACTTGCCTCACTTTCCAGTTGCGAAATTCTGCCTTTTAAACTGTTATTTTCTTGCCAGATCTCTTCCATCTTTCTCATAATCTCAGATTTGAACTCTTCAAGACCTTGTGACCTGTTTTCATTTTTTTGGGAAGGTTTGGATGTGGTTACTTGTTTTTTCTCCTTTGCTGTTTACTCTGTTGTCTGGATTTTTTCTGTGTAAAAGTTGTTGAGTGTTAAAGGTTTCTTCTTGATCTTTCTCTTCTGGGGTTTCTGAGTCTTGCTTGCCATTGTCACCCGGGTGCACTCTCAGCTTTATCCTCAATCCCATGGTCTGTCTGGGCTCTTTGGTATTCTGAGGTCTCAAGTCTAGTTGTTCTCAGGGACAAGCCTTTTTGTGGTCCCCTTGCTTGTTCCTCTGCACAAAGCTCCTTTAACAGTCTCAGGGAGCTGCTTCCAGAGCCATGCACCCTGCTGCACTGGGTGACCACTCAAGGTCCACACCTGAGCTCTGGATCTGCATCCGAGCCTTCGCCTGCACCTGTACTCAAGGTCTGTGTTCAAAGTCCAAGCTTTCTTTAGCCTCTTGGGGTCTTAAGTCTTGCTACTCTCAGGAACAGGCCCTGGTCATGCCAGGTAGCTGGCAATGACTTAATGGGTGCCCCAAACTTGCTCTACCTCTTGTGCGCTGTCTTTGACACTGTAGGTGGTATGCGTGGCTGTAGGGGGTTGCTCAGTTCGCGTTTTCGTGAGAGCTGTTTCACCCCTTTATAGCATGGAAATGCCCCAATTTCACGTACCTTCAATGCTGCTCCCTGTTTTGGGGTCTCTTCGTTCGTCTGGAATTGTTTTTATGTTTTCTTGAGGAGTCCTATATGCATGGGTTAGGAGAGGTCAAGCAGCTGCTTTTTACTCTGCCACCATCTTAACCGGGAAGCCCTCAATTCCATTTCTCCTTCAATATCTTTAAGCATAGTTCTAATTTTGATTCTTGCCTAATGTGCCTTCCCCTGCAGACAGGAGGAAGTAAAATAAGAAGTGTATGAAGGATATACATGAGTTAATTTTATTCTGAAAAAGAAAAGTGAGGCTAAGTGATAAAGAATCATAGTAATTACAATAAATAAAGGAACAAATATTCCATCTTCATTGGAACAATTGTAAGAATATTTATTGCAAGAGTTGTTTATTAGTTATTTTTTCTTTCACATCCATTGAGTATAGTTAGATCAACACTTATGGGACTCTTTTCTACATATACTTTATCTTTTTCAGGGTAACCCTTTTCATTCTTGGTCATTTTGTAGCTATTACTTTTCCTACACACATCTTCTATTAGAAGACACTTCCTTTCCCAGGTATCTTGGAAGGACTGAAGACACTAGCTGCTTTTGAAGATTTCCCAAGATCATTTTAAAGGAAAGAGAGACAAACAGATGGAGACCAATGCTAGACAAAAGCTATCTAAGAAAGTATGAGCTAACATCAACAAAAATATATTAAGCATTTACTATGCAATAGGTTTATGTTAAGTACCCAGAATACCAAAAATATATGAAAACATGATACTCTGCCATCAAATACTTCAAATACTGCTAGAGGTGGGGCAATGGCATGCAGCAACTATGCATATATAAAATCTATACAGTATTAATGGGAGATATTCCAAAGGAATCTTGAGGAGTGGGGATTAAGAGAAAATAAAATTATGTATTTTAATAGATAATAGGAGGTAGTATCTCAGAATCATTTAAATATGCATTTCTCTAATCAAAATTTTTTCATAAGTCTAAAGATAGTTTTAATTTCTTCATCTGAGTATTACCTATTCATATCCTTTGACTACTTGTCAATTGGAAAATTCTTTGTAACATTATAAATTTGACTCAGTTCTCTATGTATTTGAGAAATGAAGCCTTTGTCAGAGAGACTTGCCACAAAGATTTTTCCCAGGCTATTGTTTGCCTTTTAATCTTGGTTTAATTACTTTTTGTTTGTTCAGAAATTTTTTAATTTAATGTAGTCAAAATTATTTATTTTACATCAAATAATTCTCTGTATCCTGTTTTGACCTAAATACTTTCATTATCCATAGGTCTGACAGGTAAACTGCTTTGTGTTTTGTTAATCTGTTTATGGTAGCACCTTTAATTTCTAAATCGTATATTTGTTTTGACTTTACCTTGGTATATCGTATGAGGTGTTGGTCTGTGCCTGATTTCTCCCATGCTGTTTTCCAGGTTCCTAAGCCATTTTTATTGAAAATGAAAGTCTTCTTAAAGCATGGATATTTGGGTTTGTCAAACACTAGGTTATTATGGTTATTTATCATTTCATTTTGAGTGTTAAGCTATTCCATTGGTCCTCCACTCTGCGTCTCAGCCAGTACCAGGTTGTTTTGATGGTTGCCATTACACTTTAATACTAAGTCTAAGCCAATATACAATCTGCAGATATTCTTGTTATGATTTAGTGGCCCTCTTCTCTATCTGAATTTCACAAGATTGCTCTAAAATGCAGATGCAAATGGAGTCTTCTTGGAAGACTAGCACCTCTTCTAGAGGTACCCCTCTCAAGGGCTGCTTTCCTCCCTTGATGCCCATCTACCACCCACCTCTCACTTGTGACTCCAAGTATCTGTAGCATGAACAGTCACTACATCTGGTAAACTGCCAAGGCAGATGGCTTAAATCAAGTTGAGGGTAACCAATAGGACTCAAACTCATCAGTGAATTAGAGGAACTCTACTTCAGGCATGCAAAAACTTACTTTGGTGGAATGGATGGATGAAATGTTTGTTCCATTACCCATGAAGATGGGGAAACAATCAATGGAGTGATTAGACCTTGGATAAACATTTAGTAAGCCAAGATCATCCACTATATTCCAAACTAGCATCAGTCATCTTAACTTTTCACTTGTCACTGGACTTCAATAACTCTGGAATAGACAGTGAGGCTGAGGACTTCATGCAACTCTGCCTCATTTAAATGAAGTATCTGTATGAGTCAAAAGACAGTGCCCATACCATTTTACATTTTACTTTCTCAATTTTTAATCATTTTACTGTATTATTATTTTATTCCTATCTCAGTGTCCTGTGGGTATGGACAACTAAAATAGCAGGTGTGGTTAGACTGGGAATTATTTTCTTAACCCTTCACATGTTCTCAGGACTTAAGGTTGCATTCTCACTGGAAACAAGTAAGATAGGAATTCAATAGCCCCCTGGGTATCTGAGAAGACTTTTTAAAAGATCACAATGCTCAACTCCTAGAAAAAGTACCCAGAAAATTCTGCTCGAAGCTATTTGCTTCACCTAGCCTTAGCCTGCTTACTACAGAAGGTAGAGATACCACCTGGCAGTACAAATAAACAAAAAAGTACCAAAACTTTAGAAAAGATGATTCCACTCATCATTGGTACAAGAAATGTTTGCATATTTATGGACAACATGAAATCAAGTCGTTCTGAATGACAAAGAGTGCTTATTGCAGAAGAATGTACCAGGTTTCACATCTAAACATTCCTTACTGAAAAAAGGCTGACAAATGAAAGCCAACTTAAAGAAATTGAAGAAGGGTACATTTTCTGAAGTGGTCATAGTGATACGAAATGTTATAAAACTGGCATAAGTTTTGCAATCAAATCTAATCTAGTCAATGAACTGTTGATGACGGTGTAGCAATTTCCTGCAAGTAGCAATTACTTGTCATGAGCCTGTCATTCTTTCCTTTTGGGAAGCACATAGGTTCATTGACTAGATTAGATTTGATTGCAAAGCTTATGCATTCCCACCACCTCTGGTGAGGTCAAAGAGAAAAAATGGATGTGTACCTGGAGACCCTCATAAATAATGTGTCCAAGGAAAGCAAACTTGTAATTCTGGATAACTCAAATGCCAAAATAGGCTATCTGACAGGGAGTCTTTGAAAGGAATAGACATAACAACAACACTCACTACTGAAGATTTGTGCCTTTAAAGACTTTTGCATTACCAATAGTCTTTCTGTTGGTACTGCACTTTGTGGAGGCACCTTGGAAACACATGTTGGCATTTAATAGATTGACATGGAGAAAAGATAAATAGGATATGAGAGGGACAAATATGGTATGGCATAGAGTTCTAAACCAGTCATAGACTTATCCTCTCTAAGCTAAACATTCACATTCAACAAAGCCTGAGGAAAAACTGAGATAATATATGAGTGGCAACATTGGAGTAGAAAAGAAATGGGCAACTTTCAGAGATTGGTGTACAGCAACACATTTTCACCTGGGCCATAATACTCACAGACATTGGGGTAAATTTTGAAGCTATTAAAGGAAAAATGGAACTTCCACAGGGTTTACCAGCAGGATATCCATCAAAAGTAAAGGATAAGATATTTTCGTACAAAAAACTGGAAAAGGAGGGTATGCCCTTCAATTGGGGAATGGCTGAACAAATTGTGGTATATGCTGGTGATGGAATACTATTGCGCTCAAAGGAATAATAAACTGGAGGAATTCCATGTGAACTGGAAAGACCTCCAGGAACTGATGCAGAGTGAAAGGAGCAGAGCCAGAAGAACATTGTACACAGAGACTGATATACTGTGGTAAAATCAAATGTAATGGACTTCTGTACCAGCAGCAATGCAATGACCCAGGACAGCTCTGGGGGATTTATGGTAAAGACGCTACCCACATTCAGAGGAAGGACTGCAGGAGAGGAAACATATAAGAAAAACAACTGCTTGAATGCATGGGTTGAGGTGGACATGATTGGGAATCGAAAGTACCACAACAATGCAACTATCAACAATTTGGAAATAGGTTTTGATCAATGGCACATGATAAAACCAGTGGAAATGGGTGTCGGCATGGGGGGCGGGGGGTGAAGGGGAAAGTAGGAGCATGAATCATATAACCATGTTAAAAATGAATATTAATAAATGTTTAAAAAAAGGAAAAAAGTAAAGGATAAGAGAGGATTAAAGAGATGCAGGATTCTTGACTCATTATGAAGATGGAAGAAATTCAATGTTGCACTGACAATAACAAGTCAAAGTGCTTTAGTGATGCCCTGAAGGACATTTATGAGTCAAACACCTCTGGTGTAGCTCAATTATCTATAAGGTATGGAGAGATAAGTATTAAAAAATAATTCATGCAGCAACACAAAATGTTCATCAATGAATAGAGAATTTGATTAATAGGCCAATAAATCTGAGAATGCAAATGGTGTTGAAACATCAGGACATAATCAGAAAAGAGGCATAACTATCCCTGATAGTATGTGAAAAACTTATGCATCTCTTCAGAGACTGTCACTAGTGAGGATCTCCAGAGTTCTGGTTCCTCATCTTTATTAGACTTATCCACTTGAATGCAAGATAGGGATATCAAACTTAACACATTCAAATAGTACATTATCTTCCCCCTAAATCCATTCCTTGCATCAACTCCTTTCTTTGTTATGGATTGAATCTCTTTTCTTCTAGTCACTCTGATTTATAGCCTAAAGTCTTTCTCGATTTGTCATTCTTACCCTCTTTATCTAATCATTGATCTAATTTTGTGAGTTTATCTCCAAAATACATTTTTCATGCAGGTCATCCTCTTTCCACTCAGACAGCAAGCACTATAGACCAGAGCACTATAGACCTTAGCAGGTATATGTGCATTGGAGGATAGCAATAGCAGTTTCTTAGAGCCTCAGTAGCTGATCTGTAGTGACCCTGGGACTGTCCAACTTCAGAAAAGAAAGGACTTCACCACCAACTCCTTTCTTCTACCTTCTTTCCAATTTTTAAACTATGTAGGGCATCTAGGTGACTCAGTGAATAGAGATCCAGGCCTCATGATGGGGGGTCCTGGGTTCAAATTTGACCTCAGACACTTCTTACCTATGTGATTCAGGCCAAGTCATTTAACTCCAGTAGCCAAGCTCTTACCACTCTTTTGCTTTGGAACCAATACTTAGTATTGATTCTAAGATAGAAGGTAAATGTTATATAATAATAAATATACATACAAATATATTTATAATAACCTATTATGGCCTTAACTATGTCCATAACATTAGCCTACATACCCATTACATATTGGGCAGCTGAAAGAAGATGGCCCTAGACACTTTCACCATTCTAAAACTTTTTGTTTGGGGATTAGGGAATGGTCTCAGTAGATGCCTTTCTGTCTCTCATAGCCACAGAGATTCCCTTGTGGTTGGGGATAAAGAGGGCTGCATAGAAACTCTGTCTAGAATATTTTTTTAATTTATTCAATAATTAACTGCTGACCTCAAACTTATGAAACCATGCACCAACCAATAGAATTTCTTCCCATCTTGTTAAGATTGACCTCTGTCCCCTCATGGAAGCTTTCAGCCCTGCTCACATTGTCTGAAACCTAAGAAAACTCTTCACTTGTACTGATGGAACAAAAAGCAAATACATAAGTACTTCTTCTCTGTATGTTATTCTAAATCTTCATCAGTTTATCAAATTATGTCACAGACAGTTAAATTAAATTATAAAAAATTAATTAGGTAAGGGTTATATCATAAAGTTTCCAGTTGGTCTGCCCAACATTCAGCTTTGGCCATCCATACTTCCCACTTTATCATACTCCCAATTTTCAAAGTGATATTCTTGACATAGGTCTGGCCATTCAACTTCCCTGCTCAAAAACATTCAGTGACTCCAAGTTGCCTAAAGATAAAATAGAGAATCATTTTTACATATCAAAGTACCTATGCAATCTGATTTTTGCCAATCTTTACAAATTGATTACATATAACTTCTCCATCACTATTACTTCTAGCTAAAATGGTTTATTTTATGTTTCTAGCACTCAACATTCCCTCCCCTTTCTCTGTACCCTTAAATACATGATTCTATGCCTGGGATATTCTCCTTCCTTCTACCTTTCTTTTTGGGAACCAAGATGCCTTTTTAAGGTTTAGTGTCAGATGCTGTAGATACTACAAAGGTGATTTCCTAATATCCCCCAATTGGTAGTGACTCCTACCTAATTAATTTTTCAAATTTGTTTTTAACTGTCTACATATTTCTCACCAGTAGAATGCAAGATCTTTGATAGCAGTAACTGAATTGTCAGTTTGATCTTTTTATTCTTAATGTCTAGCACATAATAGAGTTAATAAATATTTCTTGATTGTAATTAAAACAATAGTATAGTATCACAATTTGTGATATTATGTATTGCATGCACATGAACTCTATAAATTAAAAACATTGTGTATGGAAAATATATTTAGATGTTTTTATAATAAATCTGGCTATAAAAATTTATTTATGGAAACAATTTTTTGTCTTGATTGTCTTCATATATTTCCCTTCTCTATACTAATCATATACTTCTTTCTCTAGAGTTATAATGCATATCATTTGTTATCTAGATCTTGTTTTTAAGTTCTTGAGATTTGACAAGTAACTATGTGTTTTCATACCTATATATAAGGACAAATTCTTACATAGTAGACACTTTAAAATAAACAAATAAGTAAATAAGCACTCAGAGAAAATGAAGAACCTTATTCCTGATCTCAGTGAATATTTAGTCAGGATTTAACACCTTCCTGACATTGCCCAGCTCTGTGAATCTGGTATTATCTGACTTTATATATCAAGCCAGGACTTATCCTAACTGACAAGGCTTTAATTAGATTTAGTTTCATGGAAGTGTGCCTATTACTCAAATGTGTTGTTTTTTTTTTAAACCATACCAGTAAGAAACTGGCATTATTTCAAGTTCATTTCCCTGCAGTCATTGGAGAGTCATAACCCAGAAATAGACAAAGTGCTTGCCTCAAATAAAAATCTGCTTAATAGCCCAAGTTGAGAAACCTACATGAAAATTATGATTTGTTATATTTTACATTAGTAAATACGATCGAGGAAATACACATGCTAGCTAAAACTTTTCAAAAGAAGTCACAAGTGAATCATTTTTTGTACAAATAAAAATCTATAAACCCTGTTTTATGTTAATATATCATAAATAAAGGAGAATTTTGGTTATTTTAGTCTAGAGAATAATTCGGGTAAGATTTCTTAGCATGCTAGCCATCATCAATTTTTTGTTGTTTTTGTCATCCTTATATATTCAAAGAAGTAGGAGGAATAAAGTGTTCTCAATCTTTGAAAAATTCTGAAAAAAAAAAACAACACTATAGACCTGGAAAATTTTGTCAGAGGTTGAGGCACAAAAGTTTTATCTACTTGTGTATAATGTTGAAAAGTAGAATTCACATGTGAGAGCTTATGTGTATGTGTATACATAGCACACACTTAGGGATGCACACACACAAACTGACACATAGATGACAGCAGGCAAAATTGGTACATTATCGAGTATTTTTTCTTGTACCAACATTCTTTCTTACTTTGTCCTACCATTGTTCCTTCTTTTGTTACTCCCTATAGTCACCCAGAATTTTCAGGATAACTTGAATATTAACTTGGAGGACTAAGAGAGAAGTAATTTGTCCAAGATCACACTAATATAAAGATTTGGAACACAATACAATTTTTCTATTAAAATTCAACTTTTTCCATCCTGTACTAAGATGCTTCTAGTAGCCATGGGTCCATTTTCTCCCTTTTCCTTGTTCCCAAAAAGTAAAGGAGAAAAGTAGCAGTAATCAGTTCCTATGAGAAAATATCAGTCAGTGTTCTTGTGAGTTTAAGATCTTGTAAAAGTCACACCCTGAAATCATATTAAGGATAAAATTGAAGAGAGCCAATCCATTTGAGAATTCTAATGGGCACAGATGGAAGGGAAGAACCTGACCACATTCCAACTAGTACCTATTCTGGGATATTTGAATCTATATCTCAGCAAAATCTTTACAATTTGAAGTGTTTTCTGCTGGCTGGCAAAGGCTACAGATTTTCCTCCTTCAAAAATGCAGAAATATAGTCAATTTGGGAGGTCATTCATGAACAATATAATTAATATTAACAGTAAAAAATCATAATGACTCTTTGAACTAAATTACATCAACATTTCCATTAGAAATAGAAAGTAAAGTGTTTTCTAACAAATAAAAAAATCAACTAGTGTTTTTTTTTTAAAGTTAACTAGACCAAAGTGTCTTTTTAAACCAGAAAATATCACTTTCTACTCTAAATTAAACTAATGATCTATTCTACACTTTGAATCAAGGATCATAAACTGAGTCATAACATCGATTTTCAAAATAAGGAAATTAATGTATCATATTGTGTGTAAGGATTAAACCTGGGGGTTTTGACTCAATAATAGAGTTATAAAGTAATATTGTGGTGTTACCAATTTAAAACATTATAGCTTAAGTCAAAATGACTTTTAGCAGCTTTTATTTACAAAGAGGTAGAAAGAGTGAAAGTGGGAAATGTAGATAAAGAGAGATCATTAATGAGCCTACCAGCCCTAAGAGCTTCTCTAGCTGAGGTAAGTCTGATTCAACACCCCAACAGTAGGCTTCCTCAGGTTTTGATCTCCAATTGGAGTCTTCAGTCAGAAATCCACCAGTGCAGCCTCCTCTATAGCCTGAGACAGCAAATTCAGGATCCAGGGGGAGAGTCTCCTCCAAATCCAAGGCATTAATCTCCAGAAACAATCACTCCAAATGCCAGGCAGAGAATGCTGTTGCAAACCATGTTGATCTCTTTTTATACCCCTTTTTCCATGTCTTTTCTTGTCTCTCCCTCTCTTCACAGAAACCAATTGCAGTCTTTCAATTTGCCTAGCACTGCCCAAGGAGGGGCAATGCTTGTGGCCTTGGGTGGGGGGATGAACTAGTAAGTGATTTGTGAGCTCCCTTATCTAATGCTTAAGTGGGGTACATTAAGTTCTTGATTTGATTAGCTAAAAATAGACAAGGGGAGAGAAATAGTGCTGGGTCCTGTGTCCACCCCACCCTCCAGACCAAGTCCCCTATCTGTCCCCCCTAGAGACCTAGTCCCAGGTATACCTTTACCCCACACAGGGGAGGGAAAAAGAGTTCCTATTGGGCTTCTGGGTGGAGGGCAGGGGAAGTGAGAAATATCCTCAGCCACTGAAGAGAGGGGGAGGGAAGTGGCCTGAGTGCTCTGCTCCCCTCCAGCTCTGCAGCCTGTGAGTTGCCCACCTTACCCTCTGTGCACTTTCATTGGGCTACTGGGAGAGGGGTGGGGAATGTAAAAAAAATGTCATCAGACATAGTGGAGAGAGGGAGGGGAGCAGCTCTGCCTGAGTCCCTGTGCCTTTCTAGTAATGAACTCTGAGGGGTGTGTGTGGGAGGGAAGTGCCCATGCCCATAGAGAGTAGTCTGTGTGCCATCTTTGGTACTATTGCCTCAAGTCTCAAGACCCAAGTCTCCTATAATTAGAAAAGTAAATACAAAAGCAAATCCAGCCATACCATTGTTGGGTTTGTACCCCAAAGAGATCATAGATAAACAGACTTGTACGAAAATATTTATAGCTGCGCTTTTTGTGGTGGCAACAAACTGGAAAAGGAGGGCATGTCCTTCAATTGGGGAATGGCTGAACAAACTGTGGTATATGCGGGTGATGGAATACTATTGTGCTCAAAGGAATAATAAACTGGAGGAGTTCCAGGCGAACTGGAGAGACCTCCAGGAACTGATGCAGAGCGAAAGGAGCAGAGCCAGAAGAACATTGTACACAGAGACTGACATACTGTTGTAAAATCGAATGTAATGGGCTTCTGTACCAGCAGCAATGCAATGACCCAGGACAATTCTGAGGGATTTATGGTAAAGAACACTACCTACATTCAGAGGAAGGACTGCAGGAGAGGAAACATAGAAGAAAAGCAACTGCTTGAACGCATGGGTCGGGGTAGACATGATTGGGGATGTGGACTTGAAACTACCACACCAATGCAACCACCAACAATTTGGAAATAGGTCTTGATCAAGGACACATGACAAAACCAGTGGAAATGTGCGTTGGCCATGGGTGGGGGGAGTGTGAGGGGTGAAGGGGAAAGTGGGAGCATGAATCATGTAACCATATTAAAAATGATTATTAATAAATGTTTAAATTAAAAAAAACAACAAATCCATCACTGGGCTAGGCAATGGGGGTTAAGTGACTTGCCCAGGATCACACAGCTAGGAAGTATCTCTGCCCAGATTTGAACGTAGGACATCCCATTTCTAGACCTAGCTATCAATCCACTGAGCCACCTAGCTACTCCCTAAATATAGTGATTTAGAGCATTTTTTTCATATAACTAAGAATAGTTTTAATTTCTATACCTGAGAATTGCCTATTCATATCCTTTTTTCTTTTGGGGGGGAAGCTATGTATTCTTATTAATTTGACTCAGTTTTCTATATGTGAGAAAAAAGGCTTTTTTGTCACATACCATATAATATTTCCCTAGTTTGTTGTTTCCCTTCTAACTGCTTACATTGGTTTTGTTTGTACAAAACATTTTCAAATTTAATATAGTCAAAGTTATTTGTTTTGTACCTTGTAATACTCTCTATTTTTGTTTGGAAATAAATTCTTCCTTTATTTATAGTAATCTATTTTGTGCTCATCTAATTTCACCCTTTATTTCTAAACCATGTATCCATGTTAACATTATTTAGTAAAGACAAGACTTATCTGTGAGGACTAATATTGGTGAGCTTGAAGACAGGTAAGGGAAAAAGTCACCTCCCAGCCTTGACTCTTCTCATGCTTCTTTCAAAGTAAAAATGTGACTCTAACTTAAATAGGCATTGGTGAAATTCCAGAGAATTCATCCGTACTATCCATGAACTGCCCATTTATATATTTAAAGGTCTCTTAGAAACCACCTATTTTACATGGATATTTATATCTTATGGTATTAGAGAGACCAATTCTCAATCTACCATTATATTTCTTGGGTAAATGACATGAAGGAAAAATATCAGAAAATTTTATGGCAAAAGAATGAAATATTAAAACTCCTGTATTCAGACTAGTCAAGGAATCACAGTATATCAGTGTTTGAAGAAAACTGAGTCCATTTCATGCCTGAATAAGAAACTCCTTTACAACATATTAATCAATGAACTTTCTCATTCTGAAGTCCTCTAAGGAAAGATCTACTCTCTGCTTAGGTGGTTTATTCCACTCTTGTGTAGCTCTAGTAGTTATTTTTTTCCACGTCAAATCATTATTTTTTTCTTTTTGTACCTTCCAGATATTAACACTGTTTCCACATCTCCTATAATTAGAAAAGCAAATACAATTATATTTACTTTTCATATAAAGACTCTTCACATACTGATTCACAAACTTAATTTGCTCTGCATCCTTATCTCTATTCTATGATTAAGTGAACATTTAGTCATGTTGCTCCACTTAGTCACCAAAACATACCTTGTACTTTGCACCTCAATGCCTTTATACATGAAATTCTTGACACCTAGCATGACATCTACTTTCCTCCAGGGTATTTTTTCCTAAATCTCTCAAATGTCCAGACCCAAATCATCATAAGACATATCATCAGAAGACATTTTTCAGAAGGTATATTATGAGAAGAATGTTCTCTCTTTTCTCTGAATGTTTAGGCTTTATTCATAACAATTATCAATCAAAAAGAAATCTTATAGTCATATTATTTTATATATGACAATATAATGATGTAATCAAAGTTTTGCTGGTTCCTGAAATCTTTCAAGAATTTATAGCTACATTAGGTATATTTTTAAGCCTTCTGATGATAAAGATAATTTAGATTTGTTTCTCTCCTCCCTTTAGCTGATCATATTGTTCCAGTTTTATATATCATAAAATCCTCAGTTTGCAAGATCTTTGGTGCTAATCTAATCTAATCTCCCATATCCATCCTCTGAATAAGTAGTTTTCCCCTGAAATATTAAAATGACACCTTTTCATGGGGTACTCCCATAATCAATTCCATTATTTCCCTAAATTTATCCTATCTAATTGAGGTATTTGTATGTCAGGGGGAAGGAAAGTAGAATTATGAAGTATTCAAGAAGGTCCATGAACCTGAGATGGTTCTTGTCCATATCTACCTTGCTTAGTTAAATGAAAGACCTTCAATGTCATATTAAGAAGTAAACATTTGATTCTATAGCTAAAGAATAGGGCTTTAGAGGACTTTGTTCTGATTTTGGAGTCAGGATCTGCCTCTATTTAAAAATTTACTCCAGGCCAGATCAAGCCTATGAATCAGGGAAAATCTCCACACTTAACCTAAGCTTCAGTTTCTTTGTTCTTATCTGTAGAGTAGTGATGATAGTACTTGCATAACCTACATCACAAGATTGTTTCAGGTAAAACATGTTTTATAACTAAAGAGAATATATAACTGAATTATTGAAACTGTCAGAGAATGATAGAGACCTGACAAAAAACTGTCCTTTAAGGAGACTGATCTGGCAACAATATCTAGAGTGAAAAGTAAAAGGGAGAGAATAGATTATAGAAAGACCAATTAGGAGACTATTGGAAAAGTCCTGATGAAATTTTGTAAGGCTGTAATCCAGGGTAACAGCAGTAGAAATAGAAAGGATAGAACAGTTTCCAGAGACATTGGAAAAGTGCATTCATCAAAATGTAATAATTTATTGTAGAATATTAAAGGAAGATGTCACCAATAACTTACACAGTTACCAATCTGGATAAGTAAGAGGATCTTATTTTAAAAGACAGGAAAGGTGGGAGAAGAATCAATTTTTAAGGAGAAGAAAAAATGAACTATAGGACATGATGAGTTGGAGTTTTAATTGTATATTGAGTTTTATAAGGATGTTTCCAACTAAGGTCTCTAGGCAGCATACAATGGCTTTGATGAGTGGAGCTGAAATGACTATATCATTTCAGAAAAAAGAGACAATTCATTATCCCAAAGGAATAATTAGTCCCTGTCATACTTTAATGAATTGTTCAGGGAAGATTTCATTATTGTAGAAATATCTATCTGGTAATATCCAGCAATATTCTAACTCCCAATTCCTACAATTTCTGGAGATTTCATATCCACATAGCATACATAATACCCTATAAGTATATAAGGGAATAATGGGAGTGAGGAAAGAGGTAGGAACAGAAAGACTGAAACTGGCAAAGGATCTCCTCCCCAAAACATCAGTTTCCTTTTCAATCTTGAAGTAGCCCAGAAAATCTTTTTGGTTCCCTTTTAGAATTTTCAGACATTCCATGTATTAACTTAGCCTTATTTTTATATCTGACTCCATGGATTAAATTAGAATCATGAGGTATTTTCTAACATTATTCTGTTTCTTCAGGATTCGGTATCATCATCATTATCATCATCTTTTATATATTTAATGTTTCTATGTACAAATATTCTTTTATGTTTACTGTTCATGTGTGTTTTATGCTAAATTAATGTTTAAATATTTTTATGTTTTAATCATATTTTAGTTAGAATCTGTGGCCATTTATATCTTCCTTTTCTTTATAGATTTACCAATAGAAATATCTATTCATACAGCTACCCAAGAAATGGTTCAAAGAACAAAATTATTCAAATTTAAAATGTTGGTATCCAAATTAGGTTAGTAGAAAAATAGTCCCTAAAGGACTTTTTCTTATATAGGTTTATTGATCATTAATTTTAGTGATAAAATATCATTTATGTATCATTTTAAGGTTTTCAAAATACATTGCATATATTATTTCACTTGGTTTGGTGGTCTCAAAAAATCTGAATAAGTTCCAATCTACTAGAAAGTCCTATTGATTCTACTTCCATAACAGGTCCCATATTTGCCCCATCTTGTCAAATACTTGATTCTAACTCTAATCAAAGACCTTATCATTATTACCTACATATATTTCCAACATAATTCCAATAAATGTCCTCTTTCCCCAATTTTTCCTAAATTATCTTCCTAAAACACAAAGCTGCCAAAATTATCTTCCTAAAACAGAGATCCAAATCATTCAGGGTATTTGTAATTATTCTGACATGATCTATAAATTCTTTAACATATTAACTAAGGTCTTTAACTTTCTACCTCTAACTTTTACTCTTTTTTTTAACAAAATGTAAACTCCATAAAACAAAGAAATTAAAAAGCATTAGGAACCTTAGCCTGTGTGCCTGGGCATTTACTCAGGCCATCATTCTATTGGAGGTTAAAGAGGCTTCATAGATGATTTACCCATCTAAAGATCATTGAAAATAGTGATTGTTCTTATGAAGTTGTCAGTATGAATACTCTTTGTCTGATGGTTTCAGCTTCAACATTCCCAGTTAGGAAAGCAGAGACTAGGTAAAACTCTAATTGTCCCCTTTTTTTCCTCAGACATGATAATAATTGAATGTCACCCATAGTTTATGTCTCTGAAAGAATTTTTAAAATAACTTATCAAAATGCAATAAGAAAGATCTACAAAATGCAATAAGAAGGATGCTCACATAGCAGGAAAGGTTTCAATTTCAGTTGTACAAAACTCCTTCTAAATGTTTCTTCCACATACTTTAAGTATTTCTCTATCTTATTTCTGAATCTTTTCCACAAGCTTAGTGAGTAAATATGTCAGGAATCTGCTTTAGCCTGACATCATGGCTTCCCATTCTATCTTTTCCTTCATTATCTGATGTTCCTCTGTAGCCTCCATCTCCTTCAGCCTTTTAATGAAGTTTATTGAAGTTCTTGTTCCTTTTCTCAATGATCCCCTCCTCTTTTTGCTTTCTCCTTCTTACTCTTTAAATATTCAACTATTGCCTGAAACTATTTTTCAGAAAAGGTTTTGTTCCATTCCTTTGTGTTCAATCCATACCAGAACCTATGAAAAGGGTCTCTCCTTTTCTTTAAAAATAATTTCTTGAACTTTTTTTTTTCACTTTCTGTGCAAGATTTATAGCTTTGCCTGCATCACTTTCCTGTAGCTCCTGCAATGGGCCAATGTATGTGGTGGCTTTGATATTCTGATTTAGAGGGAGTGACACAGAATAGGAATTTGTTATTATCACAGAAGATATGTTCATCTTCCCTAAGTATCTCACATATGTCTTCTTCAGGGTGGATGGCAATGTTTGTCTGAAGAGTTCTCAGCTGTGAGAATTCCCAGCATGCAGTACAACATAAGGGTAGAGAGGTGTTTTGTTTTGTTTTGTTTTGCTTTGCTTTTTTACTGATGCAAGATGTGCAAATAATATGTCCACATTCCAAGATGATTAATGGCTACATCAAAGCAAATAAGACAGAGTTGATATTATACTTCAATTTGATCAGCCATGACCATTCGATATCTTTCCAAGGCTCTGACCTTAAAAAAATACAGCTTTTGGAAGTATCTTGACACAGAACAAGCACTCATATCACTCCTTTTTATGAATTAAATATACCATAGAAAGTATATTTTTAGCTATTCCCTGAATTTGATATTCCATCTTCTTTATTTTTTTATTTGTGGATGACAGTTCCATTCCTAGAATGAATTCCCATGACATTTCTGCCTCTCCAAATGCTTACCTTCATTCAAGATTAAATCAATTACCAGTTTTTCTATAGAAAAATTTCCCCTTAGTTCTTTTGCTTTCTTAAAATAATGTATTTGTGTTCATGTTAGATATTCATGGGGTCTTATATTATTTTGTCATAAACACCCTAGGCAATCTGATAAACCAAGTGAATCCCTTCTAAAAAACGGTTTATAAATCTGTAAAATAAAATAAGTAGTATTACAAGAAAAACAATTATGCTAAAATACAGTTATCTAGTATGTATATATACACACATATATACTTATATATATATACATATATATATGTAATATATATGAAATTTCACAGACCCATGTCTAAGATTTCCTATAGTAGCTCCTTAAAAGCAAGGGTTGATTGTTTCCCCAAAACAATTAGGCACATAATGTATGTTTAATAGCAAATTTCTACTGAAATTGTTTAGTTATATGCTTTGTGTTATTTATATATACCATATATTTTGCAAGAGTCTTATAAAAAAGTCATTGGATTGTGATTGTGACAAACTACATTCTCGTAATTGCTTTGTAACCTCAGGAAAGCCACTTGGCCTCAACTGATTTTTTTTTTCACAAAATAAGAAATAGGTAAGACCTGAGATCCCACTTAGCTTTAAAATTTTATAATTCTATAATACACATACTTGATATTTGGATATATTTCAGGCTACATAATTTTGCTCTATCTACAATATAAAATTCCCTTATATTCCTTGGTATATAGAGTGAAACTAAGATAAGTAATAACATAATCTGTCACAATTACAAGAAACTAAGAAAATTTGTTGTGTTGTTGGTTGAAGAGTTGATTAGTAGACACTTTTTAAAAATAGTCATAACATATATTTTCTTATTACATAAATGCAATTGCTTTGAAAGTAATAGGTCTTTTCCACAGACATTGCCTAATATCATAGAAAGGTTTCTATCATGTTCAGAGAAGCAATTACTGCTAAACTATATAAGTCAATTCAATTTGGAGAAATCCTGCCAAGTGCTAATAGCAATCAACAGAACAATGAATTATTATGATTTTGTCTCTTAAATAGTATAGACTAGATTCATTTTATTAAAGGAAACACAAATCAAGTTGTCTGAGACATGTTAACTAGCAGTGTTCTCTTGAAAATTCTCAAATTTTGCAATAGAAAATGGCCAATTACTGTCATAAAAGATGAAAGCAGATTCATTAACCACTGAGAAAGTTTTACAGTAATTTTATAATGTTAAATTAAAGATTGGTTTTGCAGTTTCAATATTTGATATATGTATACATGGAGAGATGTCTTGCACAACAGTTAGATATACTCATCATCAATTTTTATTTAGAATATTCATATTTTACTCTTCTAGAAATCTTACAATTAATTCAAGAGAAAATTGAAAGAGATGATCTTTTCTAAACGTGTACTTTAAGATACATAGTGCCAAATTTTAATAAATAATTATGACTATATTAAAAACATGCTATGGCTTTTTTAAATTGTGGTAGTGGTTGTTCATTGGGGAAAACAATACACACATACATATTAATGAAATAAATTTTATAAATCTGTTTTTTATTCAGAAAGGGGTCCTTTTAGGTCAAACTTTTTTGTCTCTTTATTTCTATCCTACAAACCATTCACTTGTTTCCTCCACTGCAGTCTTTTATATGTAAATTTATATACAAACAAGTAACAAGTGAAAATTAAGATATATATAATATACTATGTTATATTTGAAAGTAGTAATTGTAAAAAAACAAGTATAAATACATTGAAAATTCATCTAGAAAATGTCTGCTATATATAGGAATAGAGGGGAAGAAAGAAGTAAGTTTATAGAGAGCCAGCTCCCTATATGGTAGGGGTCTTGAGTGGCGTTTTGCGGCATTGGATTGTTAAGACAGGAAAAAGAAAATGAGAACAACCAGACTAGTGGTTAGCCCACGCTGCTCTGAACTCTGTGGGCTTTGGAGTTTATTATATACTGATTTCAAACAAAGAACACAAAGAAAGAGTCACATCTGTAAAGGGGTCACAAATCATACACAACCCATTAAAGTCTAAAAAGTAAAGATATAGATACAAGGACAAGGGCCAAATTCCAACCACCAATTAGTAGGGGATAATTCTGGGAGCAGAAATATATTTTATGGAGATGTTCACTAATTGAGTCCGGTCTTCTGATTTACAGGTTTTACACCTGGTCAAATAAAGTCAGGACTAAATTGTCAGGCTCCAGTCTTAGCTAAGTAATGCAATCTTATCTAAGTAATGTTTGTTAGGGTTCAGGCTTCTTAATTATCAAGGAGAGAAATTTTTAACTCGTTCATTGGGGAAAACAATACACACATACATATTAATTTTCTAGATGAATTTTCAATTTTTAACAAGTTAAAGTAGTTGCTAGTCTGCTAAGGACTCAAAAGCTTTTCAATAAGTCTATAATGTTTTTCCAATAAGAAAAGGTATGGATCATAAGAGGTGTCAAAAGAGGGGGGTCTCAGATTTTTATCTATTCTCTTATGGGCTTCCCACATAAGTTTATTCTTCACTGAAGAAAATGGAAGCAGTTACCAGTCATCAAAGCTTTCTGTTACCTTAATAAGAGTTGCTTCTTTTTTATTTGTGGTTGTTGTGGTTGTTTTGAGAAGATCTCTGCCTTAGCTACTGAAACCAGGCTTGCAACATCTAGATTCTAATCCATGAGTTCTTACTGTAAAATGACTCTGGAAACTTCTCTGTATCTGACTCCCATTCCACCAATGTCAGAAAAAACATGTTCCACTTAAAACTCTGACTCCATTTGACATGTTGTCATTTGTATTTGCCTCCTCCCAGCCTTGTACGTCTATTCACACAAGGATCTCTATTTTTTGGAGGCAGAAACTATTTTTTCTTTCTCAGACCACGACTCCAAGAATTTTGATGTATACAGAAATATAAAGGTCTGTATTAAGTGGACAAAAGGAAAACTACCAAGATAGTTCCAGTTTTCTCTCCATTTCTCCTCAAAAACAAGGCTATGGTCTGAGAGAGGGAAAAGGCTGGCTAAACTCCACAATAGTCAGGGATTAACTGCTACTGCTCCACTCTCACCCGTCCCACTTCTCTCATTCTAAGCTTTCCAAAATATTCCCTGCATGTGCATCTCTGCATTCCTGGAGACAATATTCCAAGTCCTCAACCTATAAAACTTACCTTATCAAACTCTATCTTTTATAATCTCATTCTTATAGTTTGCTCCCTGTCCACAAAAAATATCTGCATACCCAGAATTTTTCTGGAAAAATAATTATTAAAGGTAAAGATTTTCAAGTTTATTAATAATGTAGAGGCTCTTCAGTTAAAATGCCTAAAGATATATTGAGTTACTAAAATGATCATGGAAAACATCCTACAGATAATGGGGCTATTCTAATTGGCCTATAAAATCCCTTCCAATTCTATAGGATTCTATGACATTTACTTGCTATGTTGACATATGACCAAATGTGTCCCTAATTCAGAAAAAAAAATCATTGAAAAGGAATTGCATTAAAATTATAATTTTATAAATATTTTATTAGACATATGTTAATACTGAGGCATCTGTTTTTTGGCCTTAATTGATGTGAGTGTGATATTATTCTCTGTGGATAATATTTCTCTGTATGTGTATGTGTTTATGCATGTGTGAATGTGTATATATGTCTGTGATGAACTACTTATATTACTCCTTTGGTTGAAAATCTTCAATGTCTCTCTATTGCTCCTAAAATGCAATGTAGACAAAAAAAGCTGATGCTGATAGACCTTCAGCATCTAGCAAAAGTCAAAATTACAGACAGATTTCATATTATTACTCTTCATGAACTCTACGTCTAAGCAAATTTAATCACAAATTATTCTCTAAATGGTACATTCACTTCTCTTTCTCTGTGATTTTGCACAGGCAGACCCTTTCTCCACATTAGTAGACACAACAGAAAACATCTAAATGAACAAATGCAAAAAAATGTGCAAAATTACAAATAACATGTTGTATACCATTTGTTTAAAAACATGTGAGTTATATGTGTGCTATTATAAACCCTGTCTGCTTTTGAGTTCTCTTAGAATTTGTTATACTCGGATAATTTTTTTCTTTTATTTTGTGGCATTTTATAATGTAATCATAGTTTGTATTATTCTTATTCTATCTTCTACTCTTCATTTCTTTAGAAATTACTTTGTCAAAATAATATAATCTATTACATTCAATATCACAATCTATTCAACCAATTTTTCCATTTATTGCATTCGTATTATTTTCAACTATTTTTTCATCACAGACAAATCTTTGTGAACAGTTTTATACATAAACATTTTTAACCTCTTAGTAATACATTTGAAGACTAATCCTAATAATGGTGTCCCTAGATTAATGAGTATGAGCGATTTTACATCTCTTAATGTATATTTACATTTTGTTTCCTAAAAATAATCACAATCACAAAAATAAAATAGCCATAACTACTCTAATAATGCAGCATTATGCCTGTTTCTCCATGTTGTCAGTATTTAATTTGATCAACTTAACCAGTCTAGTTCTTAGATGGCATTCTTTAATAGGACCATATTCAACTAGATTTACACATAGGCAGAAGACACAATCTATTGCCAGGACTATACTCTTTCCAAAACCAAGTCTTTCCAGTATTCATACTCAGTGGAACTTTTGTTCCAATGTAATAACCCTTTAGGAATGCAGGCTTATCTCCCCAAAATGATGAGTGCTATAGACATTTTTAGTTTTACCATTCGTGTCCCACCAGAAACAATGTTTGCATTATGTGTATGGTCAGGCTTACGTTTTGAATGAAAAATAAACTTAGAAACTTTATACTAAATTTACAAGAAAAGAGAAAGAAAGGGAAATATTTAATATACACACTTATATATAATGCTAATCTCAAGAAAGTATTTAAGGACTCCCCATAGAACCATCATATTTAACTTATCTAAGGTTCTATTCATTTCCTTAACTTCTTTCTTATTATTTTTGTTGTTGTTGGATTTATACAACTCTGAGAAGGAAAAATTAAAGCCTCCCAAAATTATTCTTTTGTATTTCAATCTGTAACTCATTTAGTTTTTTTTTCTTTAAAAATCTAAATGCTATTTTACACTTAATGCACAGAGGACCAATATTATTGATGCTTCATTATCCATAATACCTCCCCAATATAATATAGTTACCCAGTTCATCTCTTCTAATTATATCAGTTTGAGTCCCACCTCAGTCAGACAGAGATCGTGGTTGCTATGTCAGTCGTCACTGGATTAGCAGAGGCATAATATATTCTACTCTAGCCTCTTACCTTCATTCTAAATGGATCACTCATTTTCAGTGTGTTTCTTGTAAATTATACATCTTTGGGTCTTAGTTTTTGAACAATTCTAATTTCCTTTTTCTTCCTGTGGGTGAATTCATTTCATTCACACTCAATGTCATAGTTAACACCTTTGCATTTCCTTACCTTCTGTTCCTCCTCACAGTTTAGCCTCATTTTCATTTCTTTCTCCACATCTCACCTCACATATCTAATTTAATTTTTTAATTAATACATGATTTTATTTTTAGAAAATTTTTTCCATGGTTACATGATTCATGATCTTACTCTTCCCCCTAAAACCCCCCATAATTGCACTAGGGGGGTGGTTCAGAGTCTAAATTCCAAATCATGTCCGCATCAACCCATGAATTCAAGCAGTTGTTTTTCTTCTGTGTTTCCACACCTATAGTTCTTCCTCTGAATGTGGATAGTGTTCTTTTCCATTAATCACTCAAAATTGTCCTGGGTCATTGCATTGCTGCTAGTACAGAAGTCCATTACATTCTATTTTACCACAGTCTATCAGTCTCTGTGTACAATGTTCTTTTGGCTCTGCTCCTTTCACTCTGCATCAATTCCTGGAGGTCTTTCCAGTTCACATGGAATTCCTCCAGTTTATTATTCCTTTGAGCACAAAAGTATTCCATCACCAACAGATACCACAATTTGTTCAGCCATTCCCCAGTTGACAGGCATCCCCTCATTTTCCAGTTTTTTGTCACCACAAAAAGCATGGCTATAAATATTTTTGTACAAGTTTTTATCTATGATCTCTTTGGGGTACAAAACCAGCAATGCTATGGCTGGATCGAAGGGCAGGCAATCTTTTATCGCTCTTTGACATAATTCCAAATTGCCATCCAGAATGGTTGGATCAATTTCAACTCCACCAACACTACATTAATGTCCCAATTTTGGCATATCCCCTCCAACATTCATTGCTCTCCCCTATTATCATTTTAGCCAATATGCTAGGTGTGAGGTGGTACCTCAGAGTTGTTTTGATTTGCATTTCTCTAATTATTAGTGATCTAAAACATTTTCAAATGTGCTTATTGATACTTATGATTTTTTTTATCTGAAAATTGCCTATTGATGTCCCTTGCCCATTTATCGATTGGGGAATGTCTTGATTTTTTGTACAATTGATTTAGCTCTTTGTATATTTGAGTAATTAGACCTTTGTCAGAGTTTTTTTTGTTATAAATACTTTTCCCACTTTGTTGTTTCCCTTCTGACTTTGGTTGGATTGTTTTTGTTTGCACAAAACATTTTTAATTTAATGTAATCAAAATTATTTCGTTTACATTTTGTAATCTTTTCTAACTCTTGCTTGGTTTTAAATTTTTCCTTTCCCAGAGATCTGACAAGTATACTATTCTGTGCTCACATAAATTACTTCTAGGTTCCTTTTTATATTCAAGTCATTCACCCATTCTGAATTTATCTTGATGCAGGGTGTGAGATATTGATCTAAGCCCAATTTCTCTTATATTTTTTACCAATTTTCCCAACAGTTTTTGTGAAATACTGGATTTTTGACCCAAAAGCTGCCCTCTTTGAGTTTATAATAGGCTGCCTTGCTGATGTCTCCCACACCAAGTCTATTCCACTGATCCTTCCTCTTGTTTCTTAGTCTGTACCATAATGTTTTGATGATCACTGCATTACTTTTTATTTTTTATATTTTATATATTTTGTAAATTGTATATATAAATTTATAAGTATGTATATATATGCATATGTTTACATACTTTTATAAAACATTTTTATATTTTAGTTAAATATCTGGTACTGTTAGGCCACCTTCCTTCATTTTTTTATTATTTCCCTTGATATTCTTGATATTTTGTTCTTCTAAATGAACTTTATTGTATTTTTTTCTAATTCTGTAAAAACGTTTCTTGGTAGTTTGATAGGTATGGCACTAAATAATGAGTAAATTAATTTGGGTAAAATTTTCATTTTTGTTATGTTATTTCATCTTACCAATGAGCAATCAATGTTATTCCAATTGTTTAGATCTAGTTTTAATTGTTTGGAAATTATTTTGTAGTTGTGTTCATATAATTCCTGTGTTTGTTTTGGTAGATAGAATCCTAAGTATTTTATATTGTCTAGGGTGATTTTAAATGGTATTTCTTTCTAACTCTTGCTGTTGTTATATGTTGGAAATATATAGAAATACTAGTGATTTATTTGCATTTATTTTGTATCCTGCAACTTTGCTAGTTGTTGATTATTTCCACTAGTTTTTTAGTTGATTCCCTAGGATTTTTAATTAGACCATCATAACAACTGCAAAGAGTGATAGCTTAGTCTCCTCTTATCACCTAGATTGCTAATTTTATTGCCATATGATTGAGCAAAGTAATTTTAATGATTGCCTTAATTTCCTTTTCATTACAGGTGAGGTCTCCATTTTCATCTTTGATACTGTTAATTTGGTTTTCTTTTTTCCTTTTTTTTATTAGATTTATCAGTACTTTGTCTCTTTTATCTGTTTTTTCAAAATACCTGCTTCTAGTCTATTTTATTAATTCAATAGTTCTTTTACTTTGATTTTATTAATTTTTCCTTTGATTAATTTTAATATTTATTTTTTAGAAAAGTTAACATGGTTACATGATTAATGCTCTTACTTTCCCCTTCACCCAGCAACCTCCCCTCCCCCCCATAGTTGGTGCGAATTTCCACTGATTTTAACATGTGTCATCGATCAAGACCTATTTACAAATCGTTGATAGTGGCATTGGTGTCATAGTTTCTAATCTACATCCCGAATCATGTCCTCTTCAGCCCATGTGTTCAAGCAGTTGCATTTCTTCTGTGTTTCCACTCCTGTAGTTCTTCCTCTGAATGTGGATAGTGTTCTTTTCCATAAATCCCTCAGAACTGTCCTGGGTTGTTGCATTGCTGCTAGTACAGAAGTCCATTACATTCGATTTTACCACAGTGTATTGGTCTCTATGTACAATGTTCTTTTGGCTCTGCTCTTTTCACTCTGCATCAATTCCTGGAGGTCTTTCCAGTTCATATGGAATTCCTCCAGTTTATTATTCCTTTGAGCACAATAGTATTCCATCACCAGAATGTACCACAATTTGTTCAACCATTCCCCAATTGGAGGGCATCTCCTCATTTTCCAGTTTTTTGCCACCACAAAAAGCATGGCTATAAATGTTTTTGTACAAGTCTGTTTATCTAGGATCTCTTTGGGGTACAAACCCAACAATGGTATGGCTGGATCAAAGAGCAGGCATTCTTTTATAGCCCTTTGAGCATAATTCCAAATTGCCATCCAGAATGGTTGGATCAGTTCACAACTCCACCAGCAATGCATTAATGTCCCAATTTGACCATATCCCCTCCAACATTCATTACTCTCTGCTTCTGTCATTTTAGCCAATCTGCTACATATGATGTGATACCTCAGAGTTGTTTTGATTTGCATTTCTCTAATTATTAGAGATTTAGAACACTTTCTCATATGCTTATTGATACTTTTGATTTCTTTATCTGAAAATTGCCTATTCATATCCCTTGCCCACTTATCAATTGATGGCTTGACTTTTTATACAATTGATTTAACTCCTTGTATATTTGAGTAATTAGACCCCTGTCAGAGTTTTTTGTTATAAAGATTTTCCCCAATTTGTTGTTTCCCTTCTGATTTTGGCTGCCTTGTCTTTTTTTTTGTACAAAAGCTTTATAGATATAATCAAAATAATTTATTTTACATTTCGTAATTTTCTCTGTCTTTCTTGGTATTAAAATATTTTCTTTCCCAGAGATCTGAGAATTATACTATTCTGTGTTCACTTATCTTATTTATAGTTTCCCTCTTTATATTCAAATCATTTACCCATTCTGAATTTCTCTTGGTGTAGGGTGCGAGATGTTGATCTAAACCTAATCTCTCCCATATTGTTTTCCAATTTTGCCAGCATTTTTTGTCAAATAGTGGATTCTTGTCTTAAAAGTTGGGCTCTTTGGATTTATCAAACACTGTCTTGCTGACTTCACTTATCCCAAGTCTATTCCACTGATCCTCCCTTCTGTCTCTTGGCCAGTACCATACTGTTTTGACTATTGCTACTTTATAGTATAGTTTAATATCTGATACTGCTAGGCCCTCTTCTTTCACATTTTTTTCATTATTTCCCTTGATATTCTTGATCTTTTGTTATTCCAAATGAACTTTGTTATAGTGTTTTCTAATTCAGTAAAAATGTTTTTTGGTAGTTTGATAGGTATGGCGCTAAATACGTAAATTAATTTGGGTAGAATGGTCATTTTTATTCTGTTAGCTTGCCCTACCCGTGAGGAATCAATGTTTTTCCAATTGTTTAGATCTAGTTTTAATTGGAAAGTGTTTTATAGTTGTTTTCATATAATTCCTGTGTTTGTTTTGGTAGATAGATTCCTAAATATTTTATATTGTCTAGGATGATTTTAAATGGTGTTTCTCTTTCTACCTTGTGATGTGTTGGAAATATATAGAAATGCTGATGATTTATGTACATTTATTTTGTATCCTGCAACTTTGCTAAAGTTGTTGATTATTTCTACAAGCTTCTTAGTTGATTCTCTAGGATTTTTTAAGTATACCATCATATCATCTGCAAAGAGTAATATTTTAGTCTTCTCATTGCCTATTTTGATACCTTCAATTTCTTTTTCTCCTCTAATTGTTACTGCTAGTGTTTCTAGTACTATGTTTAATAATAGAGGTGATAATGGGCATCCTTGTTTTACTCCTGATCTTATTGGGAAGGCTTCTAATTTATCCCCCTTGCATATGATGTTTGTTGATGGTTTTAGGTATATACTGTTTATTATTTTTAGGAAGGGTCCTTCTATTCCTATACTTTTCAATGTTTTCAATAGGAATGGATGCTGTATTTTGTCAAAGGCTTTTTCAGCATCTACTGCGATAATCATGTGAATTTTGTTTGTTAGATTGTTGGTATGGTAAATTATGTGGCTGGTTTTCCTAATGTTGAACCATCCCTGCATTCCTGTTATAAATCCCACCAGATCATGGTGGGTAATCCTCTTGATCACTTGCTGGAGTCTCTTTGCTAGTATTCTATTTAAGATTTTTTCATCTACATTCAATAGGGAGATTGATCTGTAATTTTCTTTCTCTGTTTTTCATCTACCTGGCTTTGGAATCAGTACCATTTTTGTGTCATAAAAGGAATTTGGTAGGACTTCTTCTTTGCTTATCATATCAAATAATTTGTATAGTATTGGGATTAGTTGCTCTTTGAATGTCTGATAGAATTCACTTGTGAATCCATCACATCGCCTGGCGAGTTTTTCTTAGGGAGTTCTTTGATGGCTTGTTCAATTTCTTTTTCTGATTTGGGATTATATAAGTATTCTATTTCTTCTGTTAATCTAGGCAATTTATAATTTTGTAAATATTTATCCATATCTCCTAGATTGCTATATTTATTGCCATATAATTGGGCAAAATAGTTTTTAATGATTGCCTTAATTTCCCCTTCATTAGAGGTGAGGTCTCCCTTTTCATCTTTCATAATGTCAATTTGGTTTTCTACTTTCCTTTTTTTTAATTAGATTGACCAGTACTTTGTCTATTTTATCTTTTTTTTTTAAATACCAGGTTCTAGTCTTATTAATTCAATAGTTCTTTTACTTTCGATTTTACTAATTTCTCCCTTGATTTTTAGTATTTCTAATTTTGTTTTCATCTGGGGATTTTTAATTTGTTCTCTTGCTAATTTTTTAAGTTGCATGCCTAATTCATTAATCTCTGCCCTCCCTAATTTGTTAATATATGCACTCAAGGATATAAATTTCCCTGAGTACTGCCTTGGCTGCATCCCACAGAGTTTGGTAGGATGTCTCATCATTGTCATTCTCTTCAATGAAATTGTTGATTGTTTCTATGATTTCTTCTTTGATTAGCTGGTTTTGGAGAATCATATTATTTAATTTCCAAATAGTTTTTGATTTTCCTGTCCAGGTGCCCTTACTAATTATTATTTTCATTGCATTATGATCTGAGAAGCTTACATTTATTATTTCTGCCCTTTCAGGTTAATCCTCACACCCAGGGTATGTTTGTGCTCTTTAGGCTCCTGAGGTCACAGGTCTAGTTATTCTCAGGATCAAGCCTCCTGGGGGTCCCCTTGTTGTTCCTCTGTCAGAATCTCCGTGTCCGTGCCTGCTCTAAGGATCTGAGTCCTCACTTGAGTCTGTGCCTGAGCTTACGATCCCTGTCCATGCCTGCACTCAGGGTCTGTGTTCAAAGTCCACAAGTTCTTTAGCCTCTTTGGGTCTTAAGTCTTGCTGCTTTCAAGAGCAGGCCCCAGTGACCCCAGGTAGCTGGCAAAGACTTAATGGGTGCCCCAAGATCATTCTAGCTCTTGTGCACTGGCTTTGGCACCCCTCAATGATATAAGTTTTCCCTTTAGAACTTCTTTGGCTCTATCCCATAGGTTTGGTAAGAAGTCTCACCATTATCATTGTCTTTAATAAAATTATTAATTATTTCTATGATTTCTTCTTTAACTTATTTTGGAGAATCATATTATTTGATTTCCAATTAGTTTTTGGCTTGCCTATTCATGTATCCTTGCTAGCAACTATTTTATTTCATTATGATATAATAAGGTTGCATTTATTATTACTGCTTTTTTACATTTGTTTGCCATGTTTCTATGCCCTAGTACATGGTCAATCTTTGTGAATATTCCATGTGCTCCTAAAAATAAGGTATACTCCTTTTTTTCCCTATTTATTTTTCTCCGTATATCTATTAACTTTAATTTTTCTAGGATTTCATTCACCTCTCTTATCTCTTCCTTATTAATTTTTTGGTTTGTTTTATCTATATCTGATAGAGGAAGGTTTAGGTCCCCTACTAGTATAGTTTTATTATCTATTTCCTCCTTGAGCTCTGCTAGATTCTCCTTTAGAAATTTAGATGCTATACCATTTGGTGCATACATGTTGAGTACTACTATTTCTTCATTCTTTATATTGACTTTTATCAGGATGTAATTACCTTCCCTATCTCTTTTATTGAGATATTTTTTTTTACTTTGGCTTCATCAGAAATCATGATTGCAACTCCTGCCTTCTTTTTCTCATTTGAAGCTCAATAGATTTTTCTCCAGCCTTTCATTTTTACTCTATGTAAGTCGGCCTGTCTCATGTGTCTTTCTTGTAGACAACCTATGGTAATATTTTGGTTTCTAATCCACTCTGCTATTTTCTTCTGTTTTATGGGCTAGTTCATTCCATTCACATTCAGGGTTATAATTATTATTGTATCTGTATTCCCAGACATCTTGATTCTCTCTCCTTGTCCTGCCATTTTTTCTTTCACTATTTCCTTCTATACCAGTGTTTTGTTTTTAATAAGTTCCCCTAAATCTCTCCCTTATTGTACTTCCCTTTCTCCCCTCTCCCTTCTTATTCCCCTATTATTCTTCTTTAAGGTCTTCTTAATGTACCCCCCACACTATCCCTCCCTAGTATTGCTTATCTCCCCACCAGTCCTTTTGTTACCCTTCTACTTCTCTATAGGGTGCAAATTAATTTTCTGCCCCAATTGATCTGATTGTTATTCCCTCTTTAAGTTAATTTCAACACATTAAGAATTGATAATTTCCTCTCTCCAAACTCTTTGCCCTTCCAGTGTATTTGTCTTCTCCCCTGTTTGCCCCACATGCTTCTTTATGGAATATAAATTTACTCCATTTTGTCTATTTTCCCATTTCTCTTAATATTATCTTTTCTCCCCCCTCTAGTTTTATATATATTTATATATACATATATCTATCTACAAATAGATATCTATAGATATAGATATATATCTTGACATTTCATCCTATATAGTTTGTCACTGTTCCCTCTAAGTAAACTTCTAGTTACCCTGGTGAGAGTAACTATTTTAAATTTACCAATATCTTCTTTTCTTCTAGGGACACAAATCGATTTACTTTATTGGGTCCCTTAAAGAAAAGGCTGTTTTTTTGTCCCCCCCTTAATTACCTTATGGTGAATCTCTGGAGTTCTGTATTTGGGCAGCAAACTCTCTCTTCAATTTTATTGAATGACCATACTTTCCTCTGCAAGAATATAGTCAGTTTTGCTGGAGAGTTTATTCTTGGTTGTAGACCCAGTTCTCTTGCTTTCTGGAATATTGTATTCCATGCCTTCTGGTCCTTTGATGTACATGCAGCCAGATCCTGTATTATCCCAACTGGGGTTCCCTGATATCTGAATGACTTCTTCTTAGCAGCTTGTAATATTTTTTCCTTGGCCTGGGAGTTTTTGAATTTGGCTAAATTATTCTTGGAAGTCATTAGTTGTGGATTAAATGTAGGAGGTAATCTGCAGATTCTTTTAAGGGCAGTTTTCTTGGATAATTTCCTATAGGATGATGACCAAACTTTTTCTTTTGTCATGATATTCTCATAGACCAATAATTCTTACATTGGCTCTATGAGATTTGTTTTTAAGATCTTTGGTTGTGTCAATGAAGTATTTCATATTCTCCTCAAATTTTTCAATTTTTTATTTTGTTTTATATATTTTTGCTGCCTTGTGAAATCATTTGCTTCTAGTTGTTGAGTTCTTTTTTTTAAAGACTGAATTTCATCTCTGGCTTTTTGGTCATCCTTCTCCTTCTGATCTGATTTTCTTTGTAGATCATCTTTCTCCTTCTTTGCTTCATTTTCAAGCTGGTCAATTTTGGCTTTTAATACCTTATTTTCTTGTTTTAGTTCATGTATCCCCTTTTTTAAATTGTCTTCAACCTCTCTTGATTGTTTTTTGAGTTATTTAAATAATTGAAATTTAAGTTCTTGAGGTAATTGAATTTTGAGATCTTCCAAAGTCTCTGTCCAATTTGCTGGGATTTCTTTGGTTCTGCTTGGAGTTCCTTGGTCTTCTTCTATTTCGTTTGCTCTTTGATCACTTCTTGGAAAGAAGCTGTCAATTGTAATTTCTTTTTTCTTTGTCTTTTAAGTTTCCCTTAAACTTCTGATTCATATTCCATCCAACTTTCCCCAAATCTCTTACTTACCTGGCAACCATGGCCCCTTGCTTCTTGATATGTGTTTATTTATAAAAATTCTTCACTATATTATCCTGAGTCCCTCCCTTTTACCCTTACCTTACCCACTTGCCTCTTGCTATATTCCCCTCTATGTATCTTTCCCTTTTCTTGTATTTTTGCTCTTCTTTCTCTTAGCCAAACCTTCCTTCTCTTAGTCCCTCAGCCTGCCGAGAGGATTTACAGCCCTTCTCTTAATCCCATCCTCGTTCTCTTGGTTAAGAATTTAAGAAGATCTTTACTGATAATTATGTAGGTTGCTCTCTCTTTATCACAGATCTGATAGGTAGCCATTTGAGCCTACCTCCATCTAGTCTATTACAGAGCCATTTTGCCTTAATCCATTCCATTCACCTCAACCTCAAGTCTTCTATCCATACATACCTATTCAAAATACCTAGACAAAGATACCATTACCAGGAATCTTAGATGTAATTTTTCTATGCAGGAATCAAACAATTTGGCCTCTTGGTTTACTTATGTTTCATCTTTCATCATTACCTTTTTATGTTACTTAAAAATGAAATTTTGTGGGAGGGAATGGGGAATTGAATAAAATGGTGACTTAGAAGCAGCAAAAGCTAAAACTGCTTTCATAGTCCTTCTAAACCAATCTTTAAAAAGTACCTCAAAATAATAGAATTCAAAAACTAACATCAATATGTAGTGAAGGGGCTCTCCTACTAGACATAACTTGAAAGGTAAACTGAGAAAGTTGATTTTCACAGGATAAAGAGAAACCAGAAGCAAAACTGCACATGGAAGAGTGTTTGGTAATCACTACCTAACTATAGGTTCAATTTTCAAACCTAAGCATAGGCCAATTTTGACCCTGCTGAAACTAACAATAGAGCACCAGATACCCCAGACCCATCCTTTGAAGTGCTTCCCTTGCACCAACCCACAGTGAGGCCCAGAAATCCATAGAGCTTGGTCCTTTCAGACCTGCACAACAGTGAAGTCGTTAATCCCAAGGCAATATATGTCAGAGTGATGAGTCCTGTAAGTCATTAGAAGAGAAGATATAATCATCAGCTTTCAGCATTCCCAGTCCACAGGGAAAAAATGGGAAAATGAACAAACAGCAAAAGAAAGAACTAACTATATAAAATTCCAATGAAGACAAAGAGCAAGGTGCAGTCAAATGTGGACTGTGAGATCCAAGCAACCTCATGAAAAACTTCAAAGGAAAATAGGAATTGGTCTTAGACACTGGAAAATCCAAAAAAGGAATTCAAATATCAAATAAGACAGGTTGAAGCAAAATGGGAAGAAGAAATGAAAGTAATGCAAAAAGAAAATAAACGTTTAAAAAGCAAAACTGGTCAAATGTAAAGAGAGGTAAAAAAATCCAATGGAGAAAAGAGTTAAAAAAAAAAGCATTGACCTAATGGAAAAAAGAGGAAAAAAATCAAATGAAGAAAAGAGTTCAATGAAAAGTATAATGGACCAAATGGAAAAGGAGGATCAAAATGTCAAGGAAGAAATGCAGTATTTAATAATTAACATTGGACAATTATACATTCATGTCTTCACAAGGCTTCACGAAGCAATAAAACAAAATCAAAAGAATGCAAGTATGAAATAGATCATTGAAAAAATAACTGACCTGGAAAATAGATCCAGGAGAGACAATCTAAGAATTATTAAATTACCTGAAAGTTATGACAAAAAAAATCCTAGACATATTATTAGAAATTACCAAAGAAAACTGCCCTGATATGCTTGAACAAGATGGTAAAGTAGAAATTAAAAGAATCTACAGATCACCTCTTCCAATAAATCCCCAAATGACAATTTCTTGGAATGTTATAGCCAAATTAAAAGCTCCCAAGTCAAGGAGAAAATACGGCAAGCAGCCAGAATGAAACAATTCAAATGTCATGGAGACTCAGTCAGGATAACACAGCATCTGGCAGCTTCCACATTTACTGCCCAGAAAACTTTGAGGGAACTAGGTTTACAATCAAGAATCACCTGCCCATTAAAATTGACTATATTCTTTCAAGGGAAAGTATGGTCACTTAAAATAGAATATTTCCAAGCATTTCTGAAGAAAAGATCAGATTTAAACAGAATAATTGATGTCAAATACAAAAGTCAAGAGAAGCATAAAAAAGTAAATAAGAAAGAAAAATTAAATTTCTATTTTACTCTCTGATTGCAGAATTTCTTGGCAGTTTTCCTTGATGATTTCTTAGAGTTTGTGTCTAAACTCTTCTTTATCTTAATTTCTTGAGTGTCCAACTATTCTTATATTCTCTCTCCTTGATCTATTTTGTAGGTTAGTTATTTCTTTGATAAAATGACTCATATCCTCTTGTTTTATTTCACTCTCTTAGTTTTTCTTTATTATTTCTTGTTATCTTTGGAAATCATTAGCTTCCCCTTATTCAATTCTAGTTATTAATAAATTATTTTCTTTTGTGAGCTTCTTGATCTCTTTTGCCTTTTGTGTGATTTTTCTTTTTGATTTTATTACATTGCTCTTATTTTTTTTCCTAAATTTTCCTCAACCTCTCTCATTTGTTTTTTTGAGGTCTGTCTTAAAGTCTTCAAAAGCTCTTTTTGAGCTTATAGCCATTTATTGTGTTTCTTTGCTATTTTTAAAGTAAGTGTTTTAACTTTACTCTCTGCTGAGTTTGAGCCAAGAGTTTGTTTGTTTTTTTTTTGTTTTTGTTTTTGTCCTCATAATAGCTATCAGTTGGATTATATTTCTTTGCTTGCTTATTAACAAAAAAGTTTTAGAATCTAAGGCAATAGGTTTAATTAGTGCCTTTTTGCTGGAGGACTAGTTTTCCTAGTGTGCTAAGGCATATTACCTCAGGTTTCTAAATGTGTGTTCATTTGTTTTTTTTTCCTGAGTCCTATGAAATTATTCCAGTTTTTATAGTTCAGGATCTAATATAATCAATGGTCCCCGACTCAAGCCCACTCTGTGATTGAACTCAGGTGTTCCAACCATAGCCTACAAGCTGTTTTGCCACTGCAACTACAAGTCAGCAATCTGACTGCCCACTTTAGCAGAAACCAGGGAAACCACTCTCCTGAGAGTGATACCTGCTAATGAGCCCCCAGTTACTCAGCAACCATATTTTCCAATACATACTCCTTCCTCACTCCATTTCTCCTACTGCCACAGACTAGGATAGAGCAGGTATCAAATCTTTGTTCTTCAGGCCCCCCAGATCCCTCCTTTGTTAGCAGTGATCCTTGAGTTCCTGCCCTTATAGCCTGCTGCCCAAAGACTTGTGGTATCCAATCCTTCAATACCCAGATATGGGCCAGTGAGGGTCTTCAGAACCAAGGCCAGACATAGCTATTCCCAAGGCTCTCAGCTTGCTAAATTCAGTGATATCCTCCAGGATTCAAGCTCTAGGCCCAGAAAATAAGGTACCATTGCCAATCATATCCTTAGGTTCTGCCTTGTTGATTCTATTCTGTTTGCTCTATTCTTTCCCCCAGGGCCTTTGGTTGAGGGCCTGGAAACAGGGAAATTATAAAACTTGCTGCCAAGTTGTCCATGGCTGTTCAGCTTCACTCCTTACTCCTGTCTATTTTTGCCATTTTTAGCATTGAATCTGTGGAGTTATTTGTGGTTATCTTAGGTGATTATTAGTAGGGTGAGAAAGTTTCATGCCCTACTTTGCCATCTTCCCATAATGCAATCCAACTCATATCCAAAATTCATTATTATAAGAGGAGATATTGTCATGGAGACAAATACCTTAGATGTCTATGGAAGTGTTCCTTCTCCAGAGTATCAACTGGTAACTGAAGAAAAGCATTGTCTTATCACTATTAACACATATTTTACTAAAATTAAAATTACTCTTAATCCATTCCCCCTTTGTCACTTTCATTTAAAATAATATTGAAACAAATGCTCATATGCAGCAAATTATAAGTGCATATAGAGAAAACTTAAAGAACTTTTTGTCTTGATATTCATATAAAAAAAGATACATTTGATCTTTGATTTGAAAGGTGTTTCACAGAGCATTGTCTCTTTAATCCTTTGCAATGATTCATTTCATGAAAGTTATATCATTTCCAATTAAATGGTATATTTTGCAATAATGATTTGGTTCCCTGCAGTTTTGTGTTCCATTACAGATCCAGTTATTAAATTTTGGAGAAGTTTAATTAAATATGCTTAATTGAAATTAAGCTAACCCTTTGACTAAGGTATTTTGAAGTTATTTTAAAACAAAGGCCATTGGAAATGTTATCTTATTCCCTATGTTAAGAAACAGTTGAATACTACATTTATGAGACTGAATTATTAACAGTTAATAACCATATTGTTTAAAAATGATATTGATGCTATGATTTTTTTGCTCTCTGGCAAAGCAAAACATCATTTGCAATTACCACTGCTGTATTTATAATTAATTGATAATAAAATTTAGGAACTGTTCTAGTGTTCTAGATGATGATCTGATTATTGGCATAATAGTACAAGTTTGACAACCTCATATTTAACAGTGGAACATTTGATTTTTGTAAATTGTGGTTAATAAAATATTTCTGAAACATTAACCTAGGAATCATATGGATAAAAATGGAACTATTCAGAATAAAATCAGTGGAACTGCTCCAACTACATAATGAGACATATTTTTTATTGTGGAAAAGTCACTTTTTCACATTCTATTATTAAGCTTTATTAAAGTCCTACTAAGATGACACATCATTGTATGGAAGTGCCTCTGATCTGGCAAAGGCTATCTCAGTGGACTCCAAATTCTGGTAAATTCTAAAATAATGTAAAAGCTTTGAATATAGCCATGTGATGGACAAAATATCTGTTATCTAAGAATAGCCTAGAAAACAATAGAAAGTTTTATCTCCAAATTGACCATATAATGATTAATTAAATTTTGTCATAGAATATAAGAAATGTGTCTCTCAAGAAGTAGAAGTGTTATATTTTAATGGACTGTTTAGGTACACTGATAAGAATCTTGAAGTACTGAATTATAGAGATAGGTAGGTGATGTAGTGGATAGAGTGCTAGACTTTGAGTCAAGATATGAATTTACATTCTGACTCAGACATTCATTAGCTGTGTGACAGTGGGTAGTTATTTAACCTCTATTTGCATCTGATTCTTTTTATCTATAAAAAGGAGGTTAAGAATAGAATCTATCTCTCAAGGTTGTTGTGAGGATAAAATGAGATAATATTTACAAAATGCTATATGAATATTGGTTAATAATAAGCCTTAGAGAGCTTCCAGTATAAATAGCAATTCCAGAATTTTATAAAGCTAAATTAACTCTTTTAAATTTCATCTAAAACAAAAGAAACTGACTAAATTGAATAAAAGATAGATGAAATAAAATTATGAAAAGAAGTCATAACAAGGTAATCTCTATGAGAACAACAAAAGCAACAACTAAAGTAAAAAAAATGTTATTGTATTTGATCAAGGTTGATCAGCTCTGAGAGAGTGCTAAAATGAAAGAGTAGCAGCATTAATCACCTGTCTTGGTAAATGTCACTGCCCTTTCGTGGCCATAGTCATCTGACTTTATGTTTGCTTCTTTGGTGCTACATTGGTCTATTTTAGCTGTAGAACATCTGGAACTTCATATTAGTCGAAGCATCTAGAAGTGATTATTAGTGCAAATTACTTGATTTCTTACTAATGATTCACTAAGGGAACTTTGTTATTTCTATCAGCTCCTCAACCCCTACCCCAAACTGTACTAACTCTGTATTGCATAGCCTTTCCATACTAAACCCAAGAGTTTGGTGAATTCAGTCCTGCTTCCCTAGTTCCATGGATATTTTATCCTACAACATTTCAAATTAGAGCAAAATCTGTTTTAATTTTTACTAACAGTCATCCAGGTTTTGTTATATAATAGCAAAATATGGAATACAATTGCCTCTGAAGTCTCTAAAATAAAAAATTGATGAATTGGAATATTTAGAAATAAATATAAAATGAGATTGGTCAGATAGATGTATTATCATAGACTTCAAAAATCTTTTTTTGATTTTTCAAAAGAAATTCCCATTTGACTCATTTGATGACATAAAGATAGGTTTAGTAAATAAAAAGCTAATGAGCAGACAAATTAACTAATCATTTCATCAATTATTATTTCTTAAGTATTTAACATATTCCAGGCCATGGAATAAGTGCTATACCCACAAACAAGGGAAGGGGGGATGGAGATAGTTCAAGTATTTAGAAAGATTATAGTCTAATTTAACAGAAAATAAATAGGTGTATACAGGTACTTACAGAATTAATGGAAGGTAATTTTTAGAATAGGAGGCTTTTTGAGAATTCTCTGAGAAAAGATAGTATTCATGCTGAGTCTTAGAAACTCATAGTGAGAGAAAATAGGATATTTTGGGGAGTGTTAATTTTTTTCCATATTATGTGTCCATATAATTTTTATTCCTTTTTTCTAACATTTGCAATTCATATTTTCTCTCTCGCCCCAACCACTCCCCAAGAAAACAGTTAATAGAATATAGGTTGTACATATATTATCAAATAAAAGATATTTCTATGTTTGTTAAGTTGTGAAACAAGACACATATTGCTTATGCTAGAGAAAAATTTATGGAGGAAATAAAGTGAAGAGTGGTATGTTTCAATTGGCACTCAGATTCCATCTGTTCCTTTTAAGGCAGTGTATGCCCTTTTAAGTGATGAGTCCTTTGAGGTTCTCTTAGACCCTTGACTGATTTATAATAGTTAATTCATTCATTCACAGTTGTTCACCATATATGATTCACAGGGTACAATGTTCTCACTCTGCTCACTTCACTTTGCATCACTTCACAGAAATCTTTCCAAATTTTTTGTGATCATCTTTTTTGTCATTTCTTGTGTCAGAATTGTATTTCATTATGTTTGTATAACACAACTTGTACAGCCATTCCCCAAGTGAGGAACGTCGCTTTAATTTCTATTTCTTTTGCCAACACAAAAAGAACTGGCATAAATATTTTTGTATAGGTTGATTCTTTTCCCTTATCTTTAATTTCTTTGGGATACAGACCTAGTAGTGGTATTGCTGGGTTAAAGGATATACAGAGTTTTCTGACCCTTTGGACATGGTTCCAAATTGCTATACAAAATGATTTTACCAGTTGAGAGCTCTACCAACAGAATATTCAAATACTGAGATAGGGGGGAAAAGGAGGGAATGGTAGGGAAAGGAAGGGAAGGAAGGTGGGGGGGTCCCCCCTCGTGGTAGGGAAATTGACCAGGGTTTTTGGTATGTAGGCTAGGGAGCAGATTAAATCAGGCTAGACTCCAGAAAAAGTTAGGTAGCTTTATTTAGGGTTAGAAAGGGAAAGTTTAGGAAGACCCACGAAAGATTGATCTCCATCTTCTAGGCAAGGACCAAAGCTCTCCCCCTAGATTAAGGGAAAAAAAGGCACCAAAACCTGTGCTTTTCTCCTCTTTTATTCTCCTTCTGACACCTCCCACAAAGGACGTGGGAGGTGTCAGAGGAAGTTGCAGTAGAGTCCTGGGAGATGGAGTCTCCTGGGGCTTAGGTCCACTTCAAAATGCACTGTCCCAATTATTCTACATCCTCTCCAACATTTATCAGTTTCCTTTCTTATTAAGTCATCTAATCATGTGGGTATGAGATAATACCTCATAGTTATTTTATTCTACATTTCTCTAATTAATGGTGATTTGGACCATTTTTTCATATGAATAAAGACAACTTTAATTTCTTCATCTAAGAATTATTTTTTCATATCCTATGATCATTGGTCAATTGGGGAGTACTTTGTATTCTTATGAATTTGACTCACTTGTCTATATATTACAAAAACAAATATATGGTCAGAGAATTTCTATAAATATTTTTCCAGTTTATTGTTCCTCTTTTGTTTGTACAAACACTTTTTAATTTAATAAAACAAAGTTACTTATTTATATCTTAATGTTCTCTATATTTTGTTTTTACCTACATTCTTCCCTTAATCAAAGATCTGACAGGTAAACTATCTTGTTCTCCCCTAATTTATGATATCATCCTTTATTTCTAAATTATGTATCTATTTTGACTTTATCTTGATATATGACATCCAAGGTATTGGTTTATGCCTAGTTTCTATTACACGCTTTTCCATTTTTCCCAGCAGTTTTTTGTCAAATAGTGAGTTCTTCTTTCAAAAGCTTGGATCTTACAGTTTGTCAAATACTAGTTTATTAACACTGTGTTTCCATAACAGCAAAAAATCCCAAAGTAAAACAGGACATATAGATCATAGAGTATAAGGAAGGGAATCAAGTGACAGAAGAATATAGAGCTAGTAAAGCAAAGGGGTACAAAAACATATGTGCTAATCAAAAGAGATCATAATTTATTTCCAATATAATAGAAAACAAATGTAGTTAATTTATATGTTTGAAATGGTCATAACTATGCTTTAGGAAAATAACTTTCTAAGTGGAGGTCAAAATGGAGTAGGAATAATTTGGGGAAGGGAAACCAATTAGAAGACTATTATAGAAGTCCAGTTCAAGTGATGAAGACTTGAGCCAAAAGAATGACTTTCTGAGTCAAGGGAAGGGAATGTTTAAGAGAGATTTATACAACTTGTAAATAGTAACAGTTAACAAGAATCTGGATATGTAAGGTGAGTGAGTGAAAATAAAAATTGAAGATGACAATAGGGTGGTGAAACTGAGTGACTGGGACAAGAGTGAGCTCCTTCTCTCAGGAATTTTTTGTAAATTCATGCATTTGCATAAGGAAAGTAATGAGAAAGAACTAAAATCCAAATTCCCTAAAACCTCTTTGAAACAACTAAAGTCGAATATGGCTGAACTTTCTGCTGTTCTGTAATTTAATGGGGGATTAATGAAATCATTTCTCATCCCTAAAATATGCCAAGCCTTTAATACATTTAAGTTTTCCGTAATATACTACTCTCTTTGACTCAGCTGACCTTGTAGTAAATGTCCTTTGCCTGTCTTTTGCTGAATACAGATTATATACCCAGTAGTCACTGCAATTTTTGCTCATTTTGGAGAATGATATTTGAACATTATGACCTAGCGTTCACAATAGCATATGAATACTGAGCTAAATATCATTCCAGACTTCTTTGTAAATGTTTAAATTTGATTAGCCTTGTGTATGTCTCTGGGTGTATATGTATAAAAATGTGTAACACCTTGTTTCCTATTGCTTTAAAGCAGTATTGGGGGGGGGGAAAGAGCATTGCTCTCAGAGTTAACATTCTTGAGTTCAAGTTCTAATTACAGCTCTGACATTAATTTATGCTTTCTGTGTTTCAGCTTCCTATTCAGAAAATAAATGTCAGATCATATATGTGTCTAATGATCAGATAGTCTTTAAGGATCCTGCCAGCCCCCCAAAATGCTTTTGATTGGTCAATTCTTTTTTCTTTTAATTCTCACCTTTTGACTAAGAATTGATATTAGTATCATTTCCAAGGAAAAGAACAGCAAGGGCTAAGCAATGAGAGTTAAATGACTAGTCCAAGGTCTCACAGCTAGGAAGTATGTCAGGTCAGTTGTGAACCTAGTATCTTCCATTTCCAGTCCTGGTTCCCTAGCCATTGAGCTGCCCCTCTATTGCTGATACAGTCTCTAGAATTTATCACACAATTTGTTATTAATGGCCCAGGTTGCTTGTTTCTTAAAAGGAAAAACCTTAAAGAAAAGACTGAAATCTTGGTAAAATAACATCTGGAATATAATGTTTATTTCCATATACCATAACTTGGGAAGGAAAACAATGTGGGAGTAGAAAGCTAGAAAAGGGCAATCAGGGTAGTGAAGGACCTTGAATTAATTATATTTCAGGATTGGTTGAATGACCAGGGAATATTTAGCCTAGACAAAAGACTTACCAAGGATATGATAGCTCATCTGAAGTATTTGAAGGGTTATATTGTGGAGGAAGTATTAAACTTACTCTGGCTCTAGAGGGCATGACCAGAAGGAAGACTGAAGTTCAAGGGAAAATAGAATTGATGCCAATAAATCCTTCCAAACAATTGGATTGATTAGGGAAACAGTTCTAAAGAATATGGGGCTGGATAATCATTTTTTTGGAGTTGATAGCTGCTGCAATATTATTTTTTTCTAAAATTCTGTGATTCAGTGAAGTACAGCTTATGGAGAGAGAAAATGCAAACAGCTGAGCATATATAAAGGAAGTCATCAAAGAAAGAGTGATACTGGAGCTAAGTCTTGAATGAAGATCAGGATCTTGAGAAATGGAGATGAGGCAGAAGAGTATTATAGGTATACTGGGGAATTGTTGGGGGGGATATTGGAAGGGGGCATTGAAAGAAAAGATATAGGATATATGGAAGCCTGGAAGCAAGAGTAGAAGAAGTGAAGGATTTGGAGAACACTAAAATAATCTATTTGAGACATATAGTTCATATAAGAGATTATTATGAAATGAGTCTAAAATATGTTTTCTTTTATCCATAGATCTGATTCTGAATGGGAATTCAAAGTTATTTTTTGAAGAAATGGGTGAAAGTCAGAGTGTAAATACTCCCTGCCTGGTTCCAATTCATGTGGCATTCATTAACCTTCATATGAAAGTTAGTGATCTTAGCTTTGGGCCTATATAATAAAGGTACTCTTCCCTTCAACTACTACCACTGCAGAGCAGATTATATCTGATTTTTTCCCTGTGGTTCACTGTGTGGTAAATAAAAGCCTTTTAATTGAGCCCTGAATTTTAACTGAGTATCCAAAGACATATTTTGAGATCATGATTTATCTCTCTGTCTGTCTGTCTATCTCTCTCTACCTTTCTATCTCTTTTTCCTTGGTGACTTTTCTCTGAGCCATGGGAAAGGAGGAAAGGTATCTGGTTATTATTCTCTGTCCCCACTTACAATACTGTTATACACGCATTGTCTCTATTTATTTTTTCTCTGTGTTAATTATTTTGCTTATTAGTGGTTACTTTTGTATTGAGAGAATGGAGAGATCAGGTAATGACCTTGTGAGCTTCAAAGATGATCAAAAGAATCATTGGAATGTGTATAATTATAGTCAGTAATAGAATTTTCTAGTAGTAACACCAGCTCAGTCTTCAGAGGAGTATAGTGGCACAACCCAGCACCCATCAAGTGATTTGCTTGATCCAGCCTTGTTGGGAAATGAGCCATTTTGACATTCACCTGAAGTGAACTTTATCCCAAAGAAGATTCTGATAATTTAGAAAAGGATTTCTGGGGCCAGGAGGTACCACTCAAGTCACAAGTATCCCCTATGCACATGTCTTTCCTAAAAGCTGCATTCTCCAGTTTACAAAGATATTTTTGCACTAAAATATTTGGAATTAAAGCTTCAAAATACACCAAGAATTTGGGGATATGTAGTGTTGATTATATTCAATTCAATGAGCATTTATGATGTGCTTAGTATGTAAAGGTACTTGGGCTAGTATTGGCGATATGATGATGTTTTTTAGTCTTTTTAGTTCTGTCCACTTCTTCATGATTCCATTTGGGGTTTTCTTGGCAAGATTCTAGAGTATTTTGCAGTTTTCTTCTCCAACTCATTTTACAGATGAGGAAATAGGGTTCACTGACTTGTCAAAGATCAACAGCTAGTGAGTGACTGAGGCTAAATTTGAACTTGCATATTCCTGACTGAAGGCTTGTCATTGTATCTACTGTACCACCTTCCTTCTCAGTTGGGGATATTAAAAAAATAATCAGTTTGCTCAAGATATTCTAGGGTGGAGAGATAGTACATGTAGACATCTGAGGTAATACAAAATATATGTCAGCTAAATCTAATTTCCTGGGAAGAAGAACACTAACAATTAAAGGAAAAAGAAAGTCTTAGTATGAGTTTAAAAATATCTTTTTATTAAACATTGAAAAACCCTAGGGACTTTGGAAGGTGGAGGTGGAGAGGGGATAAGACTATTTCAGAGCAAGGATGGGAGATGAAATTGTTCTATATGAGGTACGAGTGAGTAAGCCATGAGTGAGTAAATGTAAAGTGTGCAGAGTGGAATGGTAGGCTGAATCCAGACTGTGCAATATCAGAGACAAGTTTGTATTTTATCATTGTAGTCACTGAAACTTCTTGAACAAGAGAATGATTGTGGAAGATCTGTACTGTAATTTTGGCAATTTTGTGAGAGAGGTAAAAAAGAGACAGTCTGAAATCAAGGATGAAGATGGAAAAATCATAAGGGTTTAAAACACAGCATTTACCTTGTGAGTGGAGGGGCAGGAGAGATACACAAAACACTGGAAGAATTCTTGTTTATTCACAAGACTTGGCAACTGATGTAAAAAGTGGGCGGAGTGAGATAGGGACAATTACTGAGAGTAACTTACTCTGTTTGCCTCAGTTTTCTCATTTGTAAAATGAAATAGAAAAGAAAATGGCAAACTACTCCAGTATCTTTGCCAAGAAAACCCCAGATGGTGTCATGAAGAGTTTGACATCATTCAAATAACTGATAATGACTGACAGCACTAATAATAACAACAATATATCACCGAGAAAAACTAAAATGGGAACACAAAGAGTCAAAAAGAATTGAAACAATTCAACAAAAACAACAAAGTTACCAGCCTGGGACACTAGAAAAATGGAAAAGAATAACGGGAAGAGGGAAATTAAAAGAAAAATCAGAGTATGATAAAATAATTGGATTGACTTGAGTCCTTATATATTAAAGGATCATCAACAAGACCAATGTTTGGTGCATCATAGAGGAATTGAGAAGAATTAAAATGTAGGAAGACTAGAAACCCTGGAAGGAGTAAAGTTGTAAAAGATGTTAGAAGTCAAAGAGGATTTTATATTTTATGCTGGAGATAATAGAGAGCAGCTAGGCTTAAATGAGTGAGTGAAGTGAGAAGGAGATGTAGTCACTTTCCCTTTCTGAAGATCACTTTGGTAATTGAGTGGAGGATGAGCTGTAGTAGGGAAGGACTATTGATTAGGATACCAACCAAAAAGCTCAATAGAGTAAGTGTGTAATGATGAAGATTTATACCAGGATTGTGTCTGGGTCAGAAGAGAGAAGTTATTGGAGAGATGTTGTGAAGAAAGAAAAGACATCCTTGTCAAAGTTCTGTATATGTAAGATGAGTGAGAGTAAAGAACGGAGCGTGACACCTAAGTGGTGTGACAGGGGGACTTTGAATTGAGGTGCCCTTGACAGTAATAGGTAAATATAGAAAAGAAGAATGGTTTAGATAGGAAACTTAATGAATCCAGTTTTGCATAGAGTGAATTTAAAATATATATAATACATTCAGCTTGAATTGGATAATCTGGATTCATCCAACCAATCCTCCTCAACTTTAAACAATTTTTTAAAATTATCAACCATGAAAATGTCATATTCATTCATGACTTGTTCTATTAATCATGTTTTTGTGCTGGATAATTTTTTTTCTTTCTTTCCCTGCCCCTCCACTGTGTGTAAATGGAATTAGCTCATCCTTATTCATTCTTTAGACTCTAGCCATCAAAAATAATGTCACCCCACCCAACTTAGTTAATTTTAACTAGTGGGAAGGGGAAGGTCTGTTACCTACACGTTACAATAAGTAACAAATCAAAAACAAGGGACTGCCTTTGGGGCAGTCCAAAACAGTGTTGAGGCTGCCATTTGTCCACTTGAAATTGGAGGTGGATGCAGGAAATGACGAAAGATGCTATCTTTTAAATATGATGGTAACTTCCTGTGGAGGCAGTTGGAGCTTTGAACTTGGTGTAGAAGGATCTCTGGCAAGACCTAAGAGTGCTTCCCTCTGAATTGTCATGTGCATAAGTTAGGCTGACTCTCTGTCTCTTCCCTTGGCATTTCTGGAGGCTCTACCCTCAGGGAGGCCTCTCTTGCCTCTCTAATTGTAAAAGGCCTTTGGCTAGAATCCTTGTTTAATTAACCTGTGTCCCCCTCTGCGGGGCCTCTACATTCCTACCTGGTTAGTACCTCTGGTCAGGGCCAGAGTTTCTCTCTCTCAATTTCCCTACCTTCAACCTTCCTAATTGTAAATAAACTTCCATAAAAGTCATCCTGACTTGGGTCTATTTTAATTTGAAATCATGTAAATCTGATTTCTGGTGACCATACCTTAAATATCTAGTTTTAACTCTTACAACTGTCATTCCTCTTGCCCCCTCATTTCTCATTTTCCTTCATATTTCTATCACTTTTCCCTACATACACATTTCTTAAATTTTAAAAGTTCCTTGATCATGACTTCCTACACTTTCACTTAACTTTCTGCTTCACTCCTTCTGATGTCATTCTTCATCTTTAAGACCTTTGGGTCAGGTGTTCTGATACACATTTTCTCACAGGCCACCTGAGTTTTACTTTCCTTCCTTCACAATAATGATGCTATGGTCAAGTAATTTAATTATATATTATTCTATTCTTGCAATTTCCTGTCCTCTTTTCATGCCATTCCTTTCAAATCCAAGGCAAGTTTAACCTCAAACTAACCAAACCTAGAGTTTGTGTCATGATATTAATAATAATAGCATGTTTATATGGTGTTTACTTTATCAGAACAGAAACTATGCTAAGCACTTTAAAGTTTTTATCTTATTTCATCCTTACCACAGTTCTGCAAGTTAGGTCCTATTTTTAACCTTGTTTTGCTTCTGATGAAACTCAGGCAAAACAAAAACAAAATAAAGCAAAAAGTAACAGCAATAAAATGACTTGCTCAGAGTCACACAAGTAGTAAGTGTCCAAAGTTGAATTTGAACTCAGGTCTTCTATACATCCAATTTATCATTTAGTATCCCATACCAATTTGTTCTTTGTAAGTCTCCCTTTTGAAAAGTGAAATAATATTCATGACAATCTACCCTTTTTTAGGGGGTTAGGGAAAAATACTCGAGAAAAGTTCACAGCTACTCACTAGTTTTAAAAGTACTTAATATATAAAAGTATATAAAAGCTATGAAATATTTCCAAAAACTTCACAAGAGCAATTCTATTTCTTTTTCTAAATGTATATAGTTCTTTCTGGCAACCTGGAAAATAACTTTTCTATTTACTTCTATTTCTTAAATTATTATATAGTCCTAATATGCAACACAAAGTTTTCAGTGAGAAATAGTAAATATAGTTATAGTTTGAGGAGGTCCATACCCAAATAATAAAGTATCCGTTTTTGAATAATGAAGAATTTTTTTCTTCAATGTGCGGAAATGAATGTATTTCCCCCTCCTATAACTTATTAGAGATATCTATTTATTAGAGAGTAACATTTTTGAAAATGAGGTAATACATTGACATTTGAATGTTTGATAATAGTATTTTTAATGGGAGAATTGCTATAGATTCATAATCTTTTCAATTTCATATTCATATTCTCTAAATAGACCAAAATACCTATAAAAAGCCAGCTGTGATTTTTTTCATGATATTTAGAGGGGAAAAAGCACAACTAAAGAGTCTTAAATGCAAAAAGAATTAGTCAATGGCCAAGCATTTCCACAGCTGTGATCACAATCTGTCAGACTTAAAATAGTCCTGAGTGATAAAATGTCAAGACAGACACAATTAGGCACAAGGGACTACTTTTGAAAAAAATGGTATCAACATACTTTTCAAAGTTTTATGCCAGAACACAATCTCAAATTTCCTCTATTGTTGGATATTTGAAAATTATATACTCAATAACAGCAGAAAAATAATGTCACCAAAATGTCTATTTGAAAAAGCAAATTTTGAATTGCTAATTAATTAGAAAGCTAGAGATACTTTGAATGGGTACTTTTACATATTTTTGTGGAACTTTTTTAATTTTAGTTTTGGATTAACTACATATATATGCATATATGTATATATTCTATCATGTCAAATGTACAAATGCCAACACCAATATTCAGAGCACAATTGTGAATCATGGTGGGCATTAGCTGGCTACAATACCAAACTACTGGTATAGATATGATATACTAAAAGTAAATATAGATATGTATAGAAAGGTGTGAAGATTGCCATGAAAAACTTAATGTAAAGTGGAGACATGAACATGTAGAAAGAATGAGAGATAACTTATAGAGAGAAGCATATTCCAATGGTATCCTGCTATTGGCAAGAGAATAAAAGTGAGAAATTTGCAGGAAAAACAAAAGAGATAAGTGACATGAAAGCCTATGGTATTTTCTCAAACTACATTCTTTTTGCTAATATTTTAATTATTTTCATTTTAAATTAAATTTTATTTTAAATGTAAATATGTTTTCTTTTTTCCCACCAGAGAAGAGTTAAAAGAAAGTATCTTAGATTAAATATTCTTCTTTTGTAATGACTTCTGTAGGAAAGAATTATGAAGTGAAGATTCTGTGTATCTCAGCTGAGTGAATGGAAAGAGGAATTAGAGATGCATACCTCCCAAGGTGATGAGTGAACAGTGAAGAAATTATTTTTTTTCCTTACAGCTTCTTGACTTGGATGTGTTTTAAGAAGGGGACCTACAAGAGAATGGGAAAGGTGGTCAAGGGGAGTGATTACATGTATGGAATCAGAAGGGATGTGGTATCTCACATCAAAGAGGGAAAGAAACATGAAAGTAGATTTCATTCTTTGTCAGACAAGGTTAATTGCCTCTAGGGTGCTTGGTTTTACTTAATTCTTTTTTATCATTATAAAGCAAGAATCAATAAACATGTGTGCAAAGAGGAGTTGTTCATATTTTGAAATGAATTTGATCAAAACATAAAATTGTTGCATTATTAAAATTATTTTTAAAGGATGAAATAAAACTATAAGTGTGGGAATTAAGAGCACTGTTTGAAGAATTCTTTTTTTTAAAACCCTTAACTTCTGTGTATTGGCTCCTAGGTGGAAGAGTGATAAGGGTGGACAATGGGGGTCAAGTGACTTGCCTAGGGTCACACAGCTAGGAAGTGTCTGAGGCCAGATTTGAACCTAGGATCTCCCTTCTCTAGGCCTGACTCTCAATTCACTGAGCAACCCAGCTGCCCCAAGAATTCTAAGAAACAGAAAATAAATCATGAGGGATACATAAAATAGTGGATTTTCTGTAAATGAAATTAGTATATATATAGAAATCAAAAAATGTGAAGATGGAAGAAAGAATTTCAGAACAAAACTGAAAATCAGAAAGATTAGAAGACACAAGAAAAAGTTCCTTATTTTTTAAATAGACTACACTGAAACAATCTGAAAATAATTAGTCTCATAGGGGAAAAATGAATGAAAAAAAGTGAATGTTATATATTTTTTCTCACAAGAAATAGAAACAGAAGAATTAAAGATTAATAAATTAGAGAGTAGTGGAATCCATAGATCACTGACATAGATGCCTTATGAGCCTTCCAAACTTTAATATTAAAGCAACTTTGTAATCATCCAGAAGAAAGTCCTTCAAGAACCATGGGGAAGATATTCTGATGAGAATAAGACTTTGTTCTTAATTTATAATAAGTAAAGGGGCAAAAATGAAATTTTATGTGAAATAAACAAAATTTTTTTATAAAAAATTAACAAGTTTCAAAATGAACTCAAGCATTAATGTGGGTAATGGTAAAATGGATAGGCAATATATTAGAAGTAAGGAATTTCTGTGTTTAAGTCTGGCTTAAGATATTTGTTAACTGTTTGATCTTCAACAAGTCACTTCACTTTAATTTCTTCCTACCTCATTTCCTTACCTGCAAATTAGGTATAATAATAACACTTCCCACCCAGATTTATTGTAAGGGTAAAATTAAATCATATATATAATATATTTTCCATCTTTCAAGTAGTATAAAATGTTATTATTGTTGTTGTTGTCAAAATGTTTTTTAAATGAGAGGAAATTAAGTCATTCTTCCAGAAGAAAACAAAAATGAGTCATTTCACATGTCAATTATTTTTAAAAGATGTTTAATAATGCTATAAAAAGGTATTGCTGGCCTAAAAAGCAATAACAAAGCCTATATTTAGTCATTCATATGCTTCAAGGACTAAATAAAACTTTCCATGGAGAGAACAAAACGAAAGCACTTTTTAGAGTTCAAAAAGTTTAACAAAATTCATAAATAAAAGAGGTTATGAAAATAAAAAAAACTTCTCTTTCTGTGTCTATACACATATTTCCATAGATACATAAACATTTATATGTAAATATGTATATTTAATAATTGAAGCTTAGCTTTATATAAGTTTTTTTTTTAATTTTCAGTAAATCAGAGCTAACATTCTTTGCAATGAAGAAATACTGGACAATCTCAAAAAAGTTAGCAGATAAAGCAAGGAAGCTCTTTCCCATATTTTTTGATATAATCACCTCAATGCTAGTGAATGCAGTAAGACAAGAAAAAAATTAGGTAATGAACATTTAAAGAGAAAATATAGTTATCTGAATTTTAGGGGATATGATGAAATATAGAAAACCTTAGAGAACTGGTAAAGAAATGAATTGAGAAGTTTAAGAGATTCAGTGAAATCGCAGGATATGGATTAAGTCCTCCAAAAATCCATCAGTAATTCAATACATTACTGCTTCAGTGAGGAAGTTTATATATGCAGAGAAATTCTGTTCAAATTAACTATAAATGTCTCTCTAAGCACATGTGAGACATATAAATATAACAATAACTAAAGAAAATTTTATGAAAATATAAGAAAAGAATTAGGCAAAGTCTTTGTTAAGAATAAACAAGTAAACTTTTAAAGTTTAATCTATACTATGAACACTTAAGCCTAAACAATCAACAAAATAATAAATCAAATCTGGATATGTAACAAATAATGATTTCTTAGGCCTAAACATTTATATTAAAAATTTAGCAACCAGTTCTGGTTAAAGCAGTGATTCCCAAACTTTTTTGGCCTATTGCCCCCTTTCCAGAAAATATATTACTTAGACCCCTGGAAATTATTATTTTTTTTTAATTTTAATAGCAATTAATAGGAAAGATAAATGCACCTGTGGCCATCACAGCTCCCCCTGGATCATCACAGCACCCACCATGGGGCGGTGGCACCCACTTTGGGAATCACTGGGTTAAAGCTTGCTCTACACCTCTCACCTCACCCTACTCCCATTCTGTATCCCCCATCTATTCATGTTATTAGGTTTTTCAATTATCTGTTTCTAAGGTCTGTGTCATATGGGACTCATGGTACCATAGACCATATTTAAAAATCTTGTAGCCTACAGTCTATAAAGGTATATTTCTATTTGCTCATGTCTATAAATAAAAAGGGAACTTTTAGACCATTTTTTCTATAAGCTCATTTTTTTGTTTGCATTTTTATTGCTTTGTACTGCTTTTGTCAAACAATAAGACACACTAAAGTCTGAATGATTCCTCAGAATTCAAGGTCCTTGTTGAGCAAGAAGCCAATGGAAAATATTTAAACAAAGAATAAAAATATAAACGTACATACATAAATAATAAATATAAATAAAATATGTATAAGATTGGTATACCTGTATGCTGTCAGTTACTCTCCATCACTGTGTGAACTAAACTGCTCAGTACTTTGGAGGTGGTTTTCTCTCTGTCAAATAAAATGCCAATAACAGGAAAACGAAGGCACATTTTCTCTAAACAAGATAACAGTCTATTAACAGTGATGAGTATAGATGATAATAAAGTGGATCACATTAGTCTCCTTAGTTAATTCAGTGCACAGGAAGCAGGAGTGGGAACTTCTTTATTTGGATATAGGAAAGGAGTTTTAGGTGGTTGGGGAATGTCTTAATTGACTACAGCTAGGAAAAGAGGGAAGCATTCAGGTGTGGATGATCACAACCTTTTGACAATTAAGCATTATTGATTGCTAGATAAGACTTGACTGCCTCAGGTATTCTCATTTAGAAAATTAAAACCACTCTGATCAGGACTATGCAGTTAGTAGTCTTCTTGGGGAGATCAACCCACCCCTATTTTAACAAGGAGAGCTAAGGTCATGAAAACTGTCCCTTGGGGATGGCCTCAGACTACATTGGTTTCTTTTGTTGTTGTTCAGTCATTTCAGTTATTTGACTCTTCCTGACCCTATTTGGGATTTTCTTGGCAAAGATAAAAGAGTGATTTGCTATTTCCTTTTCTAGCTCATTTTACAGATAAGAAAATGAAGGCAAAAAGGGTTAAATAATTTGCCTATGGTCAAACAACTAGTTATTATGTGAGTCCAGATTTGAACCTAGGAAGATGTCTTCTTGGTGCCAGCCCCAGTACTCAATACATTGTACCACCTACTTGCTCTATGTTTCTATTGATAGGTAAAAAAAAAAAAAAAAAAATTTCCTAGGGGCTAGATGAAAGGGAATGATGATATCATACCTTTAATTCAGATTGGGAAAGATCTCATTTTTTAGTTTAACTGAGAAATGGGGTTTGATGAAATGGAGAATAGGGTTCATTACACTGGAGAATCAATTATTAAATAATACAGCATAATTTTAATATCCTCTAACCATCCCTTGTTTCCTTTGGCTTTCCTTTCAAGTTAAGCCTGCAAAAATGATAGGTGCCTACCTTGATGCCAGCACAGGCAGTTACTTGAGAACTGCTACTGCCTCATTTGCCTAAAGAAATCCCAGTAAAAGTATTTTCAATACTTTGCAAAGTGGTAACAATCAGTCCATGAGTATCTTTTCTCACTGAGGATCCAGAGAATCAGCTCTTTAGTTTTTAAACTATATTTCTCTTTCCTTCTGAGCATTCCAAAATTTTTCCCTCCTCCCTGAATGGGTAAATGAATTGTATCATATATGATTTACCAATGTTGGTGACCAGTAATTTTTATCACATTTTCTGTCTTAAGAGAAAAAGTAAATTTTGAACACAAAAGTGTAATCAAACTTTTAAGAAAAAAAAAAGTAAAACTCCAATGTACAACAAAATCATGCACTTTCAGAAGAGAGAATCTGAGAGCAGAATGGAAATATCTGAAGTTCAAGGCTTTTAGCAACACATTTTGTACCTCAACAAACCTCATGTGTTATTTGCCGACAGTGCCTTGGATCTGAATTCCAGGGCTAGCAATCTCATGACTACTGCCTTTTTGCTGCTACCATGAAAGTTTCTCAAGTTCTCAAATAACTGTCTGTGCTGGCATCAATGTAGGCACCTATCATTTTTGCAGGCTTAACTTGAAAGGAAAGCCAAAGGAAACAAGGGATGGTTAGAGGATATTAAAATTATGCTGTATTATTTAATAGTTGATTCTCCAGTGTAATGAACCCTTTCTTCCAATTTTGTTTCCCCTTGCTCATGTGCCTTGCCTCTTTTTTTTCTCAGTCATAATTCCAAAGCTTTGGAGTGGTGAACTTCGGAGTCTAAGTCATCTTTCAGGAGCTCTAAGGTTAAAGTAGACAGCAAAGTGGAAAAGTGGCTAGCACCTGGATTTAGAAATATGTGAATCTAAATCCAGCATCAGACATTTTCTAACTATGGGATTGTGAGCAAGTCATTTTAAACTTTATTTGCCTCAGTTTGCTCATCTGTAAAATGAGGATAATGAAAACACCTATCTTCCAGCATTATGATGAGAATCAAATGAGATAGGAATTATAAAACACTGAGAGCTCTGTCTGGCTCTACATATTAAACTTTATGTAAATGTTAGCTATCATTACTAAAGCAAATATCTCATGAGAAAACCCTGGAAGACTTCTGCCTCAAATCAGCATTCATATTTCTGGTATACTGATCTCCTTGTCAGGAGATATATATAAAACAATGACATATATGTGGGTGTTTGTGTGTGTATATGTATAAATGTGTATAAATGTAAGCACATTTTATGGGGTTTAGTCCTAAAAATATGCATTAGAATAGGGATATATTTCAGTAAACATTATCATAGTTTATATGTGTTACACATGCATATACATATATATGTATATTACATTATTTTTATATGCAGTCACCTATCTGGGCTGTTACATATATAACTCCTACTTCCATTGAAGGACTGAATTTCCATTGGTTTATACAAATGACCCTAAAGACAGTGGGATTTTCCAGTATTCTTTAGTTACCAACTTTATTGATAAGGTCACTAATTGGAAAGGAAGAACAGAAAAGAAGTAAATTATGAGGGTTAGCCAAGTTTGTGAATTTGTAAGACACAGGAATCATAGTGAAGATTAATACAGCATTAAAATGAATATGAAGGGAAGCAAATAATGTTAGTGAGAGGACAAGAAACTAAAATTATACGAAGGTGTCAAATTGCTCTTGATCATCTTAACAAGGACAAAAATAGATGTGGCAAGACGGATTAGTCAAAACAACAGGACAAATATTTGTCAATGAAGATAATTTTAGTACTCATAATCTTGAATGTGGAACAGTTTGGAACAATGATTAGATCTGGATAATATGTATCTTGAGATTGACATTAAAAAAATCTTTATGGTTAGGATTTTAGAAGATGATAAATAGGTATATTAAGATGATTTGACTTGATCAATTATTCTCCAAAAGTAATGCCTAGCCATTTTAACTCTGTTGTAATAATGTAATGATCAAACTATTCTTTGGTGCCCAAATCAAGTTTGAAGTTTTCTAAGATTACAATATACCAAGTTAAAAAAATTTCTGTCCTTTGATCTCATATAGTACTGAAAGACTTATCATATATAATTTTAAATGTTTATTTATTCAAGCAGTACACAAAAAGTTCTTTTCAACTCTTATTTCTTAATTTGTTCATCTACATTATTTCATCCTTCTACCAAAAGCATAAAATTGATAATGGGTCAGAATTATACATTCCATTTCTTTAAATAATCTCCATATAGTGCCCATCCCAATAATATTGGGCATAGGAAACTATGTCTCTTAACATTTTATTATTTGATCCATAGACAGAATTATGAAAAGTTCAGAGGTGCCCCTTAAATTACTTGTTCATATTTTATTATAACAAGATATAAACAACTGATATTTTTACTTAAATATTGTAACTTTAGTATTTAAAACCACCTTTTTAAATGGCTCTTTGATGAGTTAGAAAGACCTATGTGAACTGATGCAGATTGAAATAAATGGAAGGAGGAGAACATTATACAAAGTAACTGCAATACTCTGGAACAATCAAATGTGACAGACTTTGCTACTAACAGCAATACAATGATCTAGGACAGTTCTGAGGGATATCTGAAAAAGAATGCTATCTATTTTCAGAGAAAGAACTGTTGGAATAGAAATGAAGATGTAAACATGATTTGTCATTTGTTTATTGAGTATATGCTTTGGTTTTATAAGATTATTTACTTATAAAATTAATAATATGGAAATGCTTTGCATGAAAATACATAACCCAGATTGAACTAATTGTCAACTCTGGGAGGGGGAAGGGAAGAAGGGAGGGAGACAATAATGGATCATATCACTTTAGAAAACTTATATGGAAATTTATTATTAAAGTAAAAATAATTAAATTGACTGGCCAAAAAATGTACACACTTAAGTTTTCTCTGAATTTTTAACATTTTCTTCATCACATTCTAGACTATGAAGAAAATACTAAATTAAAAAATTTTTTTCAAGTAAATGATTGTTACACAGGAGTTAAATTTTTGGCATTCACAGAAGCGAAACTAAATGAAATCTTTTGTTTAATCTGTTTTGTACTGTGCAAAGATTTCAAAATATTCCAAAAGAATAAGAATCTTTATCCTTTCAAAATGCAGGTGATAAATTAATGGGTCATTCATCAGTAGAAGGAGGTTTGAATGAGTAGATTAGGAACAATTGGTGTGACCTGCATGCATGTTAAATCATTTAAAAGGCATTTCAAAATTAGTCAAAGGGTGCTCACAGAAAATATGAAGATTTACAGCTTCAGACAGAGGGGAAAATTTAGACAAGGAGAAATTGAAAGCTAGTTCAGACAAAGAATGCTCAGATTGAATAGCAGAGAGGTGTTGAGTTTCTTAAAGTATTCTAAATAGCAGCTGAGAAGGAGGTGGAACAGATGGGGCCAGGGAAGTGAGAATGGCCTAGAGCAGCCCAGAGGTGGAAAAAAAAAGATAAACAAGTAAATATTTAGAGAAAGAAAGCTTATGATAATTAAGTTAGTGACAAAGTACTTAATTTGTACTAGGTGTTTTTTTGTTTCTTTTAGCACATACTATAAATGGGATATTTAATGATTTTGAAGGAAATCAACCAACTTATGTGTTGTTTATAAAGTAAACAATTATTTTAAAAGGTAAAACAACAAAAAGTCTATTTGAGAGACTATATCTACCCACCTCAGTCAAGCACCTTTGAAATTATAAATTTCATGATCCTATCCTGTCATGAACAGTCTTTTGGTGCCAGCTACACAATGCTAAGGAAGATAAAGTACGATAAAGGCATGAGCCTCTATTAGACAAACCCTGTAATCTCAGCTGCCTTTTTTTTTTCCTCACAAAAATGTCAGTCATAGTACTTTTTTGAAGAAACACTATTCTAGCAATTTTCTCTCATGTCCTTATCTAGGGAGTCCAGAATTGATAAAGAGCAATTCTAATGGTCATCCTTTAAGACTTTTACAAGTTTGCCATGCTGAGGATGGTTGCACTTTTTTTTGCTTCTTTTTCTGGGGGTCTAATTTTTTTTAAAATATAGGACAAATATCTAAAAAAAAGTAAATACTATTATAGTGGAACATTTGTGTGTAATGAAACATTTCCAATCTTTAAGACCTAATGATATATTTTCCCCCAGTAAAATAAAGGAACTGATGATGTAATCATGCCCTTAATGAGCTTGCATTTATTTCATATTTTATTTCAAAGTGAGAGAGTATGATAGGATATTCCCCATTTGGATTATGATTTTGTGGAATATCAAGCACAATTCTGGATTAGGATTCTGGATAGATTCAAATCCCATCCTTGACCTTACCTGTATCATCCTAAGCAAAACATTTATTATCTATAGACTTTAATAACTCCCAAGAACCTACAAAGAGGTTTGAAATCTGAAATGGTGGGGAAATTACCAGAGATTTCCCAAGGCTACTAATGTTTTATAACAATTGTATTTTCTTGTAATGGGTTATAACCTTTAGGGAACATCTAGTGACCTTACTGTTAGGAATGGCTGGATTAAGTGATAGGCCTATCTCTAGACAGTTGCCCTAAACAGTATCTTTAAGATATGACAACTACACCCCATCTTCCAGAATCCTTTATTGAGAGCATCATTTTAGCCACCTTAGCCACCTTAGCCACATTTAGCCCTTAGCCACCACTAGTTGTGCCCCACTAAATTGTGTTTCTATAAAATACAATATATCCCTAGAGTTATATTTTCAAGAAATCAATTGATCATGCAAGATGTGCTTGAATTTAAATGTAAAAAACATCAAAATAAACTTAGGAGAAGAAAGTAAATTTAAGGCAATTTTAACTTTATTTATCATTCTTAAAAATATATAGATCTACAATAGCAACAATACCAAACCAAATCTATAAATTTGGTAAGGCAGGGGTGTGGGAGAAAAGAGAGTGCTAAGGCTTACCCGGTGTTTCACAATCTGGGGTACATATACAAACAGAGGGATGTGGTCAAGAGGGTATGGGCAATATGTACTAACTATATTATCTTGTTGAATATTAATGTTAGTTATAAGTATGTTAGTTATAAATATGGCATTGGAAATTTTTTATGATATAAAATTTATAGTAAAGAAAGTTTTCTTTATTAATCTATACTTTTTATAGATATATGCCTTTCTTATCCACATATTATTTATTTCATATGCACAGTAAATTCTGGAGTTTATTTCACTTCAAGTTGAATGGAGAAACAGGAAGTTTTGATCAAAGCTGAAAGGCAATAGAGTCCAAAATTTCAGGACATGATTATTTAGGTTTATTTTTGTGTCCATATATATGAAGATTTGGGTTCAAAGACTCAGCCGAAATCGACTTTTGCTACTTCCCTGGTACCGATTGACTCTCCTCAGTCCTAAAGGTTTTGGTCTTTTCTAAGGCAGATGCTTGGACTTTTTGAAGTTGTTTTGTTTTTGTTTTTAACCCCCTTCCTCTCTAAAGAGTTTCCAGCTGTGGAGTCTATAATACCTAATTCTATAAAATCCTTATTCAAGGAAGCCATTGAAAGAAAACTGGGAAGGTAATCGTATTGTAACTATTATTAACTTGAAAGAGTAGACTCAATCTAATTTCCCTGAGTTGACTTTGTTATTTGGAAAATACTGAAGCTTAGAGAGATGATAGAGTAACACATTCTCCCTATTTCTTACACAATATTATGAAAGAAAAGAGACATGTTCCTAGTTACTAGCTACTAGGTAACTGAGCGATTGCTATTGTAATTGAAGCCACCTGGGCCAACTTTGGTACAAGCTAGAAAGAAGAAAAAGTGATTCAAAAATGATCAGCTCTCTAAAAGAATCATCATCTTTGGTCTGCACAAGTTTGCCTAAGTTTTAGTGTTCATATTTACCTTCTGATGTATGATTCAAGAAACATCTGGAAATTGCCCTTTCTGGAAATTGCCTCTGAGTGGGTCCCTATGCTTGTAGTTTCATTTGAACTCAATATAATATAAAACTCGCAGAGACTTTAGCAAGGACATACCCCTTTTTCTAGTTCTTTCCTCTGTCAAATGCTTTAATAAAATTATTCCCAAAAACCTTTTGGACTTTTTCTTTTTCTTAACTGACACTATGTGTAACATAGAAGTATATATTTTACATATGTATCTATATATATGTAAACATATATAATTATGTGATACATAAGTACTCATGAATATATAATTTATCATTATTATTCTTGTTTATTTTTATAAGTTTTATAAGTAATAATATTATTGTTGCAACTTGTTGCATAAGGAAGATGAAGAACAACAGTTTCTATACTATTATTTTGCAGATCTAATCCCTGGATGCTTAAAAGAGAGGAGCTGATTTCTGTTTCTGCTAGTGGTTTCCCTGAGGTGCCAGCGTTCTCATTGTATGTTCCCACCATGACAAACTGTGCCCAGGGCCAGAAGGTACAGCCCATCAACACCATCTTCAGATATCTCCAAAACCAGGTCCTGGATTCAGGTTTGGCTATAAGAACAAGTAAACCTGCAAATAGAGGGCTTCATAATTTGGTTTGGATGAGTATATGAATCTTGTATTGGATGATGCAGAGGAGATTCACTCTAAAACAAAGTCAAGAAAACAACTTGGTCAGATTATGCTAAAAAGAGACAGCATTACTCTACCACAAAGTGTCTCTAATTAGGAGTATATGGTCAGTGAAGTTAAGAGGCTCAGAAAACAAAATGTATTTTTTTCTAAATTATATTTGCTGGGCTGCAAATAGTTCTACACATTTTACCATGTTATTTTTCTTTTTCTTTTATGGTATAAGAACAATAAATGGAATGCTCTGGGTTTTATATTTAAAAAAAAAAGAGGAGCCAGAGAGCTTAATGATAGTTCATCTACTTGCATAGAATATAATCTAAATTTGTTATAAGAAGGAAAATGGAAAAAATGAATGAAAGAAATAATGGATAACAGATTACAGATTAAAGATTTTGGAAGATCAAGAGGAAATAAATCATAATTTAAGAAGTACATAAGTAATGATTTGTGAAAATTCAAAATTAAATAAACCTAAATTATCGATATGCAAGTTAAATATCATCATCATTAAAAAAAAGTTCCTCTATTTCAAAGAATTATAATAACTAAGAGCAAAAAAGCCTGGATTCTTTTTTTGAGATATTTAATATTTTCTTTTTAATGATAGGTATAACTAATTTTAATATTACTTTTAAAATTCCAAATTCTCTTTCTCCCTCCCTCCTCTCCCATCTCATTGATATTGGTAATACATATACAGTCATGGAAAATATATTTCCATATAAGTCATGTTATAAGAGAAAAAACAAGAAAGATAAGATATATACACATATATGCATGCATGTGCTTCAATCATAATTCATACCTATCAGTTCTTTTTCTGGAAGAGAATAACATGTTTCATCATAAATCCTTCAGAATTATTTTGAATCATTGTATTTCTGAGAATAGCTAAGTCATGTACAACTGAACATTGTACAATATTGCTGTTATAATGCCCAATGTTCTCCTGGTTCTTTCATTTTGCATCAGTTCACATAAGACTTCCCACAAATTTTCTGTAACCATCCTTCTCAAAATTTCTTAGTGTAAAATAACATTTCATCACGATCCTATTGTAAGGATCCATCATAGTCAATTAACTCCTGTCCCTCTCTTTATGAATCCTCTTCTAACAGCCTTTATAATGCTAAAGTTATTGGGAGTTATAAATATCGTCTTCCCATGTAAAAATATAAACAATTTAACATTTTTCAATACTTTATGATTTCTTTTGTGTTTGTTCACCTTGTCTTATATTTGAAAGTCAAAATTTCTATTCAGCTCTGATCTTTTCATCAGGAATGCTTGAAAGTCCTCACTTTCAAAATACACGCATTTTCTTCTTGAGGATTATACTTAGTTTTGCTGAGTAGCTGATTCTTTGTTGCAATTCTAGCTTCTTTGCCCTTTGGAATACCATATACTGAGTCCTTCAATCTTTTAATGTTGAAGATCCTAAATTTTATGTTATCTTTACTGAAGCTCCATAATATTTGAATTATTTTACTCTGCCTATTTCCCTATTTTCTCCTTGATCTGAGAGCTCTGGAATTTGTCTATAAAATTCCTGGGAATTTTATTTTGAAATCTTTTTCAGGGGTTGATTGATAGATTCTTTTAATTTCTAATTTAGCCTCTGTTTAGAGGATAATCTTTTAAAAGATGATCGATCTCAAGGCATTTTTTCATCATGGCTTTTACATAATCCAATAATTTTTAAATTCTCTCTTTAATCCATTTTCCCAGTCACTTGTTTTTCCATTGATATATTTCCCCCATTTTCTTCATTTTTCTCCATTCTTTTATTTTTATCATTTTTGAAACAATCTATCACTGTCTCATAGAGTCATTAGCTCCCACTTGGCCAATTCTAATTTTGAAGGAATTATTTTCTTCATTTGGTTCTGTACTTCTTTTCCTCTTAACAAAAACAATTTCTTCTCTTCAGTGAATTTTTATACTTCATTTCACATGAGACCAAATTTGTGATTTTTTTAAGGCATTCTTCTTTTCAGTGGATATTTGTACCTTGACTATCTTTTTAAGGTTTTTTTTTTCTTCTTCAATATTTTTGTGCCTTCTTTACCAAGATGATACTATTTAATGATTTTCTTGAATCAGTCCCATTTCTTTTCCCAGTTTTTCCTCTAACTCTTTTATTTGATTTTTAAAATCTCTTTTAAGCTCTTCCAGCAATATGTTTTGTGTCTGAGACCAATTGACATTTGTAGTTGAGACTTTGTATATAACTTTTTTTACTTCATTGTCTTTTTTTCTAAGTATGTGTTTGACTTTTTTCTGCCATAGTAACTTCCTATGATATTATTTATTAACTGTTTATTCAGTTTGTTATTTTTAAAACTCATTTTCTACTCTATTTCTTGCTTTTAACTTTATATTAAAGTTGAAGTCTTTATCTGGTATGGAAAAGACACTATCTTAACCTTCATGTTTTTTTGGCTGCTGGGTGGGTTTGTAAGTTTTCATTTCTTCAAAGGTGGCATTGTCTAAGGAGAGGTTTTGTCACTGCTGTGTCCTGGCTGGCTCTCTGATCTCTGAGTGATCACAAGAACTGTTTTTCACTCTAAAACTGTGAACACAATTCCAATTCTCCACTAGATATGCTAGTGTTCCTCTTCTCCTTTGGATTTTGACCTAGAATCACTCATGGGCAATGGAAGAGAATCTTACCCCCAGTGCCAACAAAAGGACCACTATAATCTCCTTTTCTTTAACTCTTAACTTCTGTGTATTGGCTCCTAGGTAGAAGAGTGGTAAGGGTGGGCAATGGGGGTCAAGTGACTTGCCCAGGGTCACATAGCTGGGAAGTGTCTGAGGTCAGATTTGAACCTAGGACCTCCCGTATCTAGACTTGACTCACAATCCAATGAGCTACCCAGCAGCCCCCTGTAATTTTTTCTAACTCTTGCTTGGTTTTAAAATTTTCCACTTTAACAGTCATATGTTCTTCAGAACCAATGCAAACTGGTATAAAATTACATGCACAATTTGGTAATCAGGGAAAGCTAAGTAGCTCAGTGGTTTGAGAAACAAGCCTAGAGGGGAAGGGTTTAAATCTGGTCTCAAACTTCCAGGTTGTGTAATCCTGAGCAAGTCTCTTAATTGCATTTGAGTAGCCCTTATCACTCTTATGCCTTGATGTTGATTTCAAGATAGATAGTAAGAGTTTTTATTTAAAAAAAAAGTTGATTATCAGGAGACCATAAGTAAAGTATTGCCCTTAACATTACCCTCAACTTTATGTTCTCCATCACACTCAGGAGCAGACTCACTTACCATAAACTTCACTATATTGATCATAGGATGACAAAGTTCTAATTGCTAATAACTTTCTATATGACCTTATGACCTTGATCTTGTCAACTTGGAAAAACACAGAACTACTAAAGAGTCAGATAAAACCAAGTCTTTAATCAGGAAGAGAAAGGTCCAATATAATAGGCCACTATCACCGAGCCATGCCCCCAAAACTACACAGAGTCAAAACCCTGGGGCTCTGGGGACAATATCTCTGGAAAAATCAACATGCTAGAAGATTCTCCAAAGAATCAATTGAACATAGAAAAATTATATACTTTGGGGGGAACTCAGGGCATCAAACATACACTGACAGGTTGAAAGCAGGCTTGGGAAAGAGGTCATAGCCAGAGCCTGGGATATCAGGGAATGGTCTGTTACAATGGATACTGTACAAGTATTGATCTTCTTGGGAATGGATCTCTAATATAATGGGGGAAGACTTCTAAGACTCACATAAGCTGGGATCATCAAGTACTTTAAGATCCATTGTTCAGTCTGAAATTGGTGAGTCTGGGACTTCCATGGGGTGAGTTCTTAGGGGACAGAAACAAAATTGGGGTCTTCATTTTTCAAGCTGATACACTTAAAGCTTAGCCTTATTGTAAGGAAAATAAGGAGAAGTGTACTAGAACCATTTCTAAAGACTATTCTATGATTCTGAGGTTTAGTAAGATTTGGGAGTTTTTTCTTCATTTTATTTTTTTAATTAACTTTTATTACATAATCACTAGGTATCTCAGATTAAAATTATTCCAATGTTTCTTATCTATGGAATAAATATATTTTAGATTATGAATCACAAAAAAGAATTTTAGACATTTTAGGTTTTATATATATATGACATAGAGATTTTTACCAACTCTAACTTCAATATGCATGTTTTCACAATCTATATAAAGAATATATCTATATAAGAGATGCACATGTTGTTTTATAAGTGAAAGAATTACTGTCCTAAAAGTTAATAGTGAAATTTTCATATTACCAAACCTTAACAATTTTCAAAAATAATTTGAAAATGGCCAATTGGATTTTAAATTACATATTCAGCTTTAATTTAATTTGGGTTGACAATATTTTGCTTAATGGTGTTTCTTAAACTTTACTTATTTTTCTAACAAAAAGGTCTTTCTGATAGATTTATTTCTTTACTGTGATGAAAATTGATTATACCAATACAGTTTCCAAGCTAATAATAGGTTTATTGGGAGAGGTATGATCTGATAATAAAACCAGACTCTGGTCAAGATCAAGATCAAAGGCCTTAGGAGGTAGCAATTTTTATGTACAGAAAACGGATGGCATAGTGTCGTAATAAAGACAGAAAATAGAGTCAATATTTAGCAGAGAGTAAGCATAAATCTTTCACATGGGCAGTTCTTAATTAATGACGCAATTTCTGAATGAGGTGGAAAATACAGAAATAATCACTACAGGTGGTAAATAATGTCTATCAAGGCCACTGCAATAAGGGGTCAGAATCTAATTGTTTTTGCTGACAATTATTTAATGCTAGGAGTCAGCAGCTGGATGACTTACATTGCACCTAACCAGGACCCCAAGGGCAGCCCTCCACCTTCTAACAAACTGTTTTATCAGACACCCCAAAGGCAGTCCTCCACCTCCTCACTAACTGTCTCATGTTTACATGCAACAAGGTGTGGTGTGCTTGGTAAAAACTTTTGGAATACAGGCTTAAAGTCAAAGTGCCTGTCAAAAAGATTTAATACCTCCCTAAGCTATATTTTTCTTAGCTAATGCTTATAATTCATATAAAGCAAATTATACTATTAGACTTTTAACTCAAAACTAATGATTGTGTTACAAAAATAATCATAAAGGCTAATACTATTATAATCATAAAAGGCATTGGGGGTTTCACACACTATTTTACAGTGTAGTTTTTTGTTAATGTATTATGTCTAATTCATTACTGAACTACACTGAAATCTTATTTCAAAGCCACATCATGTCTTTAAGATGATTTTAGTCTCCAAAGGACTGTAACAATGGAGTAAAAAAAATTTTTTTCAGGTCCCACCATTCTAAACTTTACTTATGATTCTAGTTATAACTTGTTGAGTATGGCCTAGCCTATTTTCATTTGGAATGAAAACACCAATAGGCTGACAAGCAATTCATAATTTATTTTTTTAAGTGAGAAAGACTAATAAAAGCCATCTAAGATGACATAGCTAAGTCAGTAGAAAGAGAATCACAAAAATTTAATCACAGATCTTTGAAGCATATGATGAAATAAATAAGAATTCCAAGTCTTCCCATCAGGATTTGAACTTTTTATTTGCAAAAAAAAATACTACTTTTAAGAGTGGAAAGGCGTCTTGTTTCTCTAGGGGATCCTCAGCCTGAAACTGGGAGAAAATTAATAATAGCCTAGCAGACTTTTTACTTTGTTTAATCTTCCTACCTCCTAGGTTGAGAGACCACTTTCATCAACTATGGAAGAATGTCTGAGGCAGAGATTGAGTAGGTGTGTATACCAGGATGATAGTTATGTAAAGTAGTCAATTAGCATTTCAAAACTTGTCAAAATGCCTAAGGAAAATATCTCTTTGATTGATGTTCTGTAGGAAGGTTTTGGAGAGAGTAGAATGGCTATTTGTTAGGCTAAGATCTGATGCCTAGAGCTTTCCAGATGTGAAGAAAATACTGAGTGTAGGGATGGATTATAATGTTAATTTGGGGGGCTCATAATTTCACTATATGTCTGTATTTCTTTATATCTGTCAAATGAAACAATGTGTCCCTTAGAAACTTTTTTATCTTGTTTCCTGTTAATTGACTTTGGAGTGAATTTAACTACTTTAGATAGATAGTAGAAATTAGAGATACTACAGAATGTCCCAAAACCAAGATTAAGATTTAATTATACAAATGCCTGTTAAGATACTGATGGATTTTGATTTAATCTTATGGTCAGACATGCAAAATAATATTTTGTATTATGTTCTCCAACCAAAATTTAAGACTATTTAAATGTTACATATATATATATATGCATATATATATATATAATGTACTTTAACATGTGCTCAAAATCTTATACATGAAGTCCTTTAAGTAGTTTTTAAATTGTATTTTCCATTAATCAACATACAGTAATGGTGACTAGTTGTATACCGGGCACTTTGCCTGGTATATAACTTCCAGTAGGGAGAATACCTCTGATCTCAAGCACCCAATATTCTGTCAATTGTTGTTGGGGTTTTTTTGATAAATAAAATAAGATGTATACAAAATAATCATACTGGACTCAGTGAATGGGAAGGGGAATGAGGAACTAATAAATGATGAAATCATGAAAGACCTGCTATAGGAGATACCTTTAAGTAAAGCCTTGTAAGGACATAAATATTTTAATAGGCAAAGGAAAGACTGGACACTATTTGAAAAGTCATGGAAGTGTGAGACAAAAATGACACACTGTGTATATAAGAAATATCGAAAAGCCAATTCCACAAAAAATATAGTGTTAAGGGAAAAGAAGAGAGCAAAGTGCAATCAGTCTGAAAAGATAAATTAGAATCACATTATGAAAGATTTTAAACATCAGAGTAGATTGTATTTTATCCTAGAGCTAAGAGGGAGCCACTGAAGTTTCCTTATTAAAAGAGGGATGTGTTTCTGAATTTTTTTTTGCATATGGCAGCTGTGTAGAAGACTGATTGAATACAGAAGCTGACATAAACTAATTAGAAAATCATTGTAATCTTTCAAGCATGAGGTGATAAGGTCATTTGTCTTCTCTGTCATCCCCACTCTTGCAATTATTTTCAATATCTCCCTCTCTAATGGCACATTTTCTATTGACTACAAACATACCTATGCCTCCCCTATCCCAAAGAAAAAAAAAGATTCTTCCTTGATCTTTACATGACTACCTCTAATCCACTATCCACTATCTCTTGTTCTCATATTAGCTAAACTCCTAGAAAAAGACTCTATAATAAGCCTCTCCCCTTTCTCACCTCTAACTCTCTTAACTAATTAAAATCTGACCTCTAATCTTATTCCCTTGAAACTACTTTCTCCAAAGTTACCAATTATCTTTTAGTTGTCCAATCCATTCTTCTCAAACTTGATTCTCTTCACTTTCTCTGTGGCCTTTGAAAAACTTTCTCTTCCTTGATATTCTTGTTTTTTAGGTTTTGGGAACACCACTCTTTCCTGGTTTCATTTTTACCTATCTTTGCATACTTTCTCTGTCTTCTCTGGATCACAATTCTAACCACAGGAAGTCCCCAAAGTTCTGTCCTGGGCCTTTTTATTTTCTCATTACCTTTCTCCTAAACCTTTTACACTTCTTACCTTACTATGACTGTGTATAAGTCAACATTCTCTTAGTCTCTGACACTCAAAACCATCTTAGATTCTTCACTATCTCTCTACCCCCAATATGTAAGCTCTTACTAAGGCCTGGCATTTTCACCTTTGCAAAATCTCTCAAATACACCATATTCTCTATTTTGACACTTCCACCAGTTTAGTGAAAGCCCTCATCACCTCATTCCTGGATTATTGTAAAAAGTCTACATGTTGTGTCTACCTGCCTTAGGTCTATCCTACTCCAATCCATGCTCCATTCAGTGACCAATGTAATTTTCCTAAAACACAGGTCTGATCAAGTCACTCCCTTATTCATTAACTTTATAGGCTTCCTATGGCCTCCAGGAGGAAATAGAAAGTTTTCTGTTTGGCATTTAAAGTCCTTCATAACTTAGCCCCCTCCTCACTTTCCAGTCTTCTTTCACCTTATTCCTCAAAGTGTATTCTTTCTTACAGTGAGTGACAGTGACCTTCTGTCTGTTTCACAACCAAGACCCTCCATCTTTCAACTTTGAGCATTTTCTATGGCCATCCACAATGCTTGAAATGTTTTCTTTCTTCTACTTAATCTTCTTCCCAGTGCTAATTCCAGTGCCTTCCCTCTTTTAATTGTTTTTTTATTTATTCTTTATAGAATTTGTTCTGTATATATTTGATTGCATGTTATTTCCCCCATAGATTGTAACCTCCTGGAGGGCAGGGGCAGTGTTTTGCTTTCTTTTTGTATCTCTATTGCTCTCTATTCCTCCTAAAACATTTTATTAACAGAAAACTTGCCTTCTGTTATTATTATCCCCATCTGGGTAAAACCTTAGTCAAGGAATAAGTGCTTAGAATTTTACCTCTCAGTGCTTCCTTTGTTTTTGCTATGACTATTTTGTTCTTGGAACACAATGCCTTCTTTGATGTGGGTGTGCTTCGCTAATCTGTCTTTGACCAATGTCTTCCACATTTTAGGATCGGTAGTATAGTTCTTCAGGAAGGCCTTGAGAGTATTTGTATACAGTTTCTTCTCATCTCTGTGTGAGCAGATGCCTTGCTTATACTTCTCTATAAATAGTCTTTTCTATGTGGCCAGGCTATCAGAGTTGCACTCTCTGGACTAAGTTTGAATTCTTAGCAATTCAGCTGAAGAGAGGAGCTCAGCATCTTGTGCTTTATCTTGTCAAGAAATCTTGAAAAATCTTCCTAAAACAATAAATAAAATGGTTAAATTTTCTGGCATGGCATAGTAGACTGTCAAGTTTTCACAGGCATGCAATAATGAAGTTAGCACAATGGCTCTATAGGCATTGGTATGAAGCCGAATACCTCTTCTTTCCCACATTTTTTGTCAAAGCCTTCTAAATGATGAGCTAGAGCTGGAAATGCATACATCAACCTCATCCCCTAAGTGAACATTCCTGGAAAGTATACTGACAAGGCAAGTGGACTTATCCACAACATTCACATTTTCTCTATTTGCTCTAACCAGTGGTTACAGATATGGATAGTGTGGTGTTGGCTGATTAAGAACCTCTATTTTTTTGGTGTTATCAAGCCAAAGTTATTAAAAGTGGCTGAGAATCAATCCATACTCGGTTGCATCTCAGTCTCAGAGGCTACACTGAGTGCACAATCATCTGTAAACAAAAATCCAAATACCCACTCTCCCTCCACATAAATCTTTTCTTGTAGCCTTTTCCAGTTAACAAATTTATCATCAGTGTAATTGCTGGGCTTGATGCCATGTTTGTCTTTGCTAGATACACCAGACAACATTAAGAAAGCATGCTTAAAAGCATGGAAAGCAAGTGCCCAACCTTGCTTTAATCTATTGGTGACTAGGAAAGCATGAGAGCATTATTCTTTATCCAGAACCCATGCAAGCCTGCTATCATGAAAAGTGCATACAATATTGGTGAACTTCTCCAGGCAACCAAATTTCATCATGATCTTCTACAAGCCCTAATGACTAGAATCAAAGGCCTTGGTCAAGTCAATTTATCCTGCAATTTTTTGACAGTAAACATCATGTTGACTTTTTCTAAACTTCTTCTGAAGTCACATTGGTTCTCTGGTAAATAATCATCTTCCAAGTGAAGGAATAGCCAATTATGGATAATTCTGGAAAGAATCTTGCCAGCAGTGAGTAAGAGAGAGATTTCCCTCTTATTGGGTAACTCCTTTTCCTGGCTTTCTGGAGGGACTAGACTCTGGAGAGGACCCTGTCTTGGAAGAGGCTTCGTGGCTGGAGACCTTGCTTTATTCATCACTGGGCCCTCGGCTGAGGGCTCTCCAGGTGAGGACTAATTAGCTGTGCCTGGGTTGAGCTGGGGGCAGAGTAAAATACTTAGTGTGTTAGGTTTGATAACTTACTCTATCCTCTTTTAGGTTCCTTTACTTTCACTCTCTCCTTTTGTAAATAAACTACCATAAAAAATCATTCTGACTTAAGTAATTAAATTCGGGGACCTCATTTCTCATAAATTTAGTCCAATCTTAATTTTTAATCCTTACAATGGACATTGAGTCTTCTGACTATCATCTTGCCTCCGGATCTTTGCTTTTGTTGAATGTGAAGGTTTAGCTTGGAGAGGATAAGTCTATGATCAGTCTACTATGCTGCACCAATATCACCTTCTTCACTCTCACATGCCTTTTTCTTCTCCTTACACAGACATAGTCTATTAAATGCCAGTGCTTGTTCCATCAGCCCATTATGAAACCTCTAAATGCTGTTTTATCTATAATCTGACTACTTATGTCTATCATCCAGGTCTATTTAACTAGGTTTGTTTCATTAGGGAATATATGACTGTGTAAAAACTTAGTTCAATGTTTATGACATTGAGGGAAGCATGGGATCATTAATCTTTTTTTAAATTTTTATAGCCTAAAAAGATGTGTAAGACAGATATGTATAAATGAATTAATTTTATCTCACTCGGACATAAATTTAATTATAAGCAGCCCTGGTAGAACCCTAATCAGGGTTCAGTATTATTTTTTCTGAGATCCAAACCTGTATTTAAGCATAATAAAAGCTAGTTATTTTTATCTCTATAATTTTTGTCTTGTGGTTGATTCATTTTGGCAGCAGTTACCTACATGAACTCCAAAAGGAGATATTTCCCTAATAATACTACCTTTCACTGTGAAATATTTTATTGTAAATTAGTCTGATTCACTAAAGCTATGAGAACTTTGTCATTCTTTTTCTCCTCTTCTCTTTATCCCCATCTGCTTTTTTCAGTGCCCAGATGGTCTTTATACTCCTAACTTTTCTCATTTAATTTCAGTATTCCAGCAAGACTGATGTGATAAGTCAATTGGACATTCATCTTTTTGGTTTCTAGACTTGGTCGGCTTCTCTTTTATTCAAAACTTATTTATATGATTTGAATTAGTACTAGGTGAGCCAATTCTCTGGTGTCTGAATACATGCTAGAAAATTTTCTGTATTAAAAGTCCTATAGAAAGTAGATAAATAATGCTGTCTATTCCCTAGTACTCAAAAGTTGTCTATTATGATGATCTCCAAAGTAGACACAGGTCATCCTTAAGGACCATTACATCATTCCAAAAGGTCCATAGCTTAATCCTAGTTTAATCAGGTTTTATTAACAAATAGGAGAGTAGAAAAATGGATCACATTCCATTCTCTCCAATATAGTCAATTTGTAGGTTTTTCTTCAACATAACTATACCTGAATTTTACTAAAATACCTTTTCTTGAAACTGCATATCTACATGCTTTCCCATGTAGATATACCCAGGGCAATTGCAACCCAAGACAAATAGAAAAGTTGCACAGAGTACTTTGGGGAAATCTCTTATCTCCTAGCATAACTATTAGGAAAAATAACTAATAGAGGTGCTTGATAAAAAAAGAAAATTGAAGATCATTGATGTACTACAGAAATTAAAATACTAGTTTATGTATGAGGATTTAGAACTGTTTAAAGCTGGCTGAGAGATTGGAGATGATTTGGGGCTATTTTTAAACTCCTGAGGAGTCAGAGTTCAAATTAATATGAAATCACTTACAAAATAATTATTGAACATCTACCCATTCATTCCCTGATTCATTCAATAAATATTAATCCAGTGCCCAAATACCTAGCATTAAACTAGGTACACATAAGATTATTTTTAAATGAATGAAATGACCTCTATTCTTGTAGTAGGAAATTCCACCAATGTAGTTTGAAAAGAAATATATATGTAATATTTAAATAATAAGTAAATATCACCAGAGGTTTAATTATACTGTAAGTTCAGTGGGTCATCATTGGGATATAATCCTATTTAAAAGCTAATTCAATCTTCTGCTATTAAGAGAAGTTAAATGTCCAGAACAAAAAAAAAATTCCCCTATGCTCCAATAATATTATGTCTAGTAGATTCTATTCAATTCTTAGCTTCTCATATGAGTGTGAATATTTGATAAGTAAGAAAATAGTGAAAATAAAGCAAACCAGCATGGTGAATGGCCTTGAGTATCTGCCACATAAAGATAAGTTGAAGGCAGTGGGAAAGTTCCCATTGGGGAAAACTTAAGAGTAGACACAATCCTATCAAAGAATTTGAATACCATGTAGAGAAGTTATTAGCCTTTTTTTTTCTTCGTGGTGCTAGAGAACTAGAAATAATTAATGAATTCATGAAATTGATTCCTTTCTAATTAAGATTGTGGATGTGCTAGCACAGTATTCTGTACCCAGCAGTCACTTAATGTTTGTTAATAAAGGTGTTATATATGATTTACTACTAAATAAAGGTCACAAATTATTTCTATTAGATTTCTTCTGTCTATCTCTATTCATATTATAGCAGGTTTGGCTTCCTATTTCTTTTCCTTTTCAGTTACACATTATTATTGATATCTATATCTTTAGGAACAAGAATACAGAAGCAAGCAATGGAAAATTTCAAACTCTAATTATAGTAAAGGACTATTATAATGATTGTGTTCAGTTGAATTCTGGTGGAACACTGAAAAAAGATAATAAAACATTTTGCATAGTTTTATCTCATCCTCCCTTTGTTTCTATCATTGTCTTTATATCTTTGTGTATTTCTCTCAGCCTATCTCTTTCCCTCTCTCTATTATCACTCTCTCTCTTTCTGTGGCCCTATCTGTCTCCCTCTCTATATAAAACCATGATGACAACTAATAAGGAGGACATTTGGAAGGAAAAGCACATTAAGGGCTGCAGATTTGGAGGCAAAATAATATTCACCATTAGTAATGTTAGTTCTGGTTAGTCATTTTCAGTCATATATGACTAACTCTTAGTGAGCTCATTAGGATGGTTTTGGCAAAGATATTGGAGTAGTTTGCCATTTCTGTCTCTAGTTCATGCTACAGATGAGGAAACTGAGGCAAACAGGATTAAGTAACTTACTCAGGATCACACAGCTAGTAAGTGTCTAAAATTAGTTTTGTATTCAGGTCTTCCTGACTCCAGGCCTGCGTTCTATCCATTATGCTACTAGAGTCAAAATTCCTTTTTGATTTTGAACCTAAAACACTTAAAAACTATTTTTTAAGTGTGGTATTTAAAAAAAAGTTGAAAGAAATAGACGACCTCAATTTCATTGGATTGTACTATTTTATATGACCTTTTCTTCAATTTAATAAATTTATTTTTATTTAATCTTTGATATAATGAATTATTTAGGGGTCACATTGAGAAAAAAGAGGATTAAATATCTAGTGGTTAGCCCCATATAAACCCAAAATGTTAAGAATTATGCTTGAATACCATACTCTAGAGATAGAAACCTAGCCTGATGATTAAAAGTCTATTATAGAGGTTGTGAATGAGATATGGTTACTACTATCTATGCATGAGGCAGGGAGTGAACTAGTGAAGCTAAATTTTCCAGCACTACTTTGTAGCTTGCCTACAAAATAATTGCACCCAAAGATAATTCTCCCTGATAACTGAGTGCTGTTAGGCAAAATATCATTTTTGTTGGAGCTGAAGGTAAGAAGTTTCAAAACAAATGTTCTAGGATTTCAGAAGAAAGCAATCACTGTGATTTAAGATAATAAGACAAGGCTTTGCAAAAAAGGTGAGACTTGAGATGCATTTCAAAAAGAGGAGTAACATTTGGATAGGCAGAAAAGAAAGGTAAAATAATATCCAATACTGCAAGTATTATAATTTTATAAGACTTACTAATAATCACTTTAAGTAAAGGAATAAAACAGTAATTATCTAACAAAATAAAACCACGTGCCCAAGCTCTCCTTGCCTGTTTAAAAGAAATGCCCCATCAAAGCTGTGTCAGGAAGAGTAGAGAGTAAGAGGCAGAGCTACCCAGAATTTATATCCTGTGTACATCAGCATGTAACATGAGGGGGAGAGTGAGTTGCTGGGAATTGTAGTTTTAGGGTACAGATATTACACAATGCCATCTGTGATCCTTTGGGAGACTAGTCTCCCCAATGGATCATTTAAACACAACCAGCCTATACCTTTAAAAATCTTCAACTAGAGGTACATGCAATATTGTACTTTCTAAGAGGAAATTACAATAATTTGGGAATAAGAGGGAAATAAAAGAGAAAGAGAACAAAACAAATAATTGCTATGTGCATTGACAAAAAGCCAATTAGAGGGCAGTCCCCTTTGACATGAGTTTATATTCAAAATAAATGCCCTCAACCCCCTACAGTTCAATTTCTCCACATCCCAAAGTTCATTCTGGATCTTTTGATTCAATGTGTGGCTTTTGCAAGCATTATCATGTTGCCTTCTCTAAACAGTTCACTTTCTGGATTTGAGGAAATAGCAAGTTTCTTATTCTAAAATTACTGTCAAGCAAGAAAAAAATTTTATAAATCTAGAATTATATGACAATTATACAATCCCCCTGAGTATGGTATTGACAAACACATGAATCACCTAGGGATACATGGATAAGTTATAAGGTATATGAATTAACTGTTAAAAGGAAGTAAAAAAAACATAAAAAATAGAAGAAAAGAAAAAATCAAAATGATATAGTACATAAAAATTCTGAGAAGGTAAGAATAAACCTATAACAGGTCCTAGATTCAGGGTCCAATAAAGTGATCCATGTCTCACAAGCCTGTAGGACCATTGCAACAATAAGGACTTACCCAAACAGCAACCAGGAATACAGGAAGTTGCCATACTATAAGAGAGAAAAAAGTACTAGATTTTTGTGTAAAAGGGAAGTATTTTCCCCTGGTCTGATTTTACCTTCACTCTCAGGGACAGGGGAGCCATCATTGTAGCTAGACTGAGATACTTTGTTTGGATCTGGCACAAGGAAGTCCTGTGTCTGATGCTGTCAAATAGCCACTTCCTCAAACCCCCAAAATAAGTCCTTGGTACAGATTCACATCAATCCAACACAGATTGGTTTGGTCTCTTTGACCTTGTGCTCTCAGGCACTGTGCAGATTGTTCTTTGTGCTTCTTGGCACTGCAGGGGCTCTTTTATGACACTTTCTCCTGGAATCAGACACAATCATTAATCACAGTCCCATAACATTTATAAATCAATGGCAGGTTTCCATAGTCTAAAGCTTTTGTGTATGCATTAGTATTAGAACAAATGTATATTTTAAACTTATATTACAGCAAAATCAAAAAAAGATTAATATTGATTTTATGTACCTTAAGTATAAGAAATGAGAGAAAAAAGAAAACTCAAATACTCTATTGTATATACAAGAGAAACCTAAAAACTAAAAAATATATAGTTCACAATCAGTGACACATTGTGTTTGCAAGGGGAGGCAGAATACAAAGTTTCCTCACTCAAAAATGAAATCCATTTCCTATTTAACTTAGCTTTGATCCACAGTGTGTGTACATAATTTTCACTAAGAAAATAGTTTTATAAAAAAACAGTAATATAACAGCTAATGCACATTCAAAAAATACCAAAATCCCTCAAATCATAAGAATAAATTTAAATGACAATAGCAAACAAACCAGCTATTAGGATTCACACGAGTCTCTATAGCCACTGAAGTTGATGGATACTTGTCACAAGTTCTCCAAATCTAGCAAATCTTTCATCCTTGGCTGATATATTTCTAACAATGTCTATTACTACCATAATTCCAGATTGATTTTTTGTAAATTTGACTTAGTTCCTTATATATTTGGGAAATTAAACCTTTGTCAGAGTTATGTTATAAAAATGTTCTCCCAGTTTGTTGCTATCCTTCTAATTTTGGTTGCATTGGTTTTGTTTTGTAAGATTTAAATTAATATCCAATACTCCAAGTATTATAATTTTAAAAGATTTACTAATAATCACTTGAAATAAAGTAGAGCAAAGAGGAGCCCAGAAAAAATAAAAACAAAAAGAGCACAAACCTCTGTACTGCTGATGAAAATCTTTTGGGGTCTAAAATGTCACCAATAATCTAGATCATTCTGGTGGAAGGGTAGGGTATGCTGAAGATATAGAAACCATCCACAAGTGAGGAAGCTACCTGGGTAATGCTTTCTCTCATTCTCTCTCTCTCCTACCTCTCTTTCAGTCTTGGTGTACCATACCCCCTAGGAAAACCTTCCCAACTCCTGGATGAGACTTTAAGAGCGTAAAAAAGACACGTCTTTATGTCTCATCAATTACATTTTTTATAAATGCAGAGGTGGGGAAATACAACAGTGCTTTTACATTTCACATCAAGTACTAAATGGACCCTTAACTTTTGTTACAAACAACTCAAAGGCAGGCAAATGATCAGTCAGAGGTAGAAATGCTACTAGATATCTGAAAATCATTTCTGAAGACCCTCCCCCTTAAAGTAAATTTAAATTCTTAGGTCATTAAATTTTCCAAAGCTTATATATAGGTTGTAACCTATTTAGGGCTTATGCATGTTGTTTATGGACTTCTACAATGGTATTTTCTTCAGTCCAGTCATATGAGAAGGTACAAATAATGACAGTAGGACGGTGCAAATAAAAACAGTGTAACAGAACATATAGCTAATAGCCAAAACACAGTAACTTGAAGTGTCATAGTTTAAATTAAATCTTAAAATAAACAATCAGCAAATACAATATTTGTGCCAGAATATAGGCACTGAATTCAAGAGTCCTTTTTTTCCAATTCTAATAGATGCATTATTTACAAATTGGGAGAAACAAAACTAGAACAGTTAACATTAACAAAGCAATGGAGTCTGAAAAGGCTTAAAATTTCACCTCCATACTCTTTAATTCCTTCCCCTCCCAAGTATCATCACCCATCTAGATTCCTTTTGGTCACAGCTCAGTTCTCTCTTAGTGAGGGAGAATTCTGCATTGAGCATAGTGTGTGTGAATCCCATATTGGATGTGTTACAGAGACTGGGAAGGCCAAAATGACAAGGGGGTGTAAAGAGATGAAGCTCTCCTTTGAATTGTAGTACTACCCAAGCTAATCACAAGGACAAGTGCACCAAGGAACAGTATTTGTGGAACCTGTTTGAGATAGGTAATGCACTGCTCTTTAATACTTGCAATTCTATTTGCCATGTTTCCAATTCTAGTTCCTGCCTATAGTATAGAAGAGTAATCTTCCTTCCCCTCCAACCAGGGGTAAAATCACCAAAGAACCACTTGCTTCCCCTGCCACTTGGACAGGGGGTTAAGAGGTTAGAAGTGTCTCCTCAGGTAAAAGCCTTTAGGAGGCTTATTATTGCCTAAGAGAAACATACCTGGGCTTCTAAGGCAGCACTCAACAAGCATTCAGCTGCTGCCAATTGAAAGGAAAGAGGGATTTATACTTTCCCAGCTTGTGTGTTCTAGAAACAAAGCAGCAGCAATTGGCAGCACCAACAGCAGCAGTAGTAGTAGGAGCAAGAGCTGCAGCAGTAGCTCAGCTGGGACCACCAAGGCAGTTAATAGCAAGAGGTAGAGGAGCTGAGGCTGCAATGGCAGGCAGGACCACCAAGACGATTAGCAATTGGAGTCCCCAGGAAAGGGAGGGAAAAAAGGCTGTGGAATGAGAAACATGGTTTTTTAATGAAGGGTTCTAAGCCCCACTGCTGGTCACCATGAATGTAGAATTTAAATTAATATCCAATAATCTAAGTATTATAAATTATAAGATTTATTAATAATCACTTGAAGTAAAGCAATAAAAAGGTAATTATCTAACAAAATAAAACCACATGCCCAAGCTTTCCTTGCCTGTTTAAAAGAACCTCTCCACCAAACCTGAATCAGGAAGAAGAGAGCAAGAGGCTGAACTACCCAGAATTTATAACCTGCCTACATCAGCATGTAACATGAGGAGGAGAGTGGGGCGCTAGGAATTATCGTTCTAGGGTATAGATATTAACCATACAGTTTGTATAAAACCTTTTTAATTTGATATAATCAAAGTCATTCATTTTAAATTCTGTAATATTCTTTAATGTTAGGGACCAAGACTTTAAGATAAAATAGTCACTCTTCTAAGAATAGATATCATTCACTCTTCTAAGATAAGATATTGATCATAGGCCCAGCCATGCTTGGAGACAGTAAGACGCCACAGGAGATTTTCTATGCTCCCTTTCCACGTTCCTTTCCCCTTAGTATCTGCCGACCCCCTTCTGCCCTCAACCTATATATTCTTGTCATAGATCTGCAATAAACAAGCCTTGCTTCCATCCAAACGACTCTGTGTCTTGCGCGCGAGGTCTCCTCTCATCTCTCCCTATGGGTTCTTAGGTTGCCGTTTCCCCGGACCCCTCGGTTGTGTCCGGCTGGACCTGGACACTTTAACTCTTGCTTTGTCTCAAATTCCTTCCTTTCCCACAGATCTGATAGGTATATTAATCTATATTCACCTATTTTATTTATTATTTCATTCTTTATATTTAAATCTTTTACCCATTTTGAATTTATCTTGGTATATTGTGTAAGATATTGATATAAACCTAATCTTTCCTATCCTGTTTTCTAATTTTCCCAGTAGTTTTTATCAAATAGTGAGTTCTTCTCTCACAAGCTGGGGTCTTTGGGTAAATCGAAAACTAACTTATTGAAGTCATTTATCCCTAGTCTATTCCATTGTTCTGTCTCTTAGTAAGTACCATATTGTTTTGATGACCACTGTTTTATAGGACAGTTTAAGATCTGGCACTGCTAAACCTCAATCCTTCACATTTTTTTTCATTATTTCCCCTTGATATTCTTGATCTTTTGTTCTTCCAAATGAACTTTTTTATAATTTTTTTCCTAATTCAGTAAAAAAAAAATTCTTGGTAGTTTGATAGGTATGGCAATAAATAAGTAAATTAATTTGGGTAAAACTGTCATTTTTATTATGTTAGCTCATCCAACTATGAGCAATTAATGTTTTTTCTAATTGTTTTGATCTCGTTTTAATTGTGTGAAAAGCGTTTTGTAGTTGTGTTCATATAATTCCTGTGTTTGTCTTGGCAGATAGATTTCTAAATATGTTATATTATCTAGAGTGATTTTAAGTGGAGCTTCTCTAATACATGCTTCTGAGTTTTGTTGGAAATATATAGAAATGCCAATGGTTTATATGAGTTGATTTTGTAACCTGCAACTTAACTAAAGTTGTTAATTGTCTCAATTAACCTTTTAATTGATTTTCTGGGGTTCTTTAAGTATACCATCATAACATCTGCAAAGAGTGATAGTTTAGTCTCCTCACTGCCTACTTTAATCCCTTGAATTTATTTTTCTTCTCTAGTTGCTACTACTAGCATTTCTAGAACAATACTGAATAAAGAGTTGATAATGGGCATCCTTGCTTTACTCCTGATTTTATTGGGAAGGCTTCTAACTTGTCCCCATTGCAGATGATATTTGCTGATGGTTTTCAATACATACTATTCATTATTTTGAGAAATGACTCTTCTATTTCTATACTTTTTTAGTGTTTTCAATAGGAATGAGCGTTGTATTTTGTCAAAGGCTTTTTCTGCATCAATTGAGATAATCATGTGATGTTTGTTGGTTTGATTATTGATATAGTCAATTATATCGTTAGTTTTCCTAATATTAAACCATCCTTTCATTCCTGGTGTAAATCTCACCTGATCATAGTAATCACTTACTAGATTTTTGATGGTATTCTATTTAAGATTTTTGAATCTATATTCATTAAGAGGACTGGTGTATAGTTTTCCTTTTAGGTTTTTGATCTGCCTGACTTTGGAATCAGTACCATATTTGTGTCATAAAAGGAATTTTGTAGAACTCCTTTGCTTATTTTGTCAAATAATTTATATAGTATTGGAATTAGTTGTTCTTTAAATGCTTGATAGAATTCATTTGTGAATCCACCTGGTGCTGGGGATTTTTTCTTAGGAAATTCCTTGATGGCTTACTCAATTTCTTTTTCTAAGATATAATTGTTTAAAAATTATATTTCCTCTTTTGTTAATCTGAACAATTTATATTTTTTTGTAAATATTCACCCATTTTACCTGGATTGTCATATTTATTGCCATAAAATTGAATAAAGTATTTCTTAATAATTGACTTAATTTCCTCTTCATTAGAGGTGAGATTACCCCTTTTATCTTTGATAATGTTAATTTGATTTTCTTCTTTTTCATTAGATTGACAAGTACTTTATTTTATTTGTTTGGTTTTTTTTTTTCAAATTACCAGGTCCTAGTCCTATATATTAGTCTAATAGACTTTTACTTTCAGTTTGCTTAATTTCTCCTTTAATTTTCAGGATTTTCAATTTAGTTTTTATTTGGGGATTTTTAATTTGTTCATTTTCTAATTTTTTAAGTTGCAGGTCCAATTCATTTACCTCTGCCCTCTATTTTCTTGGTATAGGCACTCAGCAATATAAGATTTCCCCTGAGTACTGTTTTGTCTGTACCCTATAAGTTTTGATATGCTGTCTCCTCATTGTCATTCTCTTTAATGAAGTCTGTAATTGGTTCTATTATTTCTTCTTTGACCCACAAGTTCTGAAGAATTAGATTATTTAGTTTACAATCAATTTTAATTTGGCTTTTCATGGCATTACATGGCATTCATTATTTATGCTTTTCTGCATTTGTTTGCAATATTTCTATGCCCTGATACTGGTTGATCTTTGTATGTGTACCAAGTACTGCTGAGAAGAAAGTATTTTCCTTTTTTTCACTGTTCAGTTTTCTCCAAATATCTATTAACTCTAATTTTATTAGCATTTCATTTACTTCCCTAACTTCTTTCTTAGTGATTTATTTTTTGTATTTATCAGGTTCTGAAAGGGGAAGTTTAAGATTTCCCACTAGTATTGTCTTACTATCTATTTTCTCCTTTAGCTCTTTCAATTTTTCCTTTAGAAATCTAGTTGCTATACCATTTGGTGCATAAATCTTTTCTAATGATACTACTTTATTGTTTATATATTCTGCTCCAAGCTTTTACCTTGAATCTGTGCATATCACCTTGCCTCAAATTGTTTCTTGTAAACAGCATATAGTAGGATTCTGTTTTTTAATCCACTCTGCTATTTGTTTCTGTTTAATGGGTGAGTTCATCCCATTCACATTAAGCATTATGTTAACTAACTGTATTGCCATCCATCATATTATCCCCTTTGGATACTGCTCTATTCCCTTTCAATCTATTCCTCCTCACCAGTATTTTGCTTTTTTGTCACTCCTTAGTCTCCCTTCTCTTCAATTACCCCTTGCTTCCCTTGTCTTGTTCCCCTCCTACTTCTCTGTAGTATTAGAATGCAATGCCCCACTGAGTATACTCATTTTCCCCTCTCTGAGCCAATTACAAGGAGAGTAAAGTTTAAGCATTGCCTGTCACCACCCTTATCCTACCCTCTCTGTATTGATTTTTCTCACCTCTATAAGTTATATAATTTACCCCATTTTTATCTCCCTTCCCTTTTCTCTCAGTGCAACCCTCTTTTTCAGCCCTTGATTGATTTTTTACATGTCATTCATAGGCATATATATCATGTCATACATATCATTCCATATCATCACATTTATATATACATCATTTTATCATAAACAGCTTACTTTTCCACCCTCTTTCTGAGTAAATGCCTTCTATCATCTCTACTACTGAGAGTAATTTTTGAGAATTATAGAAATCCTCTTTCCATGTAGATATATTGATATTTTTACCATAAGGAGTCCCTTAAATTTTCTCTTCCTTATTTACCTTTCTGGGCTTCTCTTGTGTCTTGTATTTGGTCTTCAAAATTTTTTGTTTAGGTCTGGCTTATTTTTCAGGAATGCCTGGAAATCTTCTATCTTATTAAATGCCATTTCCCCCCTAAAAGAGAATACTTAGTTTTGCTGGATAGGTGACTCTAGGTTGTAAATCCAAATCTTTTGCTTTCTGAATATCATATTCAAAGCCTTCCTATCCTTTAATGTAAAAGTCACTAGGTCCTCAGTGATCCTGATTGTAGCTCCATGGTATTTGAAGGTATTGAATGGTTTCTTTCTGGCTATATGAAGTTATTTTTTTGTTTCTTTTTCCCATGGCTTGTTGGCTCTTGAATTTAGCTATTACATTTCTGGTTGTCAATTGAGGATTTCTTTCTTGAGGAGATCTGTGAATTCTTTCAATTTCAATTTTATTTTTTTGTTCAAGGATCTCTGGGAAGTTATCTTTGATAATTTCTTGTAATATGATATCCAAGGTTTTTTCTTCATCATGTCTTTCAGGTAATCCAATAATTTTCAGATTGTCTCTCCTAAAACTGTTTTCTAGGTTAATTATTTTTAAGTAAGATATTTGATATTTTCCTCTATTTTTTTTTTCATTCCTTTGATTCTGCTTTATTGTTTCTTGATTTTTCATGAAATCATTGGTTTCTGATGGTCAATTCTGATTTTTAAGACCTGGTTTTTATCTGTCAGCTTTTGTTTCTCCTTTTTCAATTGTACCATTTCTTCTTGTATCACTTTCATTTCTTCTTGTATCATTTCATTTCTCTTTTCCACTTTTCCTCTACCTCTAATATTTGGGTTTTTGAAGTATTTTTGAGCTTTTCCAGAATCTTTGTCCAATCCTTATTTTCCTTATGTACTTTGTTTGTGCTTCCTTTGCTTTTGCTATCCTTTCTGTGTCTGTACCCTGCTCTTTGTCTCCTTAAAGAGTCTTTAGTGATAGGTGCTTTTTTGTTGTTTGCTCATTTTCTATCTAATTTAGGTAGGCTCTGTTTTCTGGGGTATTGGGGTACCCTCTTAAACTTCAATTCTTCCTTGATGTTATTTTTGGCTTATTTTCTGAGTTGTTACCAGTTTACCAGATGGTCTGATGGCTGAGAGCTCTGAAAGTCTCCTCCCCCTACTGATTCAATTGACCTTGAGATGGTGAGAGCTTAAAGACTTTCATCAAGCTTGGGGGTAAGCTTTAGATGTCAGTCTGAACTTGATTAGGTGAGGTGCTGATCAAATTCTAGCCCCAGGCTTATGCTCATGATTTTGGTCTCAAGGGTTTCTTGATTCAATCAGGCACACCCTCACTTCACCTGTCCTGGAGCTTTACCCTTAGTTTTGGGCAAAAAGATCCTGGGGAAGCTCTCCCTGAGAACTGTATCCTCATTCCAAACTGTGGATTATATTCTCACCCCATCCCCAGACTTGGATTCCTGGCTTTGTTCTTGGCCTAAGTGGATTGGCCCCCCTCAGCCCATATTGCCCTAGGTTAGGACTCTGGACTTTTCCACAGGTTTGAAATTTCAAGAGGTGTTAGTTGGCTTGGACCTATTTTTGCCTGGCAGGATCTCTGGATCTAATTTAGCTTTGGATTAAGTTTGGAACCTGTAAGAGCAGCTGTATGGAGCAGTGGGGGGTTGTGGTTTGCTCTTGGCTTGCTCACTGACCACTATGCCCCCTACTAGTTCTTCTCTCAATTCAGTTCCCCAGATGATCTCTTGCTTACCTTTTGGAGTTTTCTTTTTCTGAAGGTTCTTTCCCTCTTTCTCTGTTGGTTCTTTCACTCCTGAATTTGTTTAGTGGCAATATTTTACTCTTGGTCAGAGAGGATTTTCATGGTAAAACGTGAGCTGCTCTCCTAGTTACTTCTCCATTTTCCTAAATTATTTTACTTTAAGACACAGCTTAATCCCCATCTTCTCAAGAGATCTTTCAAGATCCCTCAGACTAATAGTTCCTTCTTTATAAAATGATATTCCATTCACACTATATACATCATAAATTTAAAGTTATTGTCATATTATCTTTCTCATTACAATGTGAACTTTCTGACCACAATGACTATGTTTTTGCTTTTCTTTGTATTCCCACGTACAGCACTTAACTGGCAGCTCATAGTAAGACATTAATAAAAATTCTTGACTGACAGACACCTGCCAGGGGGTCTAATCAGATACCACAGTCCAAGTGGAGGAAGTCCTTTTCTGGACCATATGGATCTTCTTATAATCCTTGGATGGACATCTGGGCTAAAAAGAGTTTTGGAATACATCTGGAATACTTTAAAAGTTTGCTTGTTTAGCTTTTTGGACATGCTTTTACATTATTATTTCTGTTTCCTACACTCTGTGTTATGGGATTGATAATAACAGAGATGTTAGTGATTCTTCCCCCTGCACACACACACACATACACACACACACACACACATCTCCTTTTATGACTGGGAAACATAAAATACAGACCTTTTTTTAATTAAAAACATTCTTTTTTAGTTACTTACCATGGATTTCAGGACTAGTTGAGTAAGTATTAGAAGCCTGATCTTCTGCTTCTCAGTTCTCTTTTCATTATATTACACTAAGTATAGCTATCACTTAGAGCACAGTAGTCATTAGTTCCAATTCATATTTAAAATTTTCTTGAGATTGTTTGAGATACAGAGCCCAACTCCCTTACCCTATTTTTTTTTAAATTTGGTTAGCGCTCTTTCTTAGGGCTCTGCACATTATGGATTAAGGCTCAACTCAAGCATATTTACTTTGTGAACACATTTATAACTAGACTACACAAACACTGAACCACAGCTACCAAGTGAAGGCCTCTTCCATTATGTGGTACAAGTATATTTTGGGGGCAAAATAAAAAGAACTAGGTTTTATTGTTGATGTGAAGTCAGTCCAGAGAATAATTACTGGGATGCTTCCAATAGAGATAGAGAGAAATGGAGAGGAAAGGGATATGTAAACATTACTGCCTTCTCTAAACAAATTGCCATAAGAAGAAGGAAAAAAATAGAAATAGTACACTTTAATTTAGGCTTTTTCTTGTTCCCTCTCCTTTGGCATGGAGCCAAGATTATTTTGTATTATTTCCCTAAATTACAAATTACCTAAAATATCTACTTATTTTAGTCCTTTTATGTGGATAGTGGATACATTCAGTGGGGAGAGCCAATTGAATACTTTTAAAGCAGAAATAAAGTGAGGGTGTCTGCATATATGTGCACATGAGCTGTTTAAATGCTTTGATGACTTTAATTTGAATATTTGAAAATTTTCATCTTTTATTTAATTTTTGAAATGAGTATAAAAAGTTGGAAGAATGCTTTGCAATTATATACTACATAGTATTGATAGTATACAAAAGATAATTTAAATTATTCAAACCCCAGCTTATTGGAACTCAGTAAAATGATTTAACCCTTCTTTTTCTCCTCTTCTCATACACACATTTTCACAAGCTACAAATGCTTATCACCTTAACACAAGCAAACATATTATTTACTTCTCAAAGGAGGATTAAACTATTTGCGAACAAAAGAAAAATCATAAGATATTAATGTAATTATATAATTTACCGTTTTAAAAAATCTTATAACATGTGTGTAAAGGTCAGTGCACATAGGACTCTTTCATAACTGTGTCTGTAACTATGATCCAGTGATGTGATATTTGTAATGAAATTTTTAATTTTCAGTTTCAGATATGTTGAATAATACAATATATTCAGTAACTACATCAGGAAATAAATCCTACCATAGAACTTCTACCTTTGATCTATACTTTGAACATTCTGGGAGCTCAAACTTTTATTATAACTGCCAATATTTCCATCCATACGAACCTACCAATTGGTCCTCGTGTCAGTGTTCCCTAGGCTCCACAACTGTATTGCTCCTGCAAGGTAGCAACCTGATTTCCCCAGGAGCTTTCTAGATTCCTTTACCATCTAACACCACTTCTCTTAGTATTAGAGTTGCCAAAATGCTTCAAATATAACACCAGGGTAATTATTTTCTGCTTTTGTTGTTGTTTTGTAGCATATGGCAGCACATTCAACTGATGGATAGTCATATTACTTTTCCCTGACATTATGTATATATTGTACTACTCATTCTAGAATTCTACTAATCAGAATCCTTACCTTCTTTCAAGGCTTATTTATGCCCCCGAGAATCTTTCTGTTCCTTAAAAATGTAACTAATAATTTTCTCCATGAGATCTTTACTGATCACTACTTTAGAAAATCCCTTCCTTCCCAAATTAGACCATATTTAACCAAGTTTAAAAATATTTTCTATTTATGCACATTCTATTTATACATATTTATTATGTTTATATATATTTATACTATTTGTATAAGTATGTATACATTATGTATAAATATGTGTATGTATACTATATGTAGATATAATATCCCATATATACACATATATAGTATATGTCAACATACCTATATTTATTTATGTATATATGAATATGTATTTTTATACACACATATATACATATATACCTATGGCATATATACATATATATATGTACATATATATATAGTTGTCAACAATATTAAAATGCAAATTCATGTGGAGTTAAGATTGTTTCATTCTTTGAACTTATATCCTCGAAGTCCAACAGAGTGCCTAAAATAAAAAGGAATGGTTTAATAGATAAGTGTTCATTAATTATCTGAATAAAGACACTTCTTCCTCTGAGGCCAGTGTCTACTGTTCAGTATTACAAATTACTTTGTGTCATGGTGAAATTTGGAACTTTAAAATCTTTTATTTGTCAGAATATAAAATCTTTGAAGGCAAAATCAGTTTGCTTTCCCCCAGCCTGTTGGCCTAGAGCAGTTATAGTCATATAGTAGACATATGATTTTTTTTGTTGAATTGAATTATATTGAACTTATTTGTAACATCTTCTGAGCCCATAGGGCTTTATTTTCTATAGAGGTAATCCTTTTTCCTACCTCTTTTTTACATTCTGCACCTTGGATTTCATATTTACTGTTCCCTCAGGTTCATCTTCAATAATTCTTTGGGGAAAATGCAAGAGCAGGAAAAAGGGTCCAAGAAATTATGGAGGGGAGGAGTGTACATTTGTTGCTGAAGATTAAGAATAGAGATTAAACAAATCAGAATAAGGAAAGCAAGATATGTCTGAATATTACAAAAAGAGTAAAAAGATTGGAGTTTAGCTAAAGAATAAATGACATAAGAATGAGAACATGCATTTCTTATTAAATTGTTTTACAATAAAACATTTCATTTATACTAAATACTGACTCGTGCTTATCAAGAAGAAAACATAGATGTTATATCTATTGGAACAGAGAGATGTGTGTATAATAAAAAAGTAAATAATGGGCCATGCATATAGCTTGTGTTTATTTGTAATTATATTTTCATTTACAACATCACTTTCTCAGATTTTTAAAAAAGCAATTCTCTAACTTGGATTTTGCTTTTTATATAGAAACATGTGGAATAGCTTCATCAAATTTGAGAAGCAAATAATAATAAGGAAGAAATTATATATTTGAGAAGTAGCAAGGACAGTGTTGGTGTAGAAGAGTATAAGACAGAAACTAACTGAAAATGTTGCAATATCACTAATAAATTCATTTGTTCCAAATATTGAGATTAAAAATAATAGTCCAGTGTGGTAATGATAATATGAAACTAATAATCTCATATTTCCTCTGATTCTTATAAATTTGGGCATGACTTTTGGCCCACATGCTTCATTTCTTTTTTAACTCCTTTGGAATCTTAGACTATTGGCTGGCTATTTCCTTTCATATTTGAAGAGAACCAAAATGACACCGCCATTGTGATATCTTTTGACTCATGCATAAGTTGAATTTGAAGTCCTCAGCCTCACTCTCTCTTTCAGAGTCATTGAAGTCCAGTGACAAAGTAAAAATCAATTAGTTTGGTGATGGCTCAGGATATGGTAGATGGTCTTGACTTCTTTAATGTCAAACCAACACCTGCTTTATTTGCCTTCATGGACACTGGAGTAAATTGTTCTTATTTACCCCTTCAGCTGGGGGAAGTCTTTACATGCCTGAGGAAGACACTCCCCCACTTACTGGTAGGGTTGATGTCTGATATATATATATGTAAAATAACTATCTTAAACCTAGGTTAGCCTGCCTACCAAGACAGTTTACCAGGGTTTAGTCACTGCTCGTGCTACAGCTTCTTGGAACCACAGGTGAGGGTTAAGTAGCAAATGGACCCGAAAGGGTGAACAGCCCTGAAAAAGACTTGTCAAGCTCCTAAACTAAATGTCCTAGTCTTCTATGAACATCTTGCATACCTCTTATATAATGGATATTACATAGCATAGGGTAGTCATTCTATTTAACAATCCCATACTGTGTGCCAAGAAGTATATTCAAAAATTGATAATTGTGATTAAAAAGAGCCATTTTTAATATATGTCTTGGGATGCAAGTCCATTATAGAAATATGGATCACTTATTCATTTACCTATCTACCCGCCTATTTGTTTGCTTATCTATTTATTTACAATTGTAAATGTTAGAGAAATATCAGTTAACTGTCTATTCTTTGTCAGTCATTTAAGTTTGGCACACAGGAAGGTCCTACCATTATATAACACATCATTGTAACATCTATGCCATTTAGGCTAGTTGGTACCCTGAGGGACGACAGAGTGAGAGAGGGAGAATAGGAGCATAAATGTTGAGAACATCATTTACAAATAAGGAACAGAAGGTCAGAGGGGTTAAGTGACTCTCCTAAAGTCAATGACTGATTTAAACAGTGAGGGATTCCATACACATTTATCAAAATAAAGAGTCTCACTTACTAGAAAATAATTTTGAGTCTTTATATCTCTCTAAAATCCTTTCAAATGACACCTACTCCATCAGTGAGTAGGGCAGACCTTGAATGTGTCCTTTGCTTATCAATCTTTATTATCTACTTCTGCAAAGGTATTAGACACCCAATTTCTCATTCCATGAATACCTTCCTTAAAAAAAAAAAAAGCACATTGATACAGAAGCACACCCACAGCAATGTTAACACAGTGACCTTTTACTTCCATCAATATGAGGAAAGTAACAACCACATAATGTCCTGTACTGTGCAGAGACCACAAATGAAAACTAACATCTTTACAAAGGGCATGAGAGCACTCTCACAGTGTGAGGTACAGAGTGTATACATGTTCATTTGGCAGAGCCTTCTATTTTGACAGAAAGTCCCGAGGTATATTTATTTTGGTTGAGTTGTAATGAAAGAACCTTAAAGGTGTCAAGATTTAGTTAGGTGAAGGAGGCTAATAAATGTGCTGATGTTTAGAAAAAAGGTTTGTGCTTTGACATTTGTCTGAAGTTTTTGAGAGGGTTAGTGTTTATATAGAGATTTCAAGCACTCCTTTTTGGCATCTGATTGGAACATTAAAAAATAAAACAATATTCTACAGGTAACATTTCAGCATATCTTCTTCATTTCAGAACTCTCTTTAAGTTAGGGGAGAAAATGCACTCCTTTGTGATGTAAATATTGCTCACTTAGGGAATTTAGGTAAAACCTAGAGCCATTTTATATTTTATTGAAAACAGTATGGTAACATTACTTGTTAGTTATAGAAGTAAATACAAATTCTCAACACTTTAAATAACCTTTACTTGTTTTTGTTTTAAGTGAGGATTGCTTACATGTTTAGTAAATGTGGAAAGTGAAGGGCGGGGGAGGGAAGACCAGCAGAAATTGGCTTTGGGAGTATATTTCATATAATGAGCTTCTTCTTTCATGAGAAAAATGGAAATGCCTTTTTGAAACTGAAAAAATATAACCTGGGATGACATAAGTCATAAGAATAGGAAAAGATCAGAGCAGACCACCTGTGCTCAAGACAGGCTTTTCATAATTGTGCCTCCAGCATAGAATAAACTGTGCTCATTGAGAAGACAATTCAATTCATGTCTCTCTCTGGGATGGTGAGCAATTTCTAGGAGATCACATTCCATTATCTACATTATGGATGGGAGAAAATGGTCAGGGTTTTACTTACTTCATTTCTATTTCCTTTGCTCAGATAACTTGGATTCCAGCAGTGTCAGTTTCATGAGGAAAAAACCAATCTCTCCCTTTATTTCTTTCCTAGTCATCAAGAAATAAGTATAGCCAAAGTGTCAAGGAATTTTGGAATAGATAACATAAAGAAAAAATGCAGAAGAATAAAATGTAATTGATCCACTACAAAAAAGAAGACACATGGGTTTTCTGAGGAGTCTATCATTGCCTCATAATCCTCTCCTTATGAACTTTTCTTTTCTTTTTTTTAAACCCTTAACTTCTGTGTATTGGCTCTTAGGTGGAAGAGTGGTAAGGGTGGACAATGGGGTTCAAGTGGCTTGCCCAGGGTCACACAGCTGGGAAGTATCTGAGGCCGGATTTGAACCTAGGAGCTCCCATCTCTCGGCCTGACTCTCAATCCACTGAGCTACCTAGTTGCCCCCCCCCCTTATGAACTTTTCTAAAACTACTAAAGATATGACTCCTAATGGAGTCACCACTATTTACATGCTTATTAACTTAAGTCTACCCAGGGCTAACAAATGAACTCTTTAGAGTAAATTGATTAATGTTCATATAACTTGATATGATATTTAATTTTCTTAAATAAACTATTGTTACAAAATTGACAAAGTTAGATAGATTTCTTCTGGAAATCAGTCCCAACTCTGAAGTTTCCTTACCTGAGGCCTCCTTAAGTCTGATCTTGGGCTATTCACTGACTGCAGTTTCATTGCTTCAGGTTCTTCAGGAGCAAATAGTGCTGTGCCAGTGTGAATTCTGCAAGTTCCCCTCCTCTCTACTCCCAGGGATGTGTGTTCCTCCTTCTTTCCTTTGTTTTGAGTATTTTATTTTCTGTTTTTATATGTTTGGAGGGTTTAGGTGAGCTGAGCATCCCTTGCTCCATTTTCTTAGCTTATAACATATATCTTAAATATGATTTCTTAATGAAAATTTCTGAGTGTTTTTGGCTTTATACAAAAATATTTATCCAATAATTCAGTAAAATATTTATTCCATCAAATTATGTGAGAGGCATAGTTTCTGTATTAAAGATTGGATGACACAAACAAATACGTCTCTGTCACTAGAAGTCTTTAGGGAAAAGATGATATATGCATAGAATATCAAAACCAACGTATATTCAAAATAGAGAGAAAACAATTTTAAGACTTAGGACACTAGAAACTAGGGATATCTGGATTATCTTCTCATAGGAATTGACAAAGGAATTGAGCTTTGAAGGAAACTAGGAATTGTGTAAGTCATAGTCCATAAGGGAGTCTATATCTAGCATGAAATAAACCATTCAAAGATACAGAGATAGGTCATAAAATGTTTTGAATGGGTGTCATCATATAGATCAATTTGGCTGAATCACAATATAAATGAAGGAGTCATAAACCCTAAGTCTGGAAAGACTAGATGGAATTTGAAAGTAAAGAACTTTAAAAGTCATATGGGGGGACATGTAGGGGTTATTTTTATGCTAAGGATAATATGGGGTTAGTGGAATTTCTTCACATCCTTTTAAAAGTGTGACTTAGGCAGCTGGTGTTGTAATAGTAGAGCACAGCCAGGTAGAGGGCATTATCTGTATGATGAGCCATCAAAAGAGACTAATAAGGAGTGATCAGACAGTAAGAAAAATAATCAAAGGAGTAATAATGTCAAAAAATAAGGAGGACAAATTATCCATAAGTGGAGGCTGATAAATAGTATTAAATATAGGGAAAAAGATAAAAAAGAATGAAAAATGTAAAAAAAAAAGATCATCACATTGGAAACTAAGAGATCATTGGTAACATTTTTAGAGATTTCAGTTTAGTGATGAAGTTGTAAATCATATTGCCTAAGGTTGAGGAAAAGGGAAAGAAGCAGAGATAACATGTAGACAACTTTTTAAAACGGAGTTTGCTAAGAAAGAGAGGAAACATTTAAGGAAAAGAACTGAGTGGGTGGTATGATCTTGTGAATCTTCAATTCTTGGTCATATTTTATTTAAGCAAGACTCAATTGAACAAATATTTTAATCATCTATGTTTTAAAAGGCTCTTAAGTACAGTGGAGACAACATTAGAAAAAATGAAATATTCTCTGCAAATACATTGTACTATGAGGATATACTATGTATACATATAAGTATACTGCAAGAAAAACTGAGCAAGAAAAAGAGCTCTATAACAAACCCACTCTATAACAGAAGCAGATATATTTCTGCCTCTTACAAGTCTCAGGTATTCTGAGGGATTTATGGGCATCTCTTCTCTTCTATTGGCTCAAACATCCCCTACCCCTCCATAATTACATTTCTCTTGATTTTAGTAGAGCATTGAATGTCTCTCCAGTTTTATTTAGTTTCTTAATATCATGTAGATTGTATCTTAATGTTTCTTTATAATATACTTTTATTCACTCTATTAAATATTTTTCACTTACATTTTTAAAAAATAACATTCGTTGTTTAAAAATTTTGAGTTTCAATCTGCATTCAAGATTCATCAGCTGTATCTGGATATATATATATATATATATATATATATATATATATATATCACTTGTTATCATGAGCCTTTTACAGTTATCTTGTATCACTATCTTGATCAGAGTAGCTAATTCTTTCATAACTGATCACTCTTAAAATATCCCATTATATGTACAATATCCTCCTAGTTCTGTTCACTTCTCTTTCCATGAGTTCATATAAATCTTCCTGGATTTTTCCAACACCATCCTGTTCTTCATGTCTTATTGTGCAATAGTAGTCCATCATAATCACATACTATGAATATTCAGTCATTCCCTAATTGGAGAGTATCCTCTCAATTTACATTTGTTGTTTTTGCCACCACCAAAAGAGCTGTCATAAATATTTTTGAAAAGAGAAGGAGTTATCTCTGGGTCAAAAGGTATTCACAATTTAATATGTCTTTGGGCATAGTTCAAATTTTTCTCTAGAATGGTTGAACTAGTTCACAATTCCACCAGACATTCATTAGTGTACCAATTTTTCTGCATCCCTTCAAGGATTTTTTTTCTGTCATGTTAGCCAGTCTAATAGATGTGAGTTGGTTTCTAATATAGGTGGGAGTTCGTATCTCGAGTCTTTAATTTGTATTTTTCTAATTATTAGTGATTTAGAGCATTTTTATGTAATTATTCAGATCTTTGATTTATTCTTCTGAAACAACCTCTGCATATTCCCTGACTATTTATCAGTTGGGTAATTATTTGTATACATTTGACCTAATTTCCTACATATTTGAGAAATGAGACCTTTATCTGAGGAATTCTTTGCAAATTTTCCCATTTCTATTTTCCTTCTAATTTTGGATTCATATTTTCCTTCTTTAAGAACTTTTTACTTTCATGTAATTAAAATTATCTCTTTTATTTCACAGTAATCTTATCTGTGACTTATTTTGTCATAAACTTTTCTGTTATTCATAGATCTAACAAGTATATTTTCCAGTGCTTTCCTAATTCACTTATGATATCACCTTTATGCCTAAATCACTTATATATTTTTACCTCATCTTGGTATATGATGTAAGATATTGGTCTATGTCTACTTTCTTCTGAATTGCTTTCTAGTTTTCCCAATAATTTTATCGAATGTCATTATTACCTAAAAAGTTTGGGTCTTTGGGTTTATCAAACATTAGATTACTATTGTCATTTACTACTTCAGGTAGATTTTGCAAAATAATATCTACTTTGAAAATATAACAAGAAGAAATGTATACCTATTTCCTTCAACACCTCAAGGTCATAGACCCAACTTCTACCACTTCAATCTAGAAAGTAGGAATCAGGTTTGAAATTTAACTCAGTTCATAAGTATTACCCAATAGTATTCCCCTCAGGTTCATATCCAAAAGCTTTTTATTATTATATTTCTGGCCATTGATTCTAGACCAGCAAAACACTTGTCGTGGATTCCTAAATCCCATTTTGGTATGCCTTGCATTCCTAGCCAACATCAGAGACCACACTCTTAAAGCTAGTACAAAAAAGAAGAATACATCTTCAAGTCTTGGTCAGTCATTATTGAAGCTGTTTTTAAGACTAAGGACCTATATCTGCTTCTCATGACCATATAATCTCAATAGAATGAAAGCCCCATGACTCTTCTCCCTATAGCATGGTTCTTTCACTGGAAGTTATGGGCACAGAAGTCACTTTGTTCACTCCAAGCATAAATGCCTCCAAAAGAGATAGCTGGATTTTACTCAGACTTTTTGAAGACGCTAATAGTCCTGGATATGTAAATGGTAGAAAGAATAAACCTTCCCATCATATCTCTGTTTGGAGGATGGGGCCATGAACTCAGAAACCTCCATTTAAGGAGAGAGCAGAGCTCTGCCATCTAATTTCTCACCTGATTTCACTAGTTTGGGAGTTCTCTGACAGAGTTCTCCACCATGCTCTAAGAAGTTCATTGTTAAGGTAACTTCATCATCCTGTAAAATCTCACCTACCTTTGTATTCCACTTCATCACTACCTTTTCTATTTCTCTGATTAGAAGATGGGACCATGAAATCCAAACCTCAATTAAAGTAGAGAGCTCGGCTCAAACATATCACTTCTTCCAGAGCCACACTAATGTGAAACTTTACTGACTTATTTCTTCACAATGCTACCTTTTGTGTTTTGTTTTCCTTCAGTAAATTGTAAGCTCCTTGAAGGCAAGGATGATCTTTCTTTTTCCTATATGTGTCCCCAGGCCTTAGCATTATACTTGCTACATAATAGATGCTTAATATTTATGGTTGATAAATCCTCCTCCCAATCATTTAGAATGCCAGCTTGAACTGGTTACAGAAGGGCCACACATATGCTTCCCCTCACATATCATCACAATTCTATAATCAGTCTTCTAGAGTTTCCAAGTAGAGAGAAACCACCTCAGGTATTCCTATCTTGTGCCATATGCCCAGTATCCTCCATGGAGGAAGTATCTCTAAACTGAGACTTAAAGGATTTCTGAGAGGTTTTGTTGGTAAAGGAGTGTATTTCAAGCATGGACATGGGTCATTGTGACTGAAAGGAGGTAGAAGATAATATGTCAAGTTTGGGGAATAGATAGTAACTTAGTTTGACTAGAATAGAGTATTTGCATTTGGAATCAGTAGAAATAAGGTTAGAAAGGCAAGAGGGAGCCAAATTGTGATAAGGTAAAGTCTTAGAAAGTGATTAGATGAGAAGAATAGACGAGACAGGAGGATATAGTATGATCCTATGGTTAGGAATTTCAGTCAGTGAATTAATATTAATTTCATCAACAGACCTGAGGGATAGTAAAATTTGGAGAAAGTTACTCTAAGAACATACCAATAAACTTCCTTTTTTATATAATGATTTCAAGTTATAGGCTATCCTGGAGAATATGCCTAGGAAGAAGTTTCACATGTGAAACTAGAGTTCAAGGGAGATATCAAGGGCTGGATATATATATATATACATATATATATATTTAATTTAGTCATTCAATATGCATTTTTGATTGCCTACTATGTGCCAGTCACTTGGGTAAAAGACAGACTCTGCTCTTAAGGAGTTCACGGATTAATGGAGGAGTTAATACAAATAGCTATGTACAATGAAACTATAGACAGAAGGTAAGGTCATCAACAGAAGGAGATATTAGAATTAGGAGGGAATGAAAAAGACTTCCTATAGGAGATGAGATTTTAATAAGGACTTGAAGTCAGGAAAGCCAGGAAGCAGAAATCATTATATAAAAAAGGAAGTTTATTGGTATGTTCATTTCGTGATTTGAGGAAATCCACTGAAAGTGACTGGAATTGGAAAATAGAGTTCTTGTTCAAGAAATAGTAAGGATGTCAGTGTTACTGAGTGACAGAATATGTGATGTTGAAAGGGCAAGATAGTATGGTCTGAGAATACTGAAAATTGGGGGGGGGAGGTTTTTTTAATTATAAAACTATTTTATTTTACTAGTTACATGTAATAAATTTAATCATACATTTTCTGAAGTTATATGATACAAATTGTCCCCCTTCTTCCTTTCCTTCCCCCTCCCAGAGTTGGCAAACAATTCTATCTGGGTTATGCAAGCATTATCAATCAAAACATTTCCATATCATTCATTTGTGTTGGAGAATAATTATATAAAACAAAAACATCAAAATAAAATCCTAAATAAACAAGTGAAAAATCATATGTTTTGATGTACATCTGAACACCACCAGTCTCCCCACCCCGACTCTTGGTGGTGGATAGTATTCTTTGTCATAAATCCCTCAGAATTATTCTGGATGACCATATTGCTGAAATTAACTGAGTCTATCACTGTCGATTGTTCCACAATATTGTTTTTACTGTGTATAATGTTCTCTTAATTCTGCTTATTTTACACTTCATCAGCTCATGTAGGTCTTTCCACCTCTTTCTGAAATCATCTTGTTCATCATTTCTTACAGCACAATAATATTCCATCACCACCATAAACCATAATTCATTCGGCCATAATCCCAATTAATGGACATCCCTTTGATTTCCAATTCTTTTCCTCCAAAAAAAAAGCAGCTATAAATATTTTATTGCAAGTGGATCCTTTCCTCCAATTTTTAAAAATCTCTTTGGGATATGGAACTAGTAGTGGTATTACAAGATCAAAGGGTATACATTGTTTTATAAACCTCTGGACATAGTTCCAAATTTTTATTTGTCATTTGTATAGAATGTATGTGATTATATATATTTATTTTAGACAATAATCAATATGTAAATTCAAAAAAGTTACTTAAGCATCCTCTTTTCTTATTTTCCCATCTACTAATTATATGAAATATTGGCATCTCTTTTAAAATGCATAGAAATGTTTACAATTAATAGCTTACATTACTGCAAAATTCCTTAACTACAAAAATCATATTCAAATCCTGGGCTAGAGACCAGGATATTAGTAGTCCCTTCTGTCCTTATTCACTCTGTCCTTTGCCCTTTTTTTCCTAATTTACTGAGAAATCTAAGCAGAAATGTGAAATATTCTATTATTCATAATTTTCCATCAAAAGTGGGATTAATAGCTCTAATATATGTAGATTTTTTCATAGTGAAGTCACAATACAAATTTAGTCCAAATATACTATCTTAATCTGTGAAAGTTATATAAATCACCTATGACAGAAAGATACCATCTTCTACTTTCCCTAGGTGGAATTTTAAGTAACTTTTTTATTCCTAGGATAATAGAGTTAGATGTGGAAGGGACTTCAGTTACCTCTTAATCTAACCCCCTCATTTCACAAATGAGGAAACTGAGGCCCAAAGAAGTAAAATGAACTGCTCAAGGTCAGCCAAATTAAAAGTTAGCTGAGCTAGAGTTTTTCTATCAAAGTTGTTTCTCTCCAAATACAGTACTCTTTTAATTGTGTCTACGTGCTTAGATAGATAATTGTGCTCTATCCTCATTTTTTCATGATTCATATTTCCTTTAATCTCAGCTTCCTCTTCTCACTTTCTTTTTTTTTAAAAAAATAGGCCTTAGACCACTTTAAAATCATATTCTTCAAATTTCTCTCCAAACTCCTTAGAACTTGTGTCAAAATTGCATCAGAACAAATCCTTTGACCCATACTTTTATCCAATTTGTTGCCAAAGACTATTGATTTCACAACTGTAAAAATCTCTCAAATGCATTCCCTTCTCTCCTTTGACACTGCCACCACTCTGGGGCATACCCTTATCCTCTCATACCTAATCTATCAAAATAGCTTGTTTGTAGATATGCCTACCTTAAATCTCTTCCCACTTCAATCCATACTCTTTTTAGCCACAACTGTGAATTTCCTAAAGCACAAGTGGGATCAAGTCACCCCTTCTCAATACTCTCCAGTAGCTCCCTATAGCATGCAGGATTAAACAACAAATTCTCTGTTGACATTCAAAGCTCCTCATGATCTAGTTCCCCCCCACATTTCCAGTCATCTTAAAGAATACTCACCACCACATATTTTTGATATGATGACACTGACCTCCTTGCTGTTCTACAAATAAGACACTGTCTTTCAGTTCTGGGCATTTTCTCATGGGTTAGCCTCATGTCTGAAGTGCTTTCCCTCCTTATCCTCCATTTACTAGCTTACTTGGCTTTCTTTAAATTCCAGTCACTATCTTATATACTACAAGAAACTTTCCCACTCTTAATTCTACTGAATTCTCCCTGTTAATTATTTCCTATTTATCCTAGTATAGCATTTTAGTATATATTTGTTTGCATGATGCTTCCTCTATTATATGTTCCTTGAGGGAGCTCTCTGACTGTCTTTGGCTTCTTTTTACATTTCCAAACACTTAGCACATTACCTGGCACATATTAGGTTCTAAAAAAATGTCTGTTGATTGATTTATATGAAAATGTAAAAAGTGAAGAAATAAGTTAAAAAACCATGTTTTAATTATTATGGGTTTTTATCAAATAAAAGTGAAAATATAAAACATTTCTTAATTATTTTACTTCTCATACTATAATGTAGTTTTGTCATAGTTTCTAAGTTAAATCATTAGTTTCTGCCAATTTGCTGATTTTTAGGGATTTCATTGATAGAGATCATTTTGTCCAGATTTGCAAAAGAAAGCAAAGGTATAAATGAAAATTAAAAAATGTAAATGTGTTAACAAATATCCATGTAGATCAGAGACTGAGAACTAAACTTTATGAGGCCACACACTTTCATGGAACTCGTTTTTTATAAAGGGCAGTTTAAAAAAATAAATTCACTATCTCAGGCTTTTTCAATGTTATCATGAATACCATTCCCAATCTCATTTATTGGCAGTCCTCACTTTTCTCAAACACTTCATTTTTCCCTAGGACATACTTATAAAAGCTTTTTATTACCTTTCACACTTCTTGCTAGCATTATCTCATTCTTATTTTTGGCCAACCTCATCTTTTACCTGCCAGCTCTAACTGATCAAGGTTATTTTTGTTTGGTTTTCACTTTACTCTTCGTCATTTCCTGAACAGATTTTTCAGTGCCTTTGGATCTTTGGCAGTAATATTTGAATTCATATTATATAGTTCTTCTGCTAATATTTTTTTATTTTTGCAGAAAATATGATCTAATGTGCATTAATTTCTCAGACCTTCAGGTATATTGTTTTCTTCCCCTCTAAAAAAAGTACCATTTCTCCATATTATACTTTGTAGTTTGCTTAGAATTATAAAGTTTCTGTCAATGAAATTGAATTCCCTTTCAGATTCTAGAATGGTTTCCCAACATCTCGTTAGTTTCAATTTTTACATTTCACAATGACTCACTTACAATCTACTTAATATTTTCATTCTGAATCAATTCCTCCCAAACTAAGCTAAATAGTAAGTCTAACTTCATTGACCAAAACTATAAAATATTTAAATGTACCCATCATTTCATCAATTATGGAATGTCTGTTACTATTCAAATTCTCTTGAGATTGTATTTTCATTTATAATTATTTATTTAAATGTGTAAAGGGGATTGGAGAATGAAAAGCCATATGCTCACATGGCTAGTTGTCTAGCTAACCCAAGACAGCTGCACAAATGGCATTTCTGTATACTCCCACTACTTAGCCAGATAGCCCCAGAAGTTGCTTCAATCCATTACTTATACTGCTTGTGACATCACTTTTTCTGGCCCCTGATTGGACAGATCGTCCATGTTAGGGACTAAACTTCTGTATATTGGCAAAGAGGCAAACATCTTCCTGAGCCCCAGAAATTATATGTGATAAGAAGCAAGCATCTTTTGAGATTCCAAAGAACCTTAAGGCTGGAATTCTCCCAGAGTGCTCATGCATCTCCCTCATACAGATTAGCCTCAGCCTTTATTTTTTTTAAGTCCATGCATTCATTTATTTATTCATTCATTTGCTTATTCATTTTCTTATTTATTTGTTTGTTTGTTTGTTTACTTACATGATACATATTCTTTCCCTCACCTCCTCCCACCTCCCTCCCATAGCCAATGAGCAATTCCACTGGGTTTTACATGTGTCATTGATCAAGACCCATTTCCATATTATTGATATTTGCACTGGGGTGATTATTTAAAGTCTACATCCCCAATCATATCCCCATGGAACCATGTGACCAAGCAGTTGTTTTTCTTCTGTGTTTCTGCTCCCACAGTTCTTTCTCTGGGTGTGGGGAGCATTCTTTCTCATAAGTCCCTCAGAATTGTCTTGGATCATTGCATTGCTGCTAGTAGTGAAGAGAGAATTTCCAGCAACAGTCAAGTAAGGTGGTAATGCATGAAAGCAAGGGAGAAGCTTTAGAATGTTCCTGGGGAGCAAATTCTGAGAGCAATGGAAATCCAGGGGGAGACCATTGAAGCCTCGGGGTCTTGGAGCTTGAACTCTTGGTGGGAGGCAGCTCAGAGCTAGAGTCTAGACCATTTCTCCTGATCCTGATATCACCTTTCCTATACAAAGAGATTCCTTACTTGAGCCAAGACTGTTTCTACCCTAAAGACTACCTTTTGAGCTGAACTAAAGAGATACTGGAGTGATCCTGATTAGCTGCCAATTCTTTGAAGACGTTTCTCTGAGGGGGCCTGGATCAAACTTGAAGATCAACTGTCCTTTACCAGCTTACACTAGAGACTATATTTTATTCATTTAACCTAGGGTAGTCAGCATAGGAATACCAACACACAGAAGGTTCAGGCCATCCTTGGCTTAGCCGAAGGACTGAGAGACATTGACACCTAATCAGATTCTTCAGAGAAGGAACCCCTGTTACTCTCGAGAAAAATCTGTAACTATGCATAAAGAATTATTGAAAACTGGGAATGTTCTTGGGACCTATAATGTCATTATTAACTCTATACCCCAAAGAGATCAAAGAAAAAGGAAAGGAACCTTATGCATAAACATATTTATGACAACATTTGTGGTAGAAAAGAATTGGAAATTGAGGGGTTGGTCAAAAATTTAAAAATGGCTGAACAAGTTGTGGCTTATGATTGTGATGGAATACTATTTTACTATAAGAAATGATAAGGGAAATGATTTCAGAAAAACATAGTGCGTGAACTTATTCAAAGTAAAGTAAACATTTAAGAATTTAAAAAGAAAAGTGTTTTAAAAATCAATAAATAATACATTTTTAAAAGTTGCCTTACATTTTCTTTTGTTTTAATATTTTTGGCATCTTGTGGAATTTCTAACATCTATTTGTTCTATTCTAATTTTCAACTCCTATTGCTTAGTATGAGTTGATGCCTTTTGTGCTGTTTTTAATTGTCCTCTTAAGTCTTTTCTTTAATGCTCTATTTTTTTTTAAAAAAATCTTTCCTCTAGCTCTTTTTAAAAATAAAAATCATTTTCTTTTTTACCTCTTTTTTAGTTATGCTAATTTTAAAAATATTTTTCTTATTCTTTGTTTTTCTCTGAGGCTTTGCTCTATATGGTTTTTCTTCTTCTTCTTTTAAGTTTATGTGTTGGGAGTCTCTGATTCCTGGGGTGGAGTACAAAGTCTAGTTGCGGTCCTCCTGGATTTCACTTTACAAGCTTCTGATCCAGGTATGGATTTGCATGAGACTACTCTAGGTTTCTTATTGTTTGGAGGTACAGCAGAAAAATACTAGCCACAGACACTTTAGTAAGCTCTTATGTTTTCTATCCCGATTACTTAGTTATAGGTCTCAGACTAGACAAGGAATTGAATCATATGACCAATTGTTCCTCGAAATAATAGTTCTTACAGTTTTGGTAGATATGATTAAAACCCCACCAATAAATCCTTTAATTAATTCATTGAATTAGAAGTTCACATCTAAAATTATAATAACTTAGCTATTTCCTTTAGATTTGTCCCATGGGCAAATATGAGAAGTGTGCAATCCATGCCCTCATCTAAATCACTGCATAAAAGTTTTGAATAAAAGAGAGACAAAGATACTCCCTGGGACTATTACCTAGAGACCTGTCTTCTTGGCATTTTGATTAACAACTACTTTATTAATTTTTTAAATTATATATCCATCATTAGCATGATAGAAGTACCGTTTGTCAGTCCTTAAAGAAAAATAAATGAGCTATTTATCAATCAATAAGCATTTATAAGGTGCATACTTTGTGCAAGACAATATGCTAAGTGCTAAGGATATTAAGACAAAAGTCTATTTAAACTTTGCCTTTAAGAAACTTATATTCTATTGAAAGAGATAGCATGTAACTTTATAAGCATATACAAGTTACATAAAATGGATATAAGGTAATTTCTTTTTTTAATAATTTTTATTTCTTAGAAAAGTTATCATGGTTACATGATTCATGTTCTTACATTCCCCTTCACCCCCTGACCTTCCCCCCCATATAAGGTAATTTCAACTGAAAAAAATATATATGAGAAGGTATTAGCAACTGAGAGTGGGGAAAGACAGGAAAAATGATTTTTATAGAAGATAGAATTTAATTTGAGTTTTGAAGGAAAATATAAATTCTAAGAGGCAAAACTGAGGTGGGCATGCATTCCAGGTCATTATAAAGGCATGGAGATGGGACATGGATTATTGTATATAAGAAACAGTAAGATGGTCAATTTATCTGGACTAATTATCTATAGCACTAGCAGAGATGCAGAAAACTGCTTGAAAGGCATACAAAAAAAGAAGTAAGGAAGAAAATGGGGGAAAGTGTTTCAATAGCTTGTGAGAATTTATTTTTCCTATACTATATTGGTTATCACCAAGTAAAGATGTCTTGAGGTGCTCAAGGGAGGGCTGAATAATGAGCTCCCAAAAAGCTATGAAGCTGCTTGGCCCATCTCTGGTCACAAGAAAGTCATGGAGACCTATATCACTTTATCAGTTTTGAAGCTGACCTAACCAACCTATACATCTGATATGATCAATAAACTTACATTTTTACCTAAAAATCAGTCTCTTGAGATAATTTCAATTATAGCCAGCTGCAACGTGTGGCTTGAATATAGGGGCATCAAGCATACTTATTAAGTACCAGATTGCCCCATTGTATCCAGTAAATATTATACCCTAGTTTTTACATTGAAAGTAAAACACAAAAGCTTAGAGAAGAAACAATATTTATGCATCTTCTTCCCTTAGCAGCTCTTCTCCATTGGAGACAGTCAAAAACCAAAACTATGTCCCCTACTGATGCTGATTTAATCTCGATTTGACCCTCTGCCATAGTGTTGTTGCTAGAACAAGTCATTGCAGCAGGGAAGCAGAGAGGATTTATTGAAACAAATTCATGCAAGGCTTATCCTAGGGAATTCTTTGCCCATAATACGCTGAGAATCTTGCTCCTTCTTACCCTATGTTGGAGTCTTACTCGATTGAAGTCTAGTCCAAAATGATTTATTCCCATGAAAGGATAGTCTTCTTTGTGAATTCCTAAAAGAATGTAGAGTCCTGGTGAGGAGCACAATTGATCTGGTTTGGACTGTGTGCAGCAGTAATATATCAGGTATTTGCCCTGAATTCAGATTGTTTAAGAAACAGCATGTGCTCTCTAAAGTTACTGAAGATGCCATAATTGATAAACCCGAAGGTGTTTTCTCAGCACTCATTCCTCTTGAACTCTCTAGATGTTGACATTGTTGTCCACCCTTTCCTCTTGGATACTACCTTCCTTTAGCTATATAAGATTGTATACTACTGGTTATTTTTCCAACCTACATGACTGCTCTTTCTCAGTTGTTTTTTTGCTGGGTCATCCTGAAGGTCCTACCTCCTCAGACTTTCCTTTCCTACCTTCTTTTTTATAGTTCATTTCCTGGTAGGCTCTTCAACTCCCTTATATTCATTAAATCTTTCTTTATAATTGATTCCCATATCTATATATCCATTCCAAACATCCTTCCAGAATTCTAGCTCCACATCACCAAATTTTGACTTATTGAAATCTCTCTCTGGTGGTTCTGTAGATTCATGAACTACAGCATTAGTTCTTAAACAGGAATTAATCTCTTACCCCTAGAATCTTTCCCTACTCCATTTTTAATAGACTTTACATGTGTTTAAGAAAGAGAAACTCTGCAAAATACTATGAACATCCTATACCTTCTCTGTCATGGACTTATTATGTACCACCAATGAAATAATTTGGGCTAAAAGAGAAATGAAAAAACATTCATTGGAATATTTCCTGACCCAAGCACAGTACTTTGCATGTATTTGGTTGTAATTAAAACTTTTCATTTTGAACTGAACTGAATTTCCTGCTTTAGGGAATTTGAATTCTAGTTTCAAAGGAAAAAATGAAGTTTTTCATAAGGTTTGTTCAACAGTTAGTTTAACTTCAGTCTCATCCCTTTACTTTTCTTCCTTGTCACTTTTATCTTAATCATTAAGTGGGATTAAAATCTCAGGGTCAAGTATTTGTCAATATGCTAAAGGCTTTCAGAGGTATATGCTTATGAGTGTCAGGGATCCTTAATTAAAAATACTTTTAAGAAAAAAATTCACAATTCTTAGAATGATGGAATCTGGAAAATGGTGAAAAAATGACTATTTTCATCTAAAATGTGGAGATTTTATGATAAATGTCTCTAGTAATTCTGACTAAAAGCACTCCTGATTATTGTGAAGAAGCACAGCAAAAGAGCAATTGGGTTAGAGAATGCTGCAGGTTTCTATTATAAACATTTTTTCAGGGTTAATGTTAAATTCATTTTACATTTCATCAATTTTTACCATGCTCCCTAAACTATCAACATCGATGTCCAATTTTTGGGTAAGTTAATTCCAAAGATATAAGCTGTGAAGTTATGTTTCTTATATAGATTTAAAAGAATAGGGAATTAAAAAAACATCACTAACCAATCATTAATTCTGTTCTTTGAATTTATAGACATGCTAATTTATTTTTAAAAGTTTAAATACAAATATACATTTTAAAATTAATAATTTAACTTGCATTGAAATAGCATCTATTTAAAATTAATAATTTAACTTGCATTGAAATAGTATCTATCTGTGAAAATGTTTTAAAATGTATTTTTTTCAAAATGAATGAGAGAGACATGAACCCCATACTTTTAGAGTTTCCAGGTAAATATCTTTTCAAATTGATAGAAAATTATTGAGAACAACTGATGAAATAATTTTAAATGAGAATGAAAACAGAAAAAAAAAGAAAATGCAGTTTGAAAAGCCAGTCAAGGAATTATTTCTCATATTCTCAGTTTCATTTTCTTTATTTCTAGATAAAGAGGATTGTGATAGGTGACCTCTGAAGTATAGGACCTTTCAATGCTTGAACACTTAGAGTTTGACTTAGAGGTTATCTAAAGTCTTTCATTTTTATAGATCATAAATAGTTTCAATAGCTTGCATAAATTCAGATAACCAATGAACATCAGTAGAAGGGAAAGATTTCAAACCATATAATCTCATTGAAAAGGGACCTTCTCCACTTTTTAAAGAATGATATTCTGCTAATGAGAGGCATTAACTGAGAAGCTACTTTGAAGATTTAGAGAATTCTTCTTATTGTGTACTGTCTAAAACCAAGAATGATAAATGTAGATTAAATTTTCATAGAGCTTTGAATTTTTTTCCAGATTGCATGTGAATACAATTTTACTATTTGTTTTTTTATATTTTGCAATCTGTGTTCCATCTCTCCTTCTTACTTCTACCCCTCCCCTCATAAGAAGACAGGTACTTTGATATAGGTTGTACATATATTATCCCATAATACATATTTCCATGTTTGTCACATTTTGTAACATAGCACATACTGCTTATAGTAGAGAAAAATTCATAGAGGATACATAGAGCTTTAAGATCTAACTTGACTAAAAAGTATTTTTGAGCATCTATTACATTTAACATTTTACTAAGTGTCATGGAGTACCAAAGAAACATAAAATATTGATAGCACACAACACATTTATAAACCAAAAAGAGAGAAAACACACATATGAAATAATTTGAAGCTTCATAGAAAAAACAATATAGTCTACTGTAGTAAAGTAGTAAGTTGTATGATAAAACAGAAGTCAGAGGGGAAACTAATGCAACATAAAATATAACTTTGCAAAAGAGGAAGCATGTCACCTGGGCTTCAAAGTACAGATAGGATTTCACTAAAAGAATACATGAGGCATTTCACATATGGAGCTTAGCATGAGCAAAATAATTGAGACAGGAGAGATGAGAAGCTGAACTTGATTTAAATGGAGATGTTTTATTCACTGTAAATGTATTGCTAGTACCTAGTTCATAGTAATGATTTAAAAATGAAACAAAACAAAACAAAAACATTGATTCATTGATTTGGTGTATATGATGAAGGGTGGAAATTGATTAGATTTTACAAAAATATTTTTCAAAATACTAGTAAATTAAGTTTTTCAGCAATAATATGATTAAATTTTGACATATGGAAGAATTTGGATTTGTGGTGAGCAAAGAAAGATGAAACATTATGAGTTCTTAATGGAGGAGTAGGAGGGAGCAATAATTATCGCAGAAGTTATATTTTTAGATTAAGTGAAGAACAACATGAAAACTAGATTAAAGGGATAAATATCATAAAGATTAAAAGCTATAAGGAAAATTCAAGAATTCAATTTAAGATAACTAGTGACACAGTGCTAAAGTTGTTTCAGTACTAATTACGAGTTGGAAACAAATTTGTGAAACATGCCACTTTATGCAAAGAAGAACCTCACCAACTCTGTATGTATGTTCAGAGTATTTAAATCCTGACAATATTTGGGACTGACAATATTTACTGACTTCCTAACTCTGGAATGAAATAGCAAACATATTAATCATAAATTAGTGGTTACTGACTCCATCATAAAGATGCAGTGGCTTACCCAATCATCTTTTTGATTCTGTACATGTTCAATTTATTTTTATCTCAATTGCAGGAACACATCTTTATATATTAATCATAAATTCAAGTTTCAAAAAGATTTGTGAATTTTCTACATAATGACAATAGTTGAAAACAGTGGGTGAAAATATAAGGACATGGAAGTGTGAAAATAAAAAAAGCCAAGGGTTTTACACTTAACCTCTGAGAAATAAATATTAAGGCAGTAAGAAGATTCAGTAAAAGTGATGAAGAAGATGAGTAAGTAAAGAGAGCTGACTATATCAGACTATTCCAATCATGCTGCTGGCAGAAATAATCATATTGAATTAGGCAAAGTGCTTTCATTAAAAAAGTAACCATTATTCAACATTATTTTTGGATGAAAATAAATCAAAAGATGAATACTGGACCTTGAGGAACAATATATCACAGGCATCATCCAACCAGTGAAAAAGGGAAGTTTTAGTGTGGAGAGTTACCAGAGCTAGAGATTTCACTTTGGGTCAGAAAGCATTATTTGATAGGTTTCTATTTTAGCAAATCATTTTTCATAAATAGATGCTAAACCCACTTGTTTCTACCCAAAGGGAAAGAGCTTCTAGCCACTTCTAAAGTTGTTCTCTCTGAAAAAACTCTTATTTTCTTGCATTAATAACCACTTGATCTATATCTGAACAGAAGCCATGGGAAGAGAGAATTTTGCTCAGAATGACCCCACATTATCAAATGCTGCATAAAATGTTTGATCTAAGAAAAAATAAGTTATTTGATAGATGGAGAATTGGAAAAGTGTAACTTTAAATGTCAGGGTGATATTTCATTTAATAGTAAAAATCTATTTTAAATTATGTTGAAATGAAAGCAATAATATGCATGGGACATCTATGTTGAAATGCCTTAAATGACTAGAAATATAGGAAAGGAAATTGGGTAAAAGACTGTAATTACAAACAAGATGTATGGGTGATTATCATAGAAATGATAGATATTACTCTCAAAAAAGCATAGTTCTTTGTGGGAGGGGAGTAAATGTGAGCTTAGGAGACCATCAAGCAATTCAGAACTTAACCTAAGAAGTTTTGGCTTTCACTCACCTTGGAAAGGTCAATCTAAATTTGTTACTTTTCTTTTTTAAGCTGTAAAAAGGAGGCCTGGAAACCATACTTATCTTATGTCTTCCCCATTCAAGATCACTCTCAAATAGAAAAATGTAATTTGTATATTTTAAATGGCTAAAAATATTTTAAAAGCTTATTTCTTTTGTTCAGAGCAGAGTCTTCATCAATTAGTATAGAACTTTGTATTATAGCAAGAGAAATAATTAATGAAATACTGATTAATCAACACAGTAAGGGTTCCAAAGTATTTTAAAATGAACATGTATATTTCCTGACTCACTTATGATTCAAAAATAGTTTAAATCCTTAGAAGATAGGAGGAAAAAAAGGTAAATGATACTTATTTTCTTTTAATATCTTCTTATTTCATCCATTAAATAATGGTTAAGTTTCTACTGTAGGAAGAACTCTATACTAATTCCTGAAAGAGAGTTTTTAGTTAAGATTGCTTTCTCACCCTCATGGAGTATGGTAATGTCAACAAATTCCGTGGATTAAACAGTTTTTTCTATGCAGATAACTATAATATTCACATATACAGTCTTTGTCTCTTACATGAAATTCAGTCTCACTTTTCTAAGAGTCTGCTAGACAATTATACCTGGATGCTTTATGGACATTTTAAATTACAAATAAACGCAATATTTCTCCTCCGTAACCCACTGTTCCTCCCAATTTCTATTAATATTGATAGAACCACTGTTCTAGTAACCGAGCTTTATCACTCAGAAGTCATACTCTATTCATCACTATCATTTAAACTCCATGTTTATTAATTGCCAAATCAGTTTAATTCTTTATCCCCTACATCTCTTACATCAGACTCCTTTACTCTATGCATACTTAGCATAGTTTCTGTTACACAGTAGGTGCTTTAAAAAATTGAGTTGACTGGTTACTTATTCTTCTACATGGGTTAGCTGATAAAGCACTGGAATTAGAGTCAGGAAACCATGAATTCAAATTTATCCTCAGATAGTGAATCCAGCCTCACCCTCACTATCGAGAGAAGTCATTTTCTTTCATCAGCTGTAGTTTCCTCATTTGTAAAGTATGCCTGATATTAGCATCTAAAATATAACGCTTACATGGAGTTAAAATGAGGTTTTATAGATGTAATTAGTGCTTTGTAAACTTTAAATGCTAAATATATTTCTTATTATTGTTACTATTACTCAAAATTCAGTCATCATACCCATCTCTTGCTTGGAATTTGCAATAGCCTCTCAATTGGTCTCTGCCTCCAGGTTTTTCTCTTTCCAAAATTTCCTTCACATAACATCCAAATTGATTTTCCCAAGACTAAGATTTGACCTTGTCATCACCCTGCTAAATCAATTCCTGTGGGATAAAATTCAAAATCTTCTATTTGGGCTCCAAATGATTTTTTCCTTGATGCCTCCACACTCTACTTTCCAATGAAACAGTAGTCCTTAATGTTATCCATACATGGAATTGTCTCTCATTTCATTCTATCTAGGAATATTTCCTTTCTTTATTTCTACCTCTTGGAGTCCTTAATGCCCTTCAAGATTTTTCTAAAATGACTCTGCCTTCAAAAGATGTTTATTCTAATTTCCTTAGTTATTTAATTATCTCCCTTCAAAATCACTTTCTTATTATTCTATGAATATTCCATTTAAATCTATTAATATATCATATTTTGTCTCTATCCTCTCCCCCAAAATAATATGCATCTCTTGAGAGCAATAGATACTCAATACATGCTTGTTGAATTGTTCTAGTCTAATAAGCAAACACAAAAAAATTCCATATATTTTAACAGATATCTTAATTCCTCTCTTTTCCCACAAAACAGTAAATAAATATTTATTAAGGAATTTTTTTAATACTTTGAAAGCAGTATAGCTTTTATTAATCAGCATTTCATTTAGTTATTTGGTTTTTTTAACATGGTATATTATACAAAGTGATAAGATCTCCAATCTAAACATAAGAAACATGTTTCATAAATAATAAAATCTATTTATTTGTGAGGCATCATGTTAAGTGCTAGAAATACAAAAGACAGACAGAGCCCTGCTTCAAAAAACTCACAGTTTAATGTGGGAGAAAACAAGCAAACAGCTATGTACAAACTATATACAAATTAAATTTAAAATAATCTTAGAAGAAAAGCAATAGAATTATGAAGGTTCAAGAAAGGCTACTTGTAGAAGATAGAATTTTAGCTGTAGCTTCAAGGATGTCAAGCAAGCCAGGGGATGAAGATAGAGAGGGAGAGTATTCTATACATGGAGGATAGCGAATTAAATGCTTGGAGTTGGAAGATTTAGTCGCTTAATCAAAGAAAAATGTGGAGACAAGTATAATTTATGTTGGGGTGTTAGTTAAGAAATATGACAAGGTAGAGGAGAAGGTTATGAAGGGCTTTGAATGCCTAACAGAGGCTATTTTTTATCTTGGATAAGGAGGGGATGCCATGGTCAGACTTGTGCATTAGAATTTTGATTTTGGCAGTTGAGTGGAGGATGGACTGGAGATGGGAGAGACGAAAAAAATGGAAAAACAACCAATGGGATATTGAAATAGTAGAGATGAGAGATGTTTATGACTTGAACCACTGGGATGTCAACATCAGAAGGGAGAGAAAAGACAACATGAAGGTGAGATAAGCAGGCATTGGCAGCAAACTAGATATGAGAAATGGGAGATAAGAGTGAGTGGAAAGTAAAGAATCAGTGTCTCAAGCAGAAGTAGATAATAATGTTGTAGAGGAAATACTTGGGCTGAGCAAGGCTGGACTAAATGGAATCTAAGTGGCCTTCCAGCTCTTAGATATTATGTTTCTGTGATATTCACCTTTCTCCTTTAATCTTAACAAATATGATATGATCTAAGGCTCTATTTCATAATTAGTAAAATTAAAACTTACATAGCACAGTATATTTTTGCACTTTTTCATAGCATTTTCTATGATATGCATATCCATTCTTTCATCCTCATCCTCTTGGTCACTATTTCCTTTTCTTTGATAAATGAAAATTCCTTCCATTTCTGCTTAACATAAAGAGAGCATTAAAATAGTGATGAGTAGTAAAGGTTACATAATTCAAAATGTATTTGATATATGATGTTTTAAAAGATGTTGAACAATGTTATCTACATATTTCCTCTCATTCATTCTATGTAATGTGGTTTATATGAAGTTCCAAAGTCATAGGATGAGTTAAAGTAATAATTTGCACTGTCAAGTTATTAAGAGAAAGACAAAGAGTTTTCCATAAATTATCTAAAGTTATCTGTGAAGATGACAGATTAATGAAGAATTGTTCAAACAAAGTTCTTCCTACATTTACTAAACCTTAGGGCAGGAAATATATAATCTCTGTTCCATAAGAATATGTTAATATTTAATGATATTTAAAATCATAGGATAATTGATCTAGAGTTGGACATTTAAGGTCATGTAGCCCATCTTCTAACAATTTAAACCTTAAGAAACTGAGACCTGGAAAGTTTAAGTCATCTGCTAAAGTGTATTCAAAAAAAATACTTCTAGACCGATTCCCTGTAGGCATATTAGTTGAAAACTCAGGTCCTTTGTCTCCATGTTCATCATTCTACTATGTATGTATGTGTATAAGAATTTCTTTCTCTAAGGATTAAAAAATACTTTTTCATTTAACTCTGTTCTCAGTGCTAGGTAAATATTGCTTGCATGACCTTTATTAGCTACTTCATGAACTCAAAGGTCTTTTTTATTTTTCCCTGAGCTTGAGGTGAAACTGAGAGTCATTCTGGAAACTCAGTGTAGAAGGATTTTAGCCAGAAGCTCTATGTAAGCAACAATTCCATACTGGTTGGCTAAAACAATAGGATCCAGAGAAATCGTTGTCAGATTCCTTTAAGAAGAACATACTAGAAAAGGATACTCAGACAGTTTGCTTGCTATTATCTCTGACCCTGCTGAATTTCAAAATGACCTTTCTTCCTCCATCTCTTCATCTTCTTTTCTCTGCCATTTTCCATTTTTTATTTTCCTTTGACTTGCTTATTTTTATCCTTGTTTTTCTTAGTTATGCTGATGTTTGAAAGTTCTTTATCTTTCACTCTTTCAGGAAATAGTAGTTTTACAAATTGGTGATTTTTTTTTAAAGGTCAACAGTCCATTATCCATACCACTTGAAAGGATGATATTTACAAATGATTTTAAATAACTTTTAAGCAGTTACTTCTAGGGTCAATGCCTTTGTTTCCAATCATTGGATGCCTAGAACTGCCTCTCCATTCCATGACCTACTCCTACCTTTGTGACTCCCATTATAACTGATTAGTCTGAAGATTGGACTCCTTCCTTTAAGGATATAGGCTTTACGGAAACAATTTCTTATTTTTCCATTTTATTTTGACAGCTAGCTATAGTTTTCTAAGCCAATATCCATATGTAGCCCAAAGGGATATTTCAGAGAGAAACATCAAAAGATACAATAACGGAGCTAATGCCTTGATAGACAACGCAGTCTAGACAATATGTTTTACAAAAACAAATCTGCTTTTGACAGAGAAAAGGAATATTCCAAGCTTAATTTTTCATTAAAAGTAGATAACAGCCTGTTAATTTAAGTCCTCCGATTTATCTTTGAGCAAGATGTATCTTCCTGATGAATAACTATCCAAAGACCACTTATTAAAGAAAAATGAGGAGTGGGAGAGAGACACAAAACAAAGCAAAAACATTTAGTCCTAATAATTGTGGAGAAATTTAAACAATCATCAAAATATAATACATACAATTCTTTTCTTTTAGATTCCTATTTTTTAAACCAATGAGAAAAGGACCGTAGCTTTTATTTAAGGTATTTTATCTTCATATTTTACTCCATACCCACCTCGCCCCAAAAAGAAAGTCAAAATTCAGTATAATAAATGAACACCTGATTTCCTCTACTGGGGTGATTTTATCCCTATGCTGGGAAACCTTCAATATCATCCCACTGGCATAACATCTTACCATAACATCTGGCAACATCTTACCAAAAGATAATAATCTCCACATTAAAACCTATTAGTCATGATGTAGCTTAAAGATTACTTGATTTAAAGTGGAATCAGCTGTGTTCAACTTTCAACTGTGCTACTTAACAACCTGGGTGACCTTGTGAAAGCAGAGAAATGAGTTAGAATAAGATGCTCCTCTTCCACAGGATCAATAAAGAAGACTATTCATTTCTAGAAAGAGAGAGGAAAGACAAAATATATAGAATGGGCCATACTTTTTTTTGGTTATGGCCAACATACGAATTTGTTTTGCTTATGCATGCCTATTTGTTTCAATGGTTTTTGTTTTTCCTTTTCATTATTTTGTACTGTGGTATAGGAAGAAAAAAGAAAGTAGGCAATTGATAATATATATTGAACTTAAATTTCCTGAAGACCTAGAAAAAGCTCTGGAACTCAGTGGCTCAAAAGTTATTCATTCTAAATAAGGACAGGGAGAAAATTAAAAGGAAAATAAGAATTGTGTCAATCATTGAGATTCAAGCACATTCTTATTTTCCTTTTAATTATTCAGGAGAAACTAAAAAAATTGTTTAAACATTTTATCGAAGTTTTATTAGTCAGCACCAAAGTCAAGACATTCAAAAGAATTGCCCATATTGAATTTAAGACAGAAACTGATGTGTACAAGGAATTGGAAGAAAAACAAGACATATAAATAGATGCTGTTTTTTGTTCAACAAAGGAAAGACAATTCAAGATGAAGAAAATTCCAGAGGGGAGAAGAGTGGCAAAACTGTGAGAGACTCAAAAGAAATTTAGGCTAAATAACCTTTTTTAAACTGTCAAAAAAGCCTATTCAGGGAAGCTTTGTGAAGCAATATTTGTCAGCGTGCTCCCCCAAAGTAAAGTATGCCTAAAAATAAGAAAGAAGAACATATTAGGCATGGAGCTGAAGATGGAGTCTATGCAATGGCATGGAGAGAGAATATGAAATATAATATATGAGGAACAATATGAAAAACAATTTGGCTGGGCTGGAGAATGTGCAAAAGAAAGCCCAATGAGCTTAGAAAGGTATTCTGGAGCCAGGTGGTTAAGGACTTTAAATGCTCCTCTCTCAATACAGCTTAGAATATTCCCCAATATAATGTCCTAATCACACTTATTCTTCCTATTAAGCTAGATATAATTACATAATTGGAGACATAATATGTTGGTCTGACTGTAGAAAGTATCTCAACCAATTCCTTAATTTTCTAGAAGAGGAAATAGAAACTGAAAGGACAGGTGTAAAAAAAGAAAACACTATCTATATTTATATTTACAAACTGAGCTATGTGTTTTGACTGACCAGCAAATAAATTGCTGCATAATTAAGTGACCCTTATCACAGTGCGTTCCACGTTTGGATAATGCTTACAAATTGTAAGAGAAATATGGTGTAGAAACATGACTTCCCCTTTTTCAGTAATAACAAATTCCATTATTTATTATAGGAGCCTACACACATTTATAGATCAGTGCTCTCATTGCCATAGTTATTCCCCTCTACTGGTCCATATCACAATTTACCTATTCCTCCTCATTTTGTGTAATTCTTGCCTGTCATACCATAAATCTTCCACAGAGAGTAAATGGAAATATTGGGATCCTTTCTTTGGGTTTTGAGTCTGATGATATGTGGGGCCTATATTTTTTTTCTTTGGGGGAACCTATATATAATATATGTTTACAAATACAAAATAAATTCTACTAGCTCACTTAACAATCTTAGACAGCAAACACTTTGAAAAACTGCATTATACCATATATATTATACATTGCTTGCTTAATATATATACACAAATAATGGAGCAGTAAAGATGTGAGCTCTGAATAAAAGATCAATGAAAATTTTCAATCACTGAATATATTTTAATCAAAATATTTTATGCCTCATCACTGATGCCCTACTTTAGATTTGAAAAGCGACATTATAATGACACTTTATTTACCTAGTATGTTGAGAGAATAAGGTTCTTTCATATAATTGACTTGCTTAAATAATTAAACCTTACTATTTCACATCTCTGACACAAAAAATGTTATTTCTCTCAAATGTGTTACTTCCTCCATATGAACATTATATAATCATGGTGTTAGATGTGATTACAAGAGTCTTCTAATTATTCACTCCTGTAGCTCAACAGGACAGTGTCCACACCATTCCTCCAAAAATGGCAATTAATTGTTTACTTGAAGACATCTAGTAATCAGGAGTAATCTGTCTCAAGAAATAGCATGTTCTATTATGGGGAAGCTCTAATTCTTTAAAAAATATATACTTAGGTTGAATCAAGTGTGATGTAACCAGTAAAACTCTCTAGTGTACCTGAACCAGATGAAAAGATAATTGGGAAAATTTTAACAAAATAAATAAAAAGAGAATAAATGTAGAAAATGCTAACATGTTTTCTAAAGTTTTCTAGGATCCCATTTCAATATGACACTTGTATATGGAATTATTTGCCTGTATGCTACTTTTGTTTTGTTATTCCACAGGGATGTCAGAGACTAGGGCAATACCTGGGCATGAAGGGTTATTTCCTGAAGGGAGGGAGCAATTCAAAGAGCCAATGTAAATAAAAAGCTACTAGATCAAAAAAAGATTTTCTTAGGAAAGGAAAAAAATAGCAACTGAGATTGGATTTGAAAAGTAGGAGCCACAATGGATGCCGAAAATGTGACTAAAATTAATTATTTCTCTCAGTCATTCTCATCAAACTTATTTTATGGTTGCATTTAATGTTTAGAATAACCCTTTAAACTGAGGGATTTGTAAAACTAAAGGAAAAGGAAATGGCAAACCACTCCAGGATCACTTCTAAAAAAAAGAACGAAAGAAAGAAAGAAAGCACAATTGGGGTCACTAAGAGCTAGACATGACTGAAACAAATAAGCAATAACAGCAGCAGCATCGTTCTAAAAACATTTTTCCCATGCCTGAAAGACTTGTTGAGATCAGGCTGATGAAAGGAATTTGATTAACTTTATAATGCAGTTTTATGAACTACTTCCACTTTCCTCTTTCTGAACCATATTTTCCATTTCATTTGAAGCCTAATTTTCCCTATAAGACTAGGATTATTTTCAATATTTTTGCCTCACTTTTCCATCTTTTGGTATCAGAGAATGCTTTGGTTGGGATTGGATGTAATATTAGCTAAATTTGAGCGTATCGAAGCAAGAATCAGGGGAAGATATGGTAGATTCACAGTAGGTAGGATAATTCTAACTAGTAAACTATAGGACTCAACAACTAAGTGATATAAAAGAGGCCTATTGCTCTATTTACTAGCTATACTAGGAAGGCTCATTGATGTGTATTATATATATATAGTCAAAATTTGATCTTCTAAGGAGGTAGCTAGGCAAAATCATGATGGATTTGGAATCGCAATGTGGATCTCAATCTTACTCTGCTGCTTATTATTTCTGTGACTTTGGACAAACCTCTTAACCTCTTTCTGACTTTGATTCCTCATCTAAAATTCATAATACCATCAATATTTATTTAACACATTATTTTCAAAGATATAAAATGAAAAGGATGAACGTATAATCTCCAAAGTTCCTCCTAATTCTTAATGCTGTAATACAAAATCAAATGTTTACAAATTCCTTAGTATTGTCATGGCAATTAGCCTTGTATAGGTGTTTTATTTATTATTATTATTTTTTTAATTAAAAACCCTTACCTTCTGTCTTGGAATTGTAAGGGCTAGGCAATGGGGGTCAAGTGACTTGCCCAGAGTCACACAGTTGAGAAGTGTCTGAGGCCAGATTTGAACCTAGGACCTCCCATCTCTAAGCCTGTTTCTCAATCCATTGAGTTACCCAGCTGCCCCCCCAATATGTGTTTTAAATACTTGCACACTGTATTCCAAGTTTTCAATTTCCCAGAAGTTCTTGACTGCAAGGACTACAATATGCAATTTGAGTGATGGGGAAAAAAATAAAAGTAGAAGCCATAGTATCTGAAAAAAATATGTAACCTGGTCAAAAAAGAGTTTATTGTCACAGAATTCTATAGTTAGTAAAAAAAAAACTACCCACTGATCTTCATCATAGAAGATGGAGCTTTGAAAATATTATTTGAAGATTCCCTTTAAAATCTCTATTTGTCCAGTGTACAGAAGTTGATTTACTATAGAAATGTGGTTCTACTTTGTGTGGTCATCTGGGACAAACTAAAAAATTGAGAAAAATGTTTATCAATGATAGACAAATGTAATGAAGAAGATCATAGGGCTAGAAACATGAATGAGGCTATGGCAATATTGGAAACTTCATTTAGATAACAAAAAGAAACCTTCTTTGAGGATCTTCACACATTTAGCTCCCTCTCCTACATATCCCTAAAGTAGAGTCTATAATAAAATTATATTTAACTGCTAACTAGACATGTAAAGCTGGCTAAGATGATAACAAAAACACTGGGGATTCATAACAAGCATATTCTTAACCATGATGGATATTCTAACAAAGTGTGTATTATGGATACAGAAAACAAAAGTCCAAATAACCATGCGGAAGATCTTGCCATGAAAGAAGCAATTGACAACTGAATTCCAAGACATTATCTGAATGATCTACTCTTGCTTGTAAGCAAGGCTTAAAAATATCTGAGTCCTAGGATGGGAATAGTTGTTTCTTAACTTAATCTTAAATGTGCCTCTGGTTATGGAACTCTTTTTCTATTGTAATAGTTAAAATTAATTATGAGACTGTTAGTAGCTTTAGTAGCTTTATTACATCCAAGTAGGGTTAGTAATAAGAGGGAAACATAGGCAAGAGGTAGAGAGTTGCCTAGCCTACCACCCTATATGCCATTCTGATAGAATCCAGCTCACCACCTATAGGATTCCAGTCTCCAGCCAGAAGTCCATGAGAGTCTCTTCAGTCAGAGTCACCAGAGCCAGAGTCCCTTCAGCAAGTTACCAGCAGCAGAGTCCAAATCAGAGTGTCTGAATCTCCTCCAGGCCCTTGGTCTCACCCTCATAAGCAATTTTCTCCTCCCATTAGTTCTCCCACATCATATCTCAGGAACCAATCATAGTTCCTTAATTTGTCTGGCATTGCCTGGAGAGCAGTGCTTGTGGGATCAATTTCCTGTCTCATTGGTTTCAACTTCTCTTCACCATAGGCATGTGTATCCCTGCACATCTCAATGGAAAAGAACCTTCAAGTCTCTGATTGATTAAATTAAAACAAAGGCAGGTGAGTTCCCTTCTCACACTATTATCATAGAATTTATTTTCTACTTCATTCATTTTGTAGGAAAAAACATATTTAATAAAAATGTGGAAAATAATGGGGTGGCCTATGAAAGCTCTACTATTACAGAATGATTAGATGCAACAAGCTAGTAGATTGAGCCCTGGGCAGAGTCCAGAAGTCCTGTTCAGATCTTTCCTCAGACAATAACAATGAGATCCTAAAAAAAATCACAACCTGTGTCTGAGTAGTTTTCCTATAAAATGAAGATAATAGAAGCTCCTTCAATGGTTTTTGTAAAGATAAAATGAAATAACATTTGTAAAGTTCTTTGAAAAATGTAAAACATGGTATACATTTTAATTTCTTCTCTTTTCCTTCCTTTTCCCCCTGTTTTCCTTCGTTCTTTTCTCCCTTCCCTCCTTCCTTCCTTTCTTTATCTTCATCCTCCTTATTTTTGTTATCCTTCTCCTCTTTCTTTTTCTCTTTTTTCTTCTCATCTTCCTCTCCTCCTCCTTCTTCCTTCTTTTCTTCATCTTCCTCCTTGTCTACCGTCATCATCAACAACATTATCATTATTATTTAAATAAAAATAAGGCTTGAGGTAAAAAAAAACCAACAGGGTAAAATGATACATTTCTTTCAAATATTAAATATGCCTTAAAAATTGGGTGATCTCAGGAAGATATGAGTTTGAATCTGGCTACAGAAACTTACTATTTGGATGTCCTTGGATCACTTAATCAGTACTTTAACTACTGGAAAATGAAATGGCAAACCACTCCAGTGTCTTTGAAATCCAATGACCATAAATATGGTGCACAGGGTTATGAAGAGTCAGACACGACAGCACACAAGAAGCTTGTTTTGAATGACTGTCTTTCCTGTATTTTTTTTAAACCCTTGTACTTCGGTGTATTTTCTCATAGGTGACTTGCCCAGGGTCACACAGCTGGAAAGTGGCTGAGGCCGGGTTTGAACCTAGGACCTCCAGTCTATAGGCCTGACTCTCACTCCACTGAGCTACCCAGCTGCCCCTTTCCTGTATTTTAAAAAACAAAAATAATCCAAAAATATTTTGTATTCTTTGGATGGCCAATTTGGTAGTAATTAACTGTCCTATTATGATTAGAATATCCATTTATCTGGTTGGGGAAAAATCTTTACATTAATATATCTGAGAATAAATTTAAAACAATAACCACCTTAGAAGTCCCTCATCTCTCTGTCAACTCTAAACAAATGATCTCTGGAAGATAATGGATAAGAATCTCATTAGATGAAGAGGCACAGAACAATTGTAATCCTCATAGACCAAAGATACATAAAAGTATTTAAATATGCTCATTTTCCACTCAATCTGAGAAACCAGGTTAATAAATTTGTAGAATTACATAAAAAGTTTGTCAATAGAGTGTTGGTATGATTTATTTTGTTTTTAAAAACTGCATATATTTCAGTACTTAGACTATTTTCACATTTATTTTGATAAATTAAGAGGATTTATTTCTTTTATTTTTAATTGCTTTTTACATAGCTGATGTCACATAAATAAGGCATTGTTTTATATGTCAAAACACATAATATGATTTAATCCCTTAGATTTAAATACCAACTTTAATATTTTACATTCCATATATTCAAATCTCAGATTTGAGAGTAGGGATGTGAAAGTTCTTTGTCATTGATGCATTTCTCTTTTTTGTCAATTTTATTTTTATTCTTTTGGAATTGATCACCTGATTCTACTCATGGGATCATTTGCCCAGATTTTACTTTATATATACTAATACATGATCCTAATGTGAATTGGCACTTGATTCTCTGTCTCTTTAGCCTCTCTGCTACATTTGACACTGTTAATCACCTTTTCCTATAGATATTCTCTCCTCTCTGATGTTTTCTTTTTCTTTTTTCCATTTTGATTTTTTCTTTTGGTTCTCTTTCCACATTACTGATTATTCCTTAGTCTCTTTTACATATTCATCAGCTATATCTATAATGCAAGGTGGCTAACAGAAACTTTTTGCTTCTGTAATTTCTAAGGGTCACAAAAAGTCAGTTAAACATCTTAGAATCTTCAGAAAGTCAGTTTACTTAAAGCTATAAATAGAGGTGAAGTTCCAACTGATGGAGTTTTTGCCTTCTGACTTTCACTGTGGCTAGAGGCTTTTGCTTTGCCTTAACCTGTTGGCTTTGGCCTAATTGCTTTGGCCTTGGCCTGTGCTTATTTTGTCTTGGGGAAATTTGGACCTATCTTATTTCTCTGGACTCTCCCTGATCTCCCATCTCCATCCCTCCCCTTCCCTTTATTTCCTTTGGGTCCAGGTGGAAGGGAGGGCTTTGTGTTTAGACGTTGTGGGTTTAGTTTCTATAGGTTAGTAGAGTATCCTCAAATAAGTTACCCCTAGTTTTAATGATTTGATAGAGACTTTACTTAAAAGGCAGTCAAATCTTCCCGACTGGGAGAGCCGGGCTCTCTCTGTCTAAGCCTCTCCGCAACCCATCCCCCACCCTCAACCTCTCCCTAGCAGCAGTTAGAAAACCCTGAACCCCTCCCCCCCTTCTGACTGACCCTGGTATTAATAAATCCCCTTGTTACCTATTCAAACCTGCTGGTGAATCATTGTGTCGAAATTTAAGACAAGGGCTCAAGGGAAAGGAATCATTTTTCTTTTATTTCTTGAAAGAACTGGGGCATCCATCTTGGCAGGAAGTACCTCCCTGAGACTTCCTCCAGCCATCAGTTTGACTGGCAGGGAGGGGCCTTCTCGACTCCTCCCTCAAGAGACTGGAGAAACTAACAAGAGAAACCCTCCAGTCAAACCTAAACATTTCTTACTGGCCCTAGTTTCCCTCCCTGTATTCTCTGTCTCAAGCCTCTGGGAATAAACCTGTTTGAGCTGCCCTCTCCTACATACCCCATTTCCCTTATCTCCTATATACCTTCCCATACCTTCATTCCTCCTCCAATCACCTTATAATCAACCTATACCCCATTATCCTTCCTCACACCCAAATTGTGTTCGTTTGACCCACTCAGATTACCTTATTTTCTTCTTAATAACATATCATGTCCCTTACTAGGGCTTCAGTCCTGTACCATATTTTCTTTTTTCTTTTTATTATTATTATTTTTTCCTATTGCTTTTCCCCCCCTTTGCCTATTGCATAAAATACTGACCGCTATGTTTGGCTTTTTAATTCTTCTACACCTTGCCTTTAACCTATCTTTCTTGTCTGTTACACAGTATTCTCCTTTTAAGATTCTACTGTTCTGCCCAATTGACTGTCTTCCTCACACATGGAACTAAACCTTCAATCTTTGTGTATTTGAGTGATCATCTCTTATATCACTAATGTACTCCTGTCTAGATTCTGCCTCATCATATCCTAAATTTCCCTCAAGATCAAGTTCAAATGCCATCTTGATGCCTTTACTGATTATCCTCTTATGCCCATTGCCTCTAATTAAAATGCATTTAATTATTTTACTTATTTTATATTTCTTTCACATATATTTAATTTGTCTTTTTTATAGGTGGATATATAGATGTCACAATGGATAGAATACAAGATTCTAAAGAAGAAGCATTGTATATAACTTTTACTTTTTATTCTTGGTACCTACCATCATCCCTGAGTCATATAAGTGTTTAATAAGTATTTGTTAGTTGGTTAATTAATTAGTCATACAAGTTTCTAGTTCTATCAGTCTCTAAAGACTCCCATTTGCATTCTCTTTTCTACATTTATCCTTTGTTTTGATAGTTTCTATTCAAATGAGAGAACAGAATATTTTTTAAATGTAAGAAATTGATTATCAGTTATAACTTCCTCAAAGTTCAACTGTCAAATATCAGAGCCAGTTCAAAATCTGACTCTGTTACTAATTCTATTAAGTAACTTTCAGCAAGTCATTTAAGCTCTTTAAAAGCCTTAGTTGGTTGATAATTGTTTTTCAATTGTAATATAAGCCTATTATTTTAGACAATAATAGACAATTAGATAATAGACAATATAAAAGATAATACTAAATTAGACAAAATATCAGGTGTCTTACAGGTCTTGATGTACAATCAGTCATATGCTGCTAAATGATTAACAACTGGCTTCCCCCCCCCCTAAAAAAATATGGAAGACACCTTTTAAGGTTTAATTTCCATTATTTGCTTTTTCTCCATTATGTTATTACATTTAAACAGTAAAAGAAAAAGAATAAATCATATCTAATTTGTAACATTTGTTGACTTCTAAGTTGTATATGCCACCATTGAAAACAACAATTGGATCACGCAAACCAATTTGAACTGACTATGGAAATCCACAATCCTTGAATTTCTAGTATATACACCAAATATGGCATGTGGGCTAATATTAATTGGATATAAACTAGGAGCCATTCACTGCTCCATACCTTTCCCTGATGCAAAAGATAAACCACTTCTTCTTATAGGATGGAAAAGCTAGTAAGAATTCTTTTCCTTTCATGAGTCTAGTACTGTCATTAGTTTAAAACTTCAAGTGCAAATTCTCCATTTCTCATCAAAAGTCACAGACTGACTAATTTCTGGAGTAATCAAAAAATAACCAAAATAAAGGGTGAACATTTTTAACTTGATCCTTTTTAAAAATTTTATTTTTAATATATTTATTTAATCAATTAAATATTGTATTTTTCCATGGTGACATGATTTGTATTCTTTCCCTCCCCTCCTCACTCCCCCACTTGTAGCCAACAAGCAATTCAAATGGGTTTTCCATGTATCATTCATCAAGACCTATTTCCATATTATTAATAGTTGCAATAGAGTGATCATTTAGAGTCTACGGCCCCAATAGTATCCCCATCGAACTGTGTGATCAAGGAAATGCTTTTTCTTCTGTGTTTCTACTCCCACAGTTCTTTCTCTGGATGTTAGCCTGATCCTTTTGATAGAGAAATTGACTTCTGGTTTAAACCTGGTATTCTCTTCTAAAGAGCGAAGCTTGTTAGACTGTGGAGGCAATGTTAATTCTATGGAGGAATTATTTCAACTATATTTTCAGTGACTATTTCTGAAGTTGATGTATATTGATGTTTATGTTGTATAATGAGAGTATATGTGGGGCTTATAGGAATTAATTACTTCTTTTATATTTGCTTTATTTATATCTCTCTTTCAGTGATTTAAATAATAGTCTTCTTGTGTCCAACAATGTCTCAAAATTTCAGTAAAAGTATGCTAACTGAGCCATATTTATCAATCAACAACCTTTGTCTTGTGCTGGCAAAGGGACTTTCAAAGCTCAATGAAAATAAGAATTATGCTGTGCATAGTTGTGCAAGATTCGCAGGTCATAGTGGAGAGTTCTGAAAAAAAAAAGGTGATCTACTGGAGAAGTAAATGGCAAAGCATTCCAGTATATTTGCCAAGAAAGCTGAAGAGATTGTATTATTCTAGTGTAATTGTCTACAGAGTTGTAAAGAGGTGGATCTGTCTGAATGCCTAAACAACAACAACACATATTTAATGTCACATTTGGTCTATATCTCTATATTAAAGTATATTTCAAAGTTCCACGAGCAAATGATTTGTGACCTATACTAATGGATATTAAGATAACAGAAAAGACCCAATATTTTCTCCTCAATGATGATTTCCTATATTGATGGCACACATGCTCAGTTAAGGGACATGGAAGGCTGTGCTTATTCTACAGTGTGACTTTTCCCCCAGTATACAAGTGATTCCATCATAAAGGGGAAAGAATAAACTGGACTATGTGAGCATCAGATACATTTTCTTCAGAGATGAACTGTGTCAGCTGATAAAATATTTCATTAATGCATTCCTTGAAAGTGTATCCTCAGGGTAGAGATTTCAGCTTTCTGGCTTTTGTGAGGCATACAGTATAGTTAACTCATTCAATTTGCTGAGAGGCATATTGTGACATAGCTAAATGAACATTGGACTTGAAATAAAAAAAAAAACTTGAATCCAAGCTGCTCTTCTGATAGTAAGTAATATTGGAAATATCACTTAATCTTACTAAAGTTTGATTTTCTCATCTAGGAATAGTAACTACTGACTAGACAACACCTTGCAAAACTTAAAATGGAAGTACTATGTACAGCTTTTAAGGAATCTACTATTTGTCATCTATGTGGTCAAATTGGAAAAATTCTCATAATGATACATTGTAGTACTAAATTTAAAGATTGATATATCTGGAGTTAGAAGACTGGGGTTCAACTCTTACTGCTTCCACTCAATATCTATATTACTTTTTAATTTTTCTTCTTTTTCCTGAGTTTGCTGTGTGGAAATGAATGATTTTCACTAGATGACCTCCAACATCCCTTCTAGTTAAATTCTAAGATCCTAAGATCTGAAGTGAAAACACTAAGAAGTGATTCTGTAATGGACAGGAAGAAGCATAAGGAATTTATTGAACCTAATTTATAAATGCATATGTTACTGTCTATGTGTTTTAAGACAATTTTATCCTTAAATAGTTCTTACTTTCTTTTTTCTCTGTGTTCTAGATAAATAAGGGAAAGAGAAGTAAAGAAAATTTCAATTGAAATTCCAAGTGGACTTTTAATATGTGGTCATCGACTAAAAATATATTTGATTAAAATAGTTAATTAGCAGATGTGACTATGTTCCTCTAATTCGAACAGTTCAGGATTATATTAGGAGAAAAGGGGAAAATGACAGGAATGATCATGTTTAGAAAATCAATTACCCTATTTTAATGTTTTAAGTAATAAAAGATATGAATATCATATATCCATATACTCCTTGTATGAACTTAACTTCTTATGGACAGAAAACAGAGAAAATAATTGCATCAGATGTCAATAATTTGTAATGTAAAGACAGGTAGTCCTAGGAATGTATAAAAATATGCCAAAAAGTGCTGCCTAGCATCTTCAGCAAAACTAGAGTGATTCTTCTAAAAATAATCAAAGACTACAGACTCCTTGAGATACCTGCACTTTTAAAAATAACTCTTCTCCCATATCCATCATCCTATTTTTCATTAGACTGCAAGGCAATTTTAGAACAAGGCAGAACTTTTTCATGCATTTTTAATATATTCACATTCTAAGAACTTAGTTGATGACTAACATTGTATCTTATTTTTAAAGTTTCTAACATTAAAAAGCCACATGATCCTTTATATTTCCCAAGCTAACTGTACTATAATTATTTAATTTGGAAATGTTTTTGAACTAAATATATAAATTAATTATCAATAATCGATGTTATTGAAACACAATATTCGCACCTTAATTTTCATTATTCTCATTCTCAATTTTAGCAAGAGGTAAGAAAAATTATTGGGGCTACAATAATGCCTTCTTATTTAAGTAACATTTACCCTAGATTCTTGTTGATGGAAATTTTTATAGGGCAAAACTGAGGAGCTTCACAGGCATTAATGAATCTCTCAGAAGTAATCTAAATACATTAGAAGTCCATCACCAAAAAAAAAAGATGTTCATTGTTGATCCATGGTCTGAAAGATCAGAAGGCTGGAGGAGATAACTTCTAAGAACCCATTCTAAATCTATGATCTGAGGAACTCATAAAAACTGTTATAAATGTTTATATTTTTCACTCTTCATCCATGAAAGCAATACCCACTTCACTGAAATGACATGTTTTGCCATAGTGAAGTAAATTTAGAACATTTCAAATTTTAAAAAGTAGAAATTACATATAACATTAGACAAGTAGACATTCATATTTCCATATTGTCACTCTAAGGTTTCATTATTCACTTTCTCAGAGGTATGTCTTTTTTTTAACTTATGAAATCCAAATTAATCTTTTATTCTCATGCTTAATTTCTTAAAATATTTTTATCATTGAAGAGAGCCTAGCAAGGGGTTAATATTATATCTATTTCTAGAACAAACTTGGAAGGGTAATATTCAGTATAAAACATTTTTATAGTAACAAGAAGACATAAGGCAAGTATGACACAGTGAATGAATATTGGGCTTAGCTAAGAGTCAAAATACCTGAATTTAAATCCTACCTCTGTCATTCCTAACACTGTGTGATGGCAGTCAGGTCATTTTGTTCATTTATCCCCGCTTGAATGACTTGCAAAATTAGGAAATTGGACTACATGGCTTTTTTAAGGTTTTAAGGTTTATAAAAGCAATAAAAGTCTATAAGACTATTTAGTCCAACTCCTGCTCCCTACCCTCAACATTTTACACATAGTCCCTTAATAAAATTCTGTTAGATCAGTCACAACTTGGGTCTTAGATATACTAGATTTTAACTGTTCTGAATACCTCACTACATTGCTATGATGTTTGAGTGAGCATCATATTTTGTAAATTACTTAAAAATGTAATCATCATACAAATGTTAGTTGTTAAAATTATCATCTTCTTCATTCTCTTCATCTCTTTCACTGTTTCATAAGGGCTCCCTATCAACTTAATAAGCAAGATGTTTTTTTTTTCCAGAAGGCAAAACTCTTCTGAATAATTGACTAGATAACCTGTTGCCTCCCATTCCTCTAGAATTCTTCCAGAGAGTTCTTTCACTAGTGAGTCCAATACCTAGCAATGCCTGACCCTAAGCTAAGCTGTCGTAAGCCTGGGCTGATACTTATTCTGTCCTTCTATAGACTTACCTCCTACTCTAAAAAAACTGTTACTCTCAGGTCCTGAGACATGAGTTGCATGGATATTCAGATAATTTTGTCATTTTTGCACCTTCACGGCTTAATTTCAAGACAAAATAGGATTGAATCCTAAAGCAAGTGTGAGCTCTTATTTCTTGTCTGCATGAAATGAGCCTGAACTACAAATAGAAGTGTCTTAAACTATAAAGCCATAAAATTACTGAGTAAAAACCATCTGTGATTTAGTCAGAGCTCCCAGTGAGAGACCTTCCTCCAGTAAACCATCATGACTCATCTATGATTTACTAAACAAATCTTAGTTGTTTAAAGACACACAGAAGTTTAATAAGGACTTACCTGGTGCCATACATTGCCATAATTAGCAATGGGATTCAGGATTTCCCAGTTAACCTCTCATTAAATATATAGTAAGAATTACATCCTATTGTGTCTCCTCACAGTTCTTCCATTTATTTTTTGTGATTTAGGTCTTATGGTACTTTACCCTGTACCCTTTTAGCTAACTATTTAAAGGTATTTCAGATCCTTAATAGTAATGTTACCCTGGGCAAGTCACTTAATCACTCTCAGTCTTACCTTCCTCTTCAGTAACATGGGGATGATAGTAGCATGTACATTCTAGGACTGCTGTGAAGATAATATGAGATGATTATAAAAAGCTTTGCAAACCTTAAAGCACCAAATAAATTCTACTTGTTAATTTTTGCTAAAATTATTATTATTATTATTAACATCATCACTATTCAAGGACACTATAATCTATTAACTTATTTAGGTCTCTATCTGGTATTTATTTAGCACTTCCCTTCCTGTGGAAGAGGGATTCCCTGTAAATAGTGAAATCATTGTTCCATTAATATATGTACAATTTTAAGAGAATTAGAGAAAGAACCCTACCACGTAGATTGTAATCCCCCTTTGTAATATTCATAGGACAATATGTAGAAGAGTGGTCTCAGAGGAGAAAGGATGAATTGGTTGTGATCTGAATTGTTAGGAGTACTCACCTTCATTGTAGCATAAAGTAAATAAACCATCACTGGAATTTTCTCCCTATTGTCTTAAACTCCCTCAAACTTCCTATTTCCAAATATATATTTGGCCTTTTAAAAATTATGCACTTGGTTAGTGATAGACTTATAAATGATATTGCTATCCACATATCAAGTCCGTAAAATACATACATATTATCTTAGACATAGTAGAATTTAATGAATGTGTGTCACGTTGAAATATGATGATAAACTAATGTATAAGAAACATTTTCTCCATGTAAGAGCAAGCTATCACAGATCCACAGTATTACATCTGTAAAAGCCATATGCTAATATTTAATCATGGCACAAAGATTCCCCTGACACCTCAAATAGTATGCTTAATGGAGTCCTTTCTGAATTTTTCAGAGTCCTAATGACAGACTGTATCTCTGAGTTATTCAGGAAGAAGTTCATCATCAATAGGTTGACCCAAAGTTATTTGGTTGTAATAAAACCAATGGAAAAAATTCAGTATTGCTTTCAACCAAATCTACTTCCTGAGTGGCACGCACGAATTGATAGAAATAGCGACAAAGTAAACTAAAGATAATGATTATTAGACAATCTAAAACATTAACATATTTGTTAGCATTTGACATTTTAAATCTTTGTTTAATAACAAAGGAAATCCTATATAACTAGAGAAACTGATGATGTCAATGCTGATATTTAAACATTCATGAAAACTCATGGTTAGCGTGAGTTGCAGCTAAATGAAAGGATGGCTCTCAGTTCCACCTTGTAGAAATAAGGAGTTAGTTGTACATGTAAAAGCTAAAAGAAAAACAAAGTTTCAAGGGATAGTACTATCTTTCTTTGTCTTTATAACATATAACAAACAAAGAGAGTATCATAAAAAGGATAAAAAGTCCTTTTATGACATTTTCTATTACAAAGGATGAAGAAATAGAAATTTCATCAGGAACTTGACAAGAACCTCTAAATCAAGTTTACTTGTCAGTCACTCATTGGGGACAAAGTACCAGGCACTAACACTGGTGATACAAGAAAACCCCCAAACAAAATAACCAGCAAACAAAAAGCCAAGTTCTCTGCTCTCAAGGAATGTATATTCTAATGGGGAAGAGGTAAATACTTAGGTAGATAGCAGATTTATACCATAGATAGAATATACAAAGGGAAAAATTAAAAAACCAGAAGAATTGACAACTATGGAGACAGGAAAGGCCCTCATGGGAAGGAGGAACTTTGGTTGAGTCCTACAGGAAGTTAATGAACCTAAGAAGTTCATCTGTAAATTAGGGTTTGGGACTAGATAATCTTTAAGGTCCTTTCTAATTCAAAATCCATGACTTTTCTTTCCTCTATTAAAAAAAAAGGCTTTTTCCCCTGCTTATATCATGATCATATCTGATCTCTTTAAAAAGGTAGCCTCAAAGGTAACTTTGCTCAAAAAGACTATGGATTACAAGACTTAAGGAATGAAACAGGCATATATGTGTCTGGCAAATGAGTTTGCTACTGTCTTGACAGCTATATTTTACGGAGTTCAAAAAACGATATGAATCATTCTAAATGTTTAAGTTCACTGGACACAGTTGTATATTCCACTAATCCATGCTACCGAGAGGATAAAGCTGTTGGATCTCGAGCTCAAGGGCCTGCTTCAGTGGCCTAGCTAATAAAATGTCATTAAGAGATTGAGCTCTGGAGCAGAGGCCACTAGATTGTCTAAGTTAATGGACTAACCAATCTAGTTTTGAAATGGAGAACCTAAAAGTTTCCATGCTAATTAGAGGGGTGTCAGGCTTGCAAATACTCCTGAATTTTGAGTAATAATGGTATATTATATAGATAGACATTGTATAAGCAATCATAAAAAATCAAATCCATGAGGAAGCTGCCTAAATGCTCTTGGCACATAATGTTGTGCTAAATACCTCACTTTAGGACTTATGACCACTCAAAATTAGTCAGTATGATAATTCAAATTGAAAAAGAGTTCTTGGTCATGCCATTAGGTGTATAGGATCATTATATTAAGTAATTCTTTAATTGAATCACTTCATTAATCTGTACAGAGTCACAATTAAGCATATGAAAAAGGATTTGAACCCAGTTCTTCCTCATTCAAAATTTATTAATCTTATATGATCAAATGATAAGATAGAATGACTCATATAAAGATACACCCAGAATGTTAAAAAGTCAAGCAGCAGGCTCAGTAAGAACTCACTTTGCGCCATTTATTATTAATTATTTTCCCTTGGTGGCATTTTATTTTTTTTATTTATACATAAAAACTTTTTTTTGCATTTATTTTCTAGCATTTTGAATTCCACATCCACTAGCTTCCTCCCTCCCCTTCCTCCTCCCTGAGACAGTAAGCAATTTGATATTAGTTACACACATGTTAGCATATAAAACATTTACATATTCATCAGTTGTGGAAGAAGTCATATTAAAAAATGAAAAAAAACATTCAAGAATCTAATGTTCTGCTTTAATCTGTATTAGAGTCATCAGATTCAATCAGTTCTTTGTCTGGAGGATGATTGCATTTTTCATCGTAAGTCCTTTGGAATTGTCTTGGATTATTGTAATGGGGAGAATAACTGTCATTCACAGTTGACCATTGTATAGTATTGCTGTGACTGAGTACAATGTTCTCCTCGTTCTGCTCAATTTGCTCTGCTTCAGTTCATATAGGTCTTTCTGAATTCTTCTGAATTCCTCTTGCTCATCATTTCTTTTAGCTCAATAGTATCTCATTTCCAACATATACCACACCTTGATCAGTCATCCCCAAATGGATGAACCTTCCCCCACCCATTTCTGATTCTTTGCCGCCACAAAAAGAGATTTTATAAATATTTTGTACGTATGGGTCCTTTTCCCTTTTTCTGATCTTTGTGGGATTTAGACGTAGAAGGTATGCACAATTTTATAGTCCTTTGGGCATAGATCCAAATTGTTCTTCAGAAAGGCTGAATCATTTCATAACTCCAACAATGCATTAGTGTCTCAATTTTCCCTTATACTCTCCAAACACAAAATTTTGGGAATGACATATTCTTATAAATCTGACTCCATTCTCCATAAATTTGAGAAATGAAGCCTTCATCAGAGACACTTACTATAAAAATTTCCCCAGTTTTCTGTTTTCCTTCTAATATTGGTTTCACCAACTTTGTTTATACAAGAACTTTTTAATTTAAAATTATTCATTTTATACTTTAAAGTGTTCTCTGTCTCTTGTTTGGTCATAAATTCTTCCCTTATCCATAGATCTGATGGGTAAATTATTCAATGCTTTCCTCATTTACTAATAGCAGCACCCTTTATATCTAATACATGTCTACATTTTTTACCTTATCTTGGTATGTGGTGTGAGATGTTGGTCTATACCTTTTGTCTACCATATTATTTTCCAGTGTTCCTGGCAGTTTTCATTCAGTAGCGAAAAATAAAACAAAACAAAAGTTTATAGTTTGGGCACTCGATCTCTAAAAGGTTTGCCATCACTGATCTACATATAAAAGGAGATATAAACAAATTAGAACAGAAAACATGTTACCTATCAGATTGATAGATATAGAATAATTTTAAAATGAGCAAGAGATAGAAAGCAATGTGAAATATAAAATGGATAATTTTGAATACATTAAATTAAAGTTTTTGTACAAATAAAACTAGTGTATCCAAAAGTAGAAGGAAAATAATAAATTCATGTAAAAGTTTATGGACAGTTTTTCAAATAGAGGTTGAGTATCTAAAATATATAGAAAAATTTATTGATTGATAAATGGTCAAATATATTAACAGTTTTGGGATTAAAAATCAAAAAGTTATATGTATAACTATATGAAAAATTGTTCTAAATCATTATTGATTAGAGAAATGCAAATCCAAACAACTCTGACATATCTTCTGTAACATCCATGATCCTGAGAGGCGTTATAGCTGCAACACAGAATTCCATAGTGCCCCCCCGAACTTCAACGGAGGGGGCAATTAAGGGCACTTGGAGACCTGGTATACTGGTATAAAAGCCAGGTTATCACTCTTGAAAGGGTCTTGGCTCTTGGCTCATGGTACACACACTCTGTGTAGCTTCAGGTGCTGAGGCATTCAGTCTCTGATAGGCAGGGACTGCTTTACTTTGATAGCTATCCTCAATATAGACCTTCAAGCAACATCATTATCTACCTTCAATTTAGCTTTTTAGGAATTAGAAGAAGATTATTTAGGGGTTTAGATAGGAGTCCAGCCATTCAATACCCCCCCTCCTGAGGGGGAATGTGCTGCTAGCCTATACTTAGCAGTTTTAGCCAGTTTACCTTCCCTCACCTTTCCTAAACCGATTCCCTTCTCCTTGTTCCCTGAAATCATTAAATATATTGTTCTTTCGATATTGAGCTTATAGCTAGTTAACTTGGGTCATACTCACCATCTTTTACTTCACAAAGCCAAGTTCTCCACCCAGGCTGAAGCTGAAGTTGTCTCTGTCATAGGAGCCTGTGCTCTGATCTGAAGAAAACCAAGAATCACTTATTCCTAGTCTGTGGGGGAATAATTTAAACAAAAAGTTATTATCTCAAGGAGTTTAGTCCCTATCCATTTACCATCTTGGCCCAGAATTTAACAAGCTTGAGTAGCCTCCATAACCAGCTCTGAGGATATTCTGTTAACTGTTTCCAACTGCTTCCAGTGTGGGAGAGGAGAACTCTATTTGCTCCTGCACCTCCCATCCAGTTAAGCTTGCCTGCTTCCCCTCTGGTCTAGGACCTGGAGAAACCATTGCTATTCTATCCTAAATCCTACAATTGCCAATCTGAACCTAATCCTACACATCTCATACCTCTCATTTTGACTAAAAAGGTAAAAAGGTAAAATAACTAGTATTTGAGGGGATATGAAAAAACCAGAGCTCCTAATACAATTATGTGCTATATGGTATAACTTTGGGATAGCTAGATTACACAGAAAATAGAGGTTCAGCCCTGGAACCAGAAAGGCTGATCTTCTCTAGTTCAAATCTGGCCTTAGACATTAGGTTTGTGACCTTGAGAAGTCACTTAACCTTGTTTGTCTCAGTTTCCTTTTCTGTAAAATGAGACAGAAGGAATAGTAAACCACTCTAGTACCTTTTTCAAGAAACCTCAACTGAGATCACATAGAGTAAGAAGTGCCTGAAGAACAACAACACTCATCTATACCAGAGAGATACAAAAGCAATGATTAAAGGGTTCTTTCCTTTGAGGACTTAACATTCCAACAAGCAGCTAAAATGACATTTATATAGATATGTGCCTTAAGTGTGTGTAGAGAGGTAAAGAGTCTGCAAAGAAAAGACAAAGTGGGTGATGAAGAATTTTAAATGTCAAATAGAAGACTATATAATTGATAGTAGAAAGGATTTTACTGAGGAAGATAGTTTAGGAAAATCACTTTGGCCTCTCTGTAATGAATAAAATGTAGCAATCCTCACACAAATGAATCCTCATGCATTTTCCCCTCCAAGCATGAGCATTTCAAACATATTAGTGTTGAAACAAACAAAAGAAGTCCAGTTCATATGATATGTTGCATACCCTAAATACCAATCATGATTTGGGAAATTTTATTCCAGGTTCACTTAACATATTATATTTTTAACCTAAAGCATAAATAATATTATCCTAATATTAAACAACAGATCAGAGATTGTATGATTTTTTATCATAGGAAAAAATACACGTGCTGCATCAATTTTCCTTGCAAATTATAATTGGGAAGGAATACATAGTCAGTTTTTGTCTATTGCTTCCTCTCAAATGAATGAAATAAATCACGTAAACATTTGGAAAATAGATTTCAGGAAAGCAACAGGAAAAAGAATCTCCTTCCCAACGTTATTTTGTTAAGCTCCTTTTAAAAAGTTTTTAAACATTTGATATTTTAGCTGAATCCTGCAGCTGTCTTTTCATGTTCAGTGGAAAGATCAAAAAAAGTGATTAGCTCTTTTATGCTTTGTCTTTAAGCTGTAGATTTCATTTTCCTTATTCTATAATAAATCCTTTATGACTAATATCCAAGGACATAGGATATTGATTGAGTTTTTGTCCTTCAGGTGTCAAAAGAAATGAAAAATATCATGATCTCTGTAAAATGTTCCTATTATCCAAGTTAATGTCACTAGACTGCCATTTTCACAACCTTGGTGAATAAACCCTTACAATTTTCAGATTCACATATTTTTAAATTGTTAAAGTATTTCTAATTTACACTTTCCAAGATCATAATTGTATCCATTTTCATTTTTAGTTAAAGTAAATGTAATTAAATTACCTCATTTTTCTGCTTTTGAATAGACAGTCAGATTTTTAAAAATTGTTCTTCTGCTTACAAATCCTGTACCTTTTTTCCCCAAAAAACACACTCCCTCCTGATTGAATAGGCAAGGCAATCAATCAGATTGTTATATGCTTAAATGTCAGCATTTCTAATAGTGAATCTAATTTCTTTGAAGAAAAAATGAAAACACAATATGACTTTTATACTAATTTTTATTAAAAGTTATTTGTGTGTGCATATTTTTATGGAAACAGAATTTCAAAAAATCTCAATATGTGAGACAATAAATGAAACAAATTATCACATTACCAAGCCATAAAAATAAAAATAACAATAGCAGTGACACCAAACTTTCAATAAAATCAACCTTAACTTGCCTAAACAGTTAAAAAATATTTTCTGGAACTAAAACATGTATTTTTGATTTTTTTAATAAACCCTTACCTCCTGTCTTAGAATCAATACTATGAATTGGTTCCACGGCAGAAGAGCGGGTAAAGGCTAGGCAGTGGGGGTCAAGTGACTTGCCCAGGGACACACAGCTGGGAAGTGTCTGAGACCAGATTTGAGCCTAGAACCTCTCATCTCTAGGTCTGGTTCTCAATCCACTGAGTTACCTGGCTGCCCCCTATTTATGATTTTAAAGAGAGATAAGACATCATAGTATTAGAGAAAGAATGGAGCCTCAAGGACTGTAGCATACCACATTTTTTGATTTATAGATGAGGAAGCTGAAAGTCAAGGAGGCTAAGAGTTCTCCAAGGGCACAAAAGTTATGTTATAGATGGTATTTGAACACAGGACCTTGTAACTCTAGGATAAATCATTCTTCTTCTTCATAAAGAGTTTATGCTTAATGATTCTTTCTAACCTTAATTATACATATAGCTTCTGATATATACATATATACATATATACATATATATGTGCTTCACTTTAATTTTTTGAACTGTTTATATAAAATTTGATCTCATTTGGTTGTATAAAGTTGTTGGTTTTATGTGATTGTGCAAGTTATCAATAGGTCATATGATTGACTAGTATAGACTTTTCTTTCCTTCAATAAGTTTTCCACTAATTCTAGCAATTTATCGGCATGTCCTCCATAATCTATCTGGTCTTACAGTCACATCCATCCAGTTAAGTATAAAATTGGAGCAGCAATTTTCTTTTACTTTATGACTTTATCTTTAATGGCTTCTTTATTTGAGCTTTTGAAAGAATCATTTGATCTCAAATATCTAGGTTGCTTTCAGTATTTTATCAAAGAATTTCCAAGGGAAACACTTTCCCCCAGGTCTTCCAGTGTTGCTGAAACTTTTTGACAATTTGAATCATCTTTTCTAGTATTCCAATGCCAAGCACCCACCAATTCTACTAGCTCTGTCCCAGACTCCATATTCCCTGCCATGAGTTGCCTTTTCTATGTCTTCACTTAAGCTCTTCCAACACTCTTTGAGAAAATTTTGGCTACCACCTGTGCCTGGTTACACAATGTTGTAGAGGCTCTTCTAAGGATATATTGTCTGAGTGACTGAGAAGAGTCGATAAATTCATATTAAATACTAAGGGCAAGGTGAAATGATATAAGAAGTGTCAATATATATAGATATACATACCTTATATGTATATCCATATATAATATAGATATAACAAGTGTCAAAATCAAGAGGTGACACAGTTACATCTCTAAATGTGAGTGGAATTGGCAACATATCTAGAGACTATATTTATCTCCAATCTTTGTTTCCCTTTTAGTTACTGCCACCAATGGCAATGGTACTCTGTTGTGATGTAAAGGAAAAATTAAAAAATCTCTTTAAAGCAATTGTAAAAATTAAAGCAAATGTTTTCCCACATAAGATAAAGGGGTTTGACAATTATTTCTAAGATTATTTAAGTACTAACAGCCTATGATTCTCTTATTTCTATCTAGTTTATCAAACACTATTATTAAACATAAAAAGCAATAATCCAGAATGGAATGAATTAGCAACAGAAAAAAAATGTTAGACAAAACTAAGGGAAATATATATCCTGAGAGACCTAACAATCTTTATATTATTTTAAAAATATTATTATTTGAATAATAAAATCATAATCTCATAAGAACTAGCTTTAAAAATGCTTTAATTTCTTATCTTAATATTTGTATGCATGTCTGTTCCTACAATTAACTATTATCTTTATTTCTAGAAAGCTACCTTTGTCACTTAAGTTTTAAAATCTCCTAGGAACCCATATCTGTTAAAAAATCTAGTCCTTCTGTCTACATTCCAAAAAGGAATCAAAAACTTTTAGTGTGCCCACCTGCTCCCAATTTCCTTTCAGTTTCAAGCTCTTAAAAGTGTGATACCAATCATAGAGACTAGAGAACCCAGACCTTGAAGTTTCTTATCCTCCACAATTTGAAATCCTTATTCTTCCTTTAATCACCTATCAGCTTTCACTAATGGTCTAATCTTGCTAATAGATTTCCCATTAAAGAGCAAATATGACATTTACTGCCAGTGTCAAAAAGGCATTAGAATATTGACTCTCAATGAATAGGAGGAAAATGATATTAGAAATGTTTAATACAATTTCCTATTGAAACCATGACCTTCTCTGAGTAGGTTATGTAGGACTATACATATTTTTATAAATATTAAAATGGGAATGATTTTGGTTAAGGGAGTAAGAAGATCAAGATTTAAACTCCAGACCTTCTACTTAGTCGCTATGTGACTCTGTTATCTCTCTGATTATGTTTCCATATCTATAAAAGAAATAATATGACTATAATAATATGTGTACTCTTTCACAGGGTAATTAAGATGAAAACACTTGGTAAATGGTAATGTGCTATTATTATTAGGAAGAATTTAAAATTTCAAACATTTTAAACAGATGATTGCATCTTCTCACTATCTTCTTTGTGGAATCAGCTACTATTGAGATATTTACCCTCATATATAGTTATTTTTAAAAACATCCAAATAACTGATTTAATGAGTGCTCTCTGAGTGTGCTTTAATCTGTAAGTGTTGGTATTACACAGCTTGCCAAAACTATCCTGAAAACTTTGGTTAATAATAATAATAATTTTACAAATGCTGATTACTATCATCAACATTTTTCAGATAATGAAACTGAGTCTTAGAAATGTTCAACTGATGGCACATTTACTAATAAATTGTAAATCATAATTTATTATATTAAATTAAAAATGGAGAGAGCTCTAGGAATTCTGCGTCTGAATCATAACAGAGCTTAGGACCTTTGCATATGTTGAAAAGCTTTTGCTATTATATTATGCTGCCTACATGCAAAGCACATAAAAGTGAGCTGATACATGTGATCTATAAGTACTGAGTAGTAACACACTATTTCTTTAAAAAGCAACTTTTAAATTTAGTTATTAATGATTTTACTGAATTAAAACAAGCATATTTGCCCATTAGACATTTTTCATGTTGATGGAATTCCAATGTAAGCATGGTATTGAAATAGGTGAGTATTTAAGATGAAAACATTTGTAGATTTGTTGTTTGTATATCACTGAGTGAATAGGCTCTATAGGCCTATATAGGCCTGAGTTTCAGCTTGTAGGCCCAAAATGCTATCTGACTATTTGACAACTTGGTAAAAATAGTAACTGAGGTTTATTTATATCTAGTACAAGAGGAAGGGAGGAGGACCAGGAATAAGGAGTCCCTAAACTTAAAATCTAGATGCTCCACCCAACTCCTACGGGTTCCTCAAAGAATTGTCTTCAAAGTATTCAGGCTGCTTAAAATCTATACTCACTGTCTAAAATCCTACACTATTTATCTAAACTGACCTACTGGCCCTCCAAATTAATGGTAGACACAGTAAAAGTTCATCAAGATAGAAAGGGTTTGCACTCTTGATGAGCTCAGCCTCTTGTGCAGAGGCCCAAGATGACTGCAAAAGCCTTTTCCTCACAAGCAGGTTTCACTGGGTACTACTGGCTGCTCTCTCACACAAGGCAGTCAGGAAACTTTCAGGAACCAGGAGCTTACAGGAGCACCGGGTGAAGGAAATTGGAGACAAGGATGGACAGGATCTCTGGATCTTCAGATAGCTGGAACACAGGAGCCTCCAGCTCTCATGGACAGGTAAGGAAACCTCCCTTAGGCAAAGATGGATCAGCCCACAGGAAGTTCTCTCTCCTCCTGAAGGACAGGAACAAGGGATCGCAACTTTCTCCCTGTGCTGCTTTTTAAGAAGTCTCCACATTCCAGAATGGGATCTAAAAAGTTCTGTGCATGTGACCAGTTTCTCTTTGCAAATCCATCTGTTTGCAAACTCATTTCCTTCTTCCTTTCTCTCTCTTTCTCACTATCAAAAAATTAAAGTAAGAAAACGTTAGTCACTAAATTCAAGACTTACACAACCTATAAAATAATAATCAGGGTTAAAGTAATAGAAGCATGAGTCATGCCAATGAAGCCAAAGACCAGTATTCAAGGAAAACTTTCTAAGGTGGGTCAGATGTTGTATATCTAAATGTGCACAATATCTAATTCACAGTTTTTCTAGAGATAGGGATAGGAGGTCAGAAAATAAATGTGAAATAAGAGGTATACGTAAAACATTATTGTATAGCAAAAAAAGGAAACCGGTTTGAGAAACAAAGGACATGTGTTGATAGCACATTGCTTACACTTGCTATATGGGTGATATTTAGCAAGTTGGAGAGATTAAATCTCTAGCCCCTGCTTTTCCTATTTACAAAATTAGAGTGTTTGGGCTAGATTACTTCTGAGATCCCTTCCAACTCTGGAATCATGATCCTTATAAGAAAGGACGTTAATTCATTAAGCTAAGGACTGAGAAGAGTCAAAGATAAGGATATCCAACGTGGACAAGGGAAGAGCAAGCAATTAATTAGCAGAGATTCAGGTGAATAGAGAAATGCAGCAACAGGTGTCCCAGACCCAGACAACTAGGATACCAAAAAAGGAGGAAAATAAAGAGAGGGCAAAGGGGAAGGAATCCAATATTCAGCATTGCTAAAGAATTCTACAGCTCCTTTACGCAGGATATTAGATACAGTTTGTTCATTGGTGTTCCATTGTCAAACTGCTGCATACACTTCTAGTGGGAAATTCAGAGGAAATGACAATCAGGGAAGACACTCCGTGAAAGACAGATAGTATCCACCACATCAGGAATCATTTGAAATATTTAGACAGAAACTAACTGCAACACCTGTGCTGGGGTTTACTGATTGCAGGGTGCCTCACATCTTTCATGCCAACACTACGGTTACTTCCTCAGAAGAGAATTTACCTTGAGCACTAAGTAGAGTTAGCAATTTATTTCAATTTTCCCTGACCACTTCAACCTGCAGTGATTTCTTTCTCTTTCTTCTGAAGCTTTTACATTTATCAGCTATATCATTCATTTTTCATTTTTGATCTTATGGTTCTATTTTCTCAACTGTAAAATAAGGGGACTAAACTAAATGACTTTTAAGGCACATGCTTTGTATGATCTCTTAGTTCTGTGGTATTGTGATTTAAACCCTGAAGTCACTTGTCGTGTGTCTTGCCTCTCCAACTGTATTATAAGCTCCCTATCAGCTGGTAAAACAGAGTAAGCTATATGTATTTCACATAGCATTTAATGCGATGTACTCCTATTGGAAGGGATCCTAAAATACTGAAAATGGATTCATGAGAAAGCATATTTCCTTCCTCAATATTCTAAAAGATAATTGAATGAAAGTGAAAAAGTGGCTATGTGAACTACCAATTAGAGTTTCTGTTTTGGAACTAGGCAATATTTGACAAACTGTGTACAGTGTCAGTATGGAAATACCATGTTTCCATTTGAAACAGTGTCCAAAGTAATGACAGACAATAATCCTTGACACATGTCTGCCTTCTACCGAGATACATTGGAATAAAGATGGGGAATCAATGCTACATCTATTCAACTCTGAAATAATTTATAAGGTCTCCTCATAGCAAGATCATATATATATATATATATATATATATATATATATATGGTCTCCTCATAGCAAGATCATATATATATATACATATATATATTTATATTTATATACTCTAAAGAAGGCAGGTTATTTGATTTGAGATATATGGAAAGGAAATCTAAAGGATAACTCTATAAAAATGCTATCTACAAGTCACTAAGAAACCACAATATAGTTTGTGCACATATATTGCTGGAAACTGGAAATATTCAAGGTAGTTAATGCCAGACCAAAACACGTATCATTGCACTATTCTGTAAGAGTAGAAAGTTGCATGAGAAGATAGAACTATTTGGAATAGAAGACTTTAAATTGGGTTTGGAACAGACTCTTTTGACCTAAAATGATGAGGGTAAGAAAAAAAAAGTTTAAAAAAAGAGATAAAAGGTCAAAATTATAAATGGCATCAAGAGAAGGGTCAGTAGGGAAAAGACTGGTGAATCTGTGAACTAAAGGTTCACACTTTAATAGAATAAGTTTCCCAAGCCTTTCTCACACTTGAACTAAATTTAATTAGTGCTTAAAAAAAGACATTCATTACAACCAGTTTAAGTAAGTACTCTGGGATATTCAAACTGGCACTAATCAATACAAACAATAGTTTATAGGTCACACATTTATGGAAGGATTTTACATCACTATGGATTTCCATTAAGATTCATAGTGAACTTTAAATCAAATTCAGTAGGGACCATGAAGAGAAATTCTTGAGTGAAATTGGCTTGATTATATATATATATATATGTATATATATATATATATACACATATATGTAAAACTTCCCACACTTATCACAGTAGAAGAAATTTTGTTCAAAAATTCAATCAGAACCTTTTGAATTTTTTGGCTACATTAGAAGAGAATCAAACTCCCTTGAAAAATATGAAAAAAAATTTAATATATACTTAAATAGCAGTTACATAATAAAGTTTTTTATAAAGTTATTGCTTAATTGTGAGATGAAAATCTGTTTTAACCTATTGATTTGTGTTTTGAGATCAAGTCAAGGAGATAAATTGAAGAGACTCATCAAGAGTATGTAAAACACAGAAGATACAGATCGTGCCTTAAGTATGAATTAGCTGCCAAGGAATGAAAAGAAACAGATGGGTAACACAAAAAGATAAGATTACAAAGTAATCAGGTCTATTATTGAACTAAAATACACTGTCTTTGCACATAATTTAGTCAAAGTTTAGTGCACTGCTTTTATCAGAAACAAGTTTATCTAAAGGAAACCTGTGTATATAGAAGTTGGAATTAGCTAAATGTAAAATGTCAAACATAAATGAGACATATTTTATAGCCCCCTATATTCATTTCTTCATCTGTAGACAAGTTTTGTTAGTAAAAGTATAAGTCAGAGATGCCAAAGACATTTTAGAGCTATATTGGCTAATTAATTTGGTCATTTTAAGTGTTTATGTAATCCTAGACTTTTATTAGGAAAGTATAACTAGGGGGCAGCTGGGTAGCTCAGTGGATTGAGAGCCAGGCCTAGAGACAGAGGTCCTAGGTTCAAACCTGGCCTCAGCCACTTCCCAGCTATGTGACCCTGGGCAAGTCACTTGACCCCCATTGCCTACCCTTACGACTCTTCTGCCTTGGAGCCAATACACAGTATTGACTCCAAGACGGAAAGTAAGGATTAAAAAAAAAAGAAAGAAAGAAAGTATAACTAATATCAAAATTTGATTATTCTAAGGCTATCCAGAAAAAGTGATTATCAAAGAGCAATAGTAAATTTTTTGATATAATTTAAATAATAGTAGATATTAGTAGTCACATTTGACTCGTTATGACCCATTTGGGGTTTTTTTTAACAAAGATATTGGAATTCTTTGCCATTTCCTTCTCCAACTCATTTTTATAGGTGAAGAACTGAGAGAAATAGGGTTAAGTGAGTTATCCAAGATCACATGGCTACTAAGGATCTGAGGCTTAATTTGAACTCAGGAAGATCTCTTCTTGATTAATGGCCCAAAACTCTATCCAATGTACCACCTAGCCACCCAGATAGATATCTGTAATAGAATTCTAACATTTTGAATTCAGGTATGTCCAGAAGTGTCTAATGTATCAAAAGTTGCCAAGAATATAGCTGACTATACCTTTGAGTACAGTCATCAATGCCAAGCCCATTGATTTCCGTTTCTCCAAGGACTCAGACAGCTTACAGTACAACAAAATAAACAGCTTTTCTATGACAAAGTTGAAAAAGCACTTAGTTGAGCTATCTCAACTTTCCTCTCCACACAAATTTAAAGTAACTCCTTACATCAAATTCTGGAGACACAGAGCTAATAGATGTTCAGATTGATAAATTTTTTCAACCCAAGACAATTTAGGAGTTTGGAAAGAATGATTTATACTTTCAGAAAAAGCAAAATAAAAAATAGACATAATTAAAAGGGAGAAGCAGGGAAACTAAATCTTGTACCACATTAAGCACCATCAATAATGAAATAAAATTAGTACCAAACATATATGAATCAAATGGCGTATCAGCAGAATTCTTTAAGAAAAAGTTGAATTTATTACACTAGAGAAAAAAAAACAATCAAATTATACTAGTCAGGGGACCTGAACTTTGTCCTCTCAGAATCCTCTCAGTTAGAAAATGTATAAAAACCTCAGAATTAAATACCAAAAAACTAAAAAATACTAATTAAACCCTTTTAAGACTGCAATAAAAATTACATTACAGAAAGGTCTAGAGAAGCACAGATTAAATAGTATAATGCTAAAGACTGAATGAGCCAAAGAACACATCATAAAAAATAATCTAAATAAAGAATATGATTATGAGACAATATTCCAAAATTAGTGGCATATAGGAGGTATGTTAGAAAATTTATATAACTGAATGCACACATTAATAAAAGAAAGAAAGAACAGATCAATGAAATAGGCATGCAGTTCAAAATAAGAACAAATCAAAATACTCAATAACAAAATGTTAATTTTGAAAATCAAAGGAGAAATTAATGTAATTGAAAGTTTTAAGAAACCCTAATAAGAGCCAGATTTATGAAAAAAAATCAAGAAAATTTATAAACCACTGTTTAATTTAATTTAAAAAAATGGAAAGAAGAAAACCAAATTATCAGCATCAAAAATGAGAAAGGTAAATTCTGGAGGCAGCTAAGTGGTTCAGTGGATTGAAATTCAAGTATAAAGATAGCAGTGGGTGCAAATCTGCCCTCAGACACTTCCTAACTCTGTAATCCTGAGCAAGGCACACCCCCTCTCTCTTCTGCTTAAAACAGAATATAATGGTTTAAGAGAAAAGAGTGAATATATCTTCAAAGAAAATGAAATTAAAGCAATTATTAGACGTTATTTTGCCCAATTGTATGTGAAGAAAATTTACAACTTAAGTGAAATGGAAGAAAATTTATAAAAATGTATATATAAATTGTCCAGATTATCAGAAGAGGAAATGGAGTAAATAACCCTATTTTAGAAAAATAAATTGACCAAATCCTCAATGAGCACCCTAAGAAAACACTCCCCAAGACCAGATAGATTTACAAGATAAGTCTACAAACGTTTAAGGAATAATTAATCCCAATAATGTATGTAGCTATTTTCTTAAATAGGTAAATTAGTCCTACTAAATTCCTTTTATGAGACAAATATGATCCTGATACCTGAAACATAAAGGGAAAAAAAAGAAAATTATAGAGCAATTTCCTCAATGAATATTGAAGCAACATTTTAAATATTAACAAGGAGATTATAGCAACATATTGCCAAGGTTATACACATAACAGGAGTGCAAGCTGGTTCAATATTAGAAAAATCTCAGCATAGATGACCACATCAGTAACAAAGATTACAAAAATCACAGGAAGATATGACTAGATTCAGATAACTCTTTGACAAAAGAACCACATCCTATCTGGAGTGTATCAGGTCTCAGTGGATTTGCTGTCCATCTCAGTTCCATTCTGAGGGCAGGGAAAGGTGTGAGGCAGCTAAGCTAAGCTGAGCTGCTGGCCACATGAGGCTAGTACCTTCTCTTTCTACAGCCTGCTTTTTACTATTTAATAAATACTTATGTTAGGAGGGTGAAGGGAAGGTAGATAGGAAGGTAGGAGGAAGGATGGATGGGAGAAAGGAGAGCTGAAGGTAGAGGAAGGGAAAGGAAGGTAGTGGTCCCCAGCCCTGGCAGGGGGAAATCTATCAGAGCCCTTCAGGGCTCAAATGAAAGATCAGAGAGCAACTTTAGGGTTTAGAATAGCTGGGTTTTATTTAAATTAGAAAAGATAAGGTCTAGGGAAAATGAGGAGGTAGATAAAAGGGGGAAAAGGCTCCAAGAGAGAGCTCAGCATGGTTGAGGGTAGAGAGCGTCAGCCAGCCTCTGGACTCCAGAGAGAAAAAAGGCCCCCAAAACCTCTTTCTTATATTTCCTCCAACACTTCCCACAAAGGGAGTGGGATGTATTGGGGAAGTTGTAGCAGGGAACTGCACACTTATAAATTAAGATATAGTCTCCAGAGAATTTTAATTCTAACAGAATGATGAACATGAGGTGGGAATCTGAATTCCTCCTTTTTTTGTTTTTCTAATCACAAAGAGTGACTTACCTGTAGTAGAAAATTTTTTAAAGTTCCTATTTTTTGGGATGCTCTGACTGTCAAGGAAAAACATTGGGTAAGATTAATGTTTTTGTACATTTTGTATGTCTTTTTCTTGTAAATAGGCTCCTGGATATTTGTGCATATTTGCCAATGATATTGTATCCTTTTTTTTTTTTGGTGAAGGAAGAAGGGAATTCAGTAAAGACAGTGAGGTTGGCAAGGATAAAGGATAATAAAAACATTAGAACAGCTTTAAAAATATAATAGTAAGAGAGAGAGATAACCTTCAGGTTTTTTTCTCATTTTAATCTTTTTTTAAAAAGAAAAACACAAACTAAGCTGTGCATAGCCAAACCACAAAGCCTTTAGGGAGAGACCTGGGAAGAGAGTTAAAACTTTTAGAAAAAGAGGACTTCTGGAGGTAGTAACAGTCTCTGGGTTTTCTTTTTGCTTGTTTGTTTGATTTTTAACTAATTTAAAAAAAAAAAAACCAAAGACCTGTATCTTCCATCTTAGAATTAATATCGTGTGTTGATTTCAAGGCAGAAGTGAGATAAGGCCTAGGCAATGTAGGTTAAGTGACTTGCCCAGGGTCACCCAGGAAAGGAGAGTCTGAGACCAGATTTGAAAGCAGGACTTCTAATCACTGGGTCTGACTCTCAATCTACTGAACTACCTAGCTGACCCTGTTTTGTTTTTTGTTTTTTCAAAATGCAAAATACAAAAATTAAGAATCCTGTCCCACAAGGATCTCCCTTATATAGGCTGTTTGTGTCATGAAGACAAGGGCTACTACCAATAGAGCCAGGAATGACAAAAAAAAAAAAAAAGCAAGCCTTTCGTTTTTCTAAGAAATTTTTTTGTCCCGATTTTGGGTTTATTGACTTCAAGACATTAAAGGAGTTAAAATTAGCTATTGGAAATAAAAACTGTTAGATTATTGTTGTCTCTGGGCTATACTCTTTAATTAATTTACAAAGGTTCAATCAAATAGCCTAATCTTTAATTCTCCTTCCCTTGCTTTTTCATTCCCTTCCCATCCTATAGGTCTGCCCACCCTAACTCCCCATTGTTTCCACCTTCTCTCTTTTAGGGGAACCTCCCCCAGGTTTCCTTTGCTCCTTCCTCCTTTATTTATTCTTTTTGCCTATGCTGACACCCATTCTCTATTTCCTTTTGCCATCCTGGGCCCTCTTATTTCATAACCCACCCCAACTCCCCAACATCCCAGTCCTTGCCATTTCCATTTGTTTCTCCCTTTATAGGCTGGTTTACCTGCCCCTGACCCCTCCCTTCCACTTCTTTCAGCCCCAATGACCCCTCCATCTCCCCAAACCTATTCCCCCAAACTCCCTCAGTTGTTGTTGTTGTTGCCTTCCCAACTACTCTACACTATTCTGCCTCTCTGCTCATGTGGCTCCACACTGGCTCTAGATGAAAGAGTGGAGAATGATGATTTGCCTAAAGGGCATGTTTCCTCTGAGAGCAGTTGCCAGGCATGACCAAAGGGGCATCATGGTAATACTAAGACAACACATCTTTCAGCCTCACTGATCTCACTATGTGGCAATGGGTCATGCCCACCTTTGATGTAGATGCAGGAGGATCAATTTGAAGCTCTTTTATTGGGTTTTAATCAGAGCAAGGGTGATGTGAAGGATTTGATAAGTACCTTACTCTCTGAATGAGAAAAACAGGCAATTTTTGAGGCTACCAATAATCCTCAGAATGAGGATGGGAAACAGTGGCCACAAAGGAGCTAAAATGGAACCCCACTGATTCAGAGGACTATACGAGGTAATGTGATGCTAGAGAAGCTTTGTTAAAAGGAATGAGAGACTCTGCTTGTGCAGAAAATTGGTGTAAATTCAAATATGTTACTCAAGAAGATAATGAATGTCTCAATCAGTATTATGACCTAGTATGCTCAGCAACGAAGATATATGCGGGTTTAGATGCCATTAAACCAACTAGCGCTTATATCATATGTTATCAATTCATATCACTCCTCCCCAAAAATAAGAGACTATTTTCAAAAACCTTGTCCACTTTGATCTATAATGAATATAGGGCAGTTTAAATATAGAAAGAAGAAAAGGAAAAAGCTGAAAAGGAACAATTGCAAAATAAATAAATAAATAAACAAGACAGGGAAAAAGAAACAAGCTACAAAGATTCTGACTCAGGCAACTGATAATGCCCCCAAACTTAGAAGGTCATTGTATTTTTTTCCTGTAAAATGCTAGTTGATGTAGCAATAAATGGTATGGGGAAGAATAAGAAATTTAGAAATAGAAACTAGAATAATAATAGAGGCTCCAGTAAGGTTAGTGCTTCTTTGGATAATGATCATAGTGCTCCTCAAGGGAACTGTGGTCATTGTAGGAGATACTAGAGGAATCATTTATGATGGTGTGAGAGGAGGAAAGGGCCTCTGGGTTCTGAGCATAGTGAACATTTAAAAACAATCTTTACCTTCCATTTTAGAATCAACACTTTGAAATGGTTCCAAGGGAGAAGAATGGTAAGGGATAGGCAATGGAGAATAAATAACTTGCCCATGATTACATAACTAGAAAGTGTCTGAGACCAGATTTGAACCCAGGAGCTTCTGTATCTAGGCCTGACTCTCAATCTATTTAGTCATCTATGCTGCTCCTGATAATTTCTTGAAGGATGATGCCAAAGCATTTTAAGGAAAAAATCATGGTTTTCAGGTTTTCAATTAGTCCAATAATACTTAGATTACCTCTCCTAGATTTATTTTCTGGGCCAGTTATTCTTCCAGTGAGATAGTTCTTATTTTCTTCTATTTTTAAATTATTTTTACTTTGATTGTTTCTCAATGTCTCATGGAATAATTAGCTTCCACTTTCCCCATTTTAATTTTGTGGCATCATTTTCTTAAGTGAATTTTTATACATTCTTTTCCATTTGTCTAATTCTACTTTTTAAATAGTTCTTTTCCTCACTGAATTTTTATACTTCTTTTTTCCATTTGGCTAATTTTTTGTTTTAAGACATTCTCTTCAGTGGATTTTTGTGCCTTTTTTTTTACCATTTGGCCTATTCTAGTTTGTTATTGTTTGTTTCTTCAGTATTTTTGTACCTCTTTTACTAATGTGTTTAATCTTTTTTTGTAATGTTCTTGTATCACTCTTACTACATTTCCCAGTTTTTGTTCTATTTTTTTATTATATTTTTAATCCTTTTTGAGATCCTCCACTAATCCTTTTTGTCTTTTAGACTAATCCCTATTTTTCTCTGAGGCTTTGAATGAGCAATATTGACTTTCTTCTTTTCTTCTGAGTTTAGATTTTCATCTTACCTATCACCAAAATGACTTTCTGCATTCAGGTTCTTTTTCCTTAACTTAAAAAAAACTGTTAAAATCAGGCTTTGCAATTATGGTGAAGATACTACTATTTCAACTTATAGGTCATTTTGGCAGCTGCCTTCAGAACTTGCTCTGGGGAATCTAAAAGTTTTCATTTTTCCAAGGTGCTAAAATGTAAGGACAAAGGTGTTTAATATGCTCCTAGGCTGTGCTCCTCTTATTAAATAATCATAAGCATACTTTTCTTCCTTAGAAATATGACCATGGTATCCTACTCCCCTATACCCTCAAGCATTGGTGTGTTCTAGTGAGATAATGACCTAGGACTACAACCTAGATCTCTGTGTTGGAAATGGAACAAGAGTCTTGTACCCAGAACCTTAAAAGGGATGCCTGCAATCTCCTAACTTGATTCACCTTACTGTTGAGAGCTCTGCAAACCTTTCCTCCTGATTTAGTTTTACCCGTGGTCTATTGCCATGGTGGGAAATGTCTTGGCATGATACTTTGTGCCACACTTCAACTCTGGTGCAATACTCTTTTGTGCTATTATTCTAAGTTATTTTGGGCTGAAAAAATTAATTCATACAGTCTATGCTGCTCCAGAATTTGTTTTGAGGTATTATATAATATTTTTGGAGGGTAATTTGATAGAGATCAGATAAGTTTCTATCTCTTCTCTGCTATCTTTCTCTTCTTTGCTATCTTTCTCTCTGCCACCTCCAACTTGGTGAAAAGAAATGTTAGAGAACGAATAAATAGGACAAAGTTTGGAAAATAACATTATGAAAAGCTTCTTATAGGCCAGATTTTAGGTAAAACTTGTAGAAATCTTAGATAAACAAGGTGGCTAAAAGTAATCCATAGGAATCTGAAGCTTCCTAGATAATGAAGGAACCAGAATGGCCTTATAATAGAAATCAGAAAATATCTCATTTCTTTTTTCAAAATTAAAGCTTCTAGTTCTAAGAATCATCTTCCCTGGCATTTGAGGTAGAAGAATTTAATATAGAAAGCATTCCAACCTTTGATATACTCAAAGATTAAAATTGATCTATGATTTTACTATTAATACTGTCTGTAGTAAATTGATTTTTAATGGAACTACCTCAGTTATAGTTCTTTGTCTCTGAAATTAGTTCAAAATTCAACTGACCAGTAATTAGTTAATTTGAGAAATCCAGTTCATTACTATTTTAATATTGCCTCAAAAATTTCTACTCACCTTAAAGGATATGACTGTCTTTAGAGCGCTGAGTCTAATATCTTTATACCATCAAGCTATCCTTCAAAAATGTCTGGTTTGCTGTCCAAAGATATCTGAGCCATGAACTTGCAGGTGAACTCAAATAATAAACAGTTCCCAGTCACAGGAAGAAAGGGAAGGGATTGTTTCTATTCCCCATTCCCAGTTTCTAATCAATCATATTATACCCTGACTGTGTAACTAGCCATGTTGTCTTCAAATTTTCTATTTTTTGTTCTATACTCTCCAAAACCTGCAAAAAGGGAGCTATCCTATTGCTTTGGATCATTGGTTGGAAATTAAGACAACCAGTCATCTATCTTATTCTCAGTTTTTGCGACCTGTGGAAAAAATGTTATCTGGCTCGGAGAAATATGCTTTAGTTTACCTTTTTTGTTAAATTTCACTTGGGAGAGACTCATTGGCCTAATAGTTATTGAGACAATTCAGATACTGCAGACTATTGAATTATTTTATCCTATTTTGAATGTCAGGAATGTTAGGAACAGTACCTCTGTTAAATATATTGAATGATCTTGAGATTCCTCACAATTTTTGGTGACCTTTGCTGGGTACTCCCTACATATTTTATACATACACACACACACAGACATACACACACTACCTTTATATATGTTAAATATGAAATAATCATCCTTTTAATATTTTTGACTTGTTCTCAGTGTTGTTTCTAAAAAACCTGAAAAATACAATGTTGCACTTGGATGTCAAACAAAGCAAGGAAGCACATGACTCTGCTGCTCTGATCCTGTCTTGAGTGGAACAGATATTCTTCACTTTCTTCAAAAAACATCTGCCATGGACTGGCCTTCATATGCTTACTGATCCATAGAGCAGAGAATCTGGTGCCATATGTCTTCTTTCTCTTCTAATAGAAATTCCTAAAGGACAGTATCCATATTTTCCTATATTTTTTCCAGGGCAGAGCAGTTAACATTTAGGGTTAAAAATAGATAAGAACATTTTAATCCAAATTTTATCCAAAAAAATGAAAATGGAATGAAAATAAAAACTTAACTAAATCTAAGGTTGTGAATAGAACTATTTGCAATTAGAGATGTCAAAAACACATTTCCCTAGAAATGTTGATAGTTTCTATGGTTCTATTGTATAAATTAAGTTAGAGCTAACTTCACATAAAATACATTAATCATTATCAGGTATTTTGAAGACTTTGACCCTCTGATTCAAATTTAAGGTTACTTATGTCGTACTTTGAACAGTGATTTAAAGAGCTAAGGTTGAAAGAGAAGAAAAGGTATTCCTTCATTTTTTAGAGTTATCATGATATTTGAAAACAGAATTAGCATGAAGATGCTTGTATTTTTTCAATATCTAATTATGTGTCCTGAGGCAAGGTCCATAATATAATTGACTTAATATTGTTTTTTTAGCCAAAAGCTCTGAGTTTTAGTGCCCATGTGTCATTTATTAGTGGTAGGACTCTGAAAAAAAATATATTGTGACTCCCTTTTTCATTTCCTTATTTCTTAAATTAGGGAAAATAAAATTTTATTCTTTACCTCACAAGATTTTTGTAGGTCATTAGCTTCATCATTAATTTAATTTATTTCATCTTCAAACCAGGGGACTGTATTAGTTTGTATATTCTTTCTTATTAAAACATTCCAGAGGTTTAAAGGGATTTCAGAATAGATAAACATCTCAGTTGTGAGAGCTGCCAAGCCCTTTTCTGGGTTATTTTCCATCTTTGGCATCCATTTATCACTCAATTCTCACCTGTAACTTCAAGAAATTATAGCATTCACAGCAGCCACACCACAGTAAAACCATCTAAAGGATAAACCCATTTGAGGACAACCAATGGGCCTCAAACACATTATTATATTAACAGAGTGTTGTTATGTAAACCTGATATGTGGGATCTGGAGAGGGTTAATTGTGGGTGTTGAATCCTAAGTGGGACACCTAGGTAGGATAGTGAATCCAGAAGGAATACCCACTGCAGTTGATGTTACTAATGTATATTGAACCTGCTTATCCCAAACTCCAGATGCTGAGTATCCCAGGGCTATCAGCCAAGCAAGGAATCTGATAATAGATTTTTTTCAGCTAACTGCCAAACTGAAGCTCTGTACCTTGGATAACGCTTATGGCTGACTGCGGATTATTCTCTGATCTTGACCGATATAATAAGCCTCTTCCCTTAAGATGTCCCAGGAAATAACCCACTAGAGCCCACTAGGTCTTCGACAAAGCTCAAGCCAGTTATAAGTTCAAAGATGATTTAATATCTAAAGACTTAGGGATTAGGAGCAGGGTAATGGCTGGAAAAATGGGAATAGGAAGTCCTTAACTATATTAAGCTGATTATATTATTAATGAATTTTCTCATATATTGCTGATCAAGGTTTAGTTGTTAACAGGCCCAACCTAAAGTCAAGGTTATCCTGCTGAATGATATGTTGTTGGTCTTCTTGGTCAGTGTAATTCAGGAACAGGGATTGATTAAATAGATTTATAGTTGGTTACTGGTTGATGATTGAATAGAGCACACCTCAGCCTACCCAAACCTTTGCCTAACCAAAATGTCTCATCACTGAGATCCAGATGGCTTCAAATCCCTGGCTTTTATACCCGAACCTAACTGCCAAGCTCAGGTCTTCCACATTCTAATCAGGTAACTGTCCATCATCTTGACTCCAACATGACTGTCAAATATTTTCTTATAGTGTCTATCCTAAGAATATAAGGACTTCCCCAGTGAAATAGGCAGGTGTGAACAATTATTTCAAAAGGGCCATGAAAGCAGAAAGTTAGTTTATTTGTCATTTTGTCTTCAATATTCCAACTCTCTAATTCATAATTAATATAAATTATTTGGGAGATATAATGAATAATATTACAGGCTATGTCTAATGTTAAGAGTAATCACTTATCATTCTACCCTAAAAAACCTCCACATTCCATGGAAGGTAGTATTTCCACATGAAAATTGCTCATTGACATCTCTGGAAATGTGCTTTTAAAAATCTTATATCCCAAGAAAAATCAATCAAGAAGCTGGGGGCAGGAGGAATATTATAGGATTTTGCCAGAGAATTAAAGGATAGCAATCAACATAAAGAAAACAACATTAAGTTGAAATTTTGAGCTGAAGAATAAATGATGACACATTGAATCGAAGTTTAGAGTATATATTTCTAGAAATCAGGATAAGATAATCGTAAATAGAAGAAAAGTAGTCCAAGTGTAATAAACCTTCCTTCCAAATTCCTTGTTATAATTCTGTCTTTTGTCTTATCTATTGCTAAAAATAGAGCATTCTTTTAAATAAATTATCAATCAGGTTACAATGAGAATGTATTTTATACAAATCCTATGAATGTGTTCTAATAAATAAAAGAAAATTTTGAAAGGAAAATAGGTCCTTAAATTTTGTAAGACCAATAATTATTTTATGGACTGTTGTTACCTTGTTATCCTCAAATAGATAAGTAGCCAAAAATCTGAATGAAAAGTCTCAAAATAACAAACCTACACTATTTTTTTAACGTATGAAAAATGCCTTCAAATCATGAAACGTGAGACAAAAACAAATCAATACAATTCTGAGATTTAAACACTTTAGGAAATCAGCCAAGATGAAAAGGTATTGGAATAATCATTATTTAGTATGCTATGGGAAGACCATTATTAGTAAAATGTAGGTGGAACAGTGAGTCAATCTACCCATTCAGCAAAGGCAGTTCAAATTATGTTAAAACCCTCACTAAAATATGAATACTCTTGACTGAGCTATCCCACTGCTAAGCATATACTCCAAATCTGTCAGTGATAAAATGTGTATTTCAGGGGGAATAAATTAAGTTGATCACAAAAAAAAACAAACCTAAAAACCTAGAAAAACTTATCGAGTGATACAAAATGAAGTGAGTAGAACCAGGAGAATGTTGCACACAGTAACAGCAATAAAGTATGATGATCAGCTGTGAATGACTTAAATAATTTCAACAAGGCAAGGGTCCAGGACAACTCTAAGTTGACTTGTTATGAAGGAACCAACAAAGTCTGGAAACAGATGGAAGCAGGCACATTCTTCATTTTATTTTCTCCAAGAATTTTCCTCTAGGGCAAGCAATCGATCTTCTTTCACAATCTTGTGAACATGGAAATATGTATTGTAAATAATATATATAAAATCTATATCATATTACCTGTCATCTTTGGGAAGGGAGAGTCAAGGAGAGCACATGGATCACAAAATGTTAGAAAATAATTATTGAAAATTGTACCAAAATGCAATCTGGAAAATAAAAATTAAAAAATTGATTTTTTCATTTGTTCTTTCCTTGCTCAGAACTAGTGTTTTTCTATATGGTCACAAATGTTGTATACCCCAATTAGAGTTGTGTTGTTCTTTGTGATGGGAAATATCTTGCTAAGAGAAATAGAAAAGCTTATGTTACATTATTCAGATGAACAATAAGAGCCCAATTCTGCTTAAAAGCCACTCATTGTTATTTACCATTTGAATATATACTATGTGGAGCTGAACAAAATGATGGCACTAAAACCTAGACAGATTGGGGTGACCAGTTCAGCACTTGTCCAGAGCTATTTTTTTCTTTTCCATATACTATTTTCTAAATCCTCTGCCTTTGAGCCGATTAGTATTTTCTCTATGGTAAGGTTCCAGAGTTCTTATATACTTCGCAATCTGTCCATGATGCTTTTTTTTCACCATAACTAGGTGTCTTCCAAATTGCAAAATAACCAATAACATCCCTGAAACGTTTTTCTTGATTAATTAAACTGACTTAGAGACTATCTAGAAACCATGTTCTACCCCCCAATATTAAACATATATTCTTTTATCTTTAGGGACCATTATATCTCGAAATTCTGATAGAAGGGGGTCTGTAAAGGTGTTGATTGATTTATTGGTAATAGTCATGGTTCTGGAAAACAGGCATTCTTTAGAATGAAATATAAATGGACTCTGATTTTAAAAAAGAAGTATGATATTTCAGCACCTAATAATCTCTGAATCTTCTGGCCAAGGGATACTATTTGGCCAAGAAGCATCTGTATTCAATCCTGTATTGAGTTAAAGGAATAATACATGGAATCTTTGTAGCATATAAAACACTAAAGCATTTGACACATTCAGTAGATGTCATGATTTTATCATTATTGACTTATACTGTTTCATATTGGTAATGGAATTTAAATTGAAAATGATGGATCAGGACCATTAAGTAATAATAACTTAAATTTATATAGTGCTTGCTATATGCCAGGTAGTGTGCTCTTATTATGATCTCATTTGACCTCGCAACACAACCCTTTGAGTTGGATGCTATTATTATCACAACTTTAGAGATGAAGGAAACTGAGGTAGGAAGAAGCTGAGATTTGTCCTGGGTCACACAGCAAAGAAAAGTCTGAGATCAGCTTTTAACTTGTGTTCCTGACTCTAAGCTCTTCACTCCATCCATAGTTGCTCTAAATGTTATGCCCTGAGGCAATAGCACATGGCTTGTTTCAAAAATAAAAGAATCTAGGAACTAGCTCCTACTGAACCTAATTCCCATGAGATTTGATTTTGATGGTATTAAAAACATATTTGGGGAGATTAGATTCTGTATCTGGCATACATAGTTATTCCGAAAGATTCCACACACTGTAGTAAAATGGATCACAAGAAGTATTAAATGAATATTAGGTATTGTAATGAGGCAGGATGGCACAATTGAAAATATACTAACTCTACAGAGTCAGAGAAACTGGATTGGAATCCAGAATGTTACATTTGCTCATTACCATTCTATCCTTACTTCCTCCCTAGTCAGTCACAACTTTTTGTCCTTTGAATTCACCTATCACTTTCGCATTTTTGCAAGGTATTTTTCATTTTCTATTTTGCATGCCATTGTGTCCTCATCAGAGCATATGTCAAAAACCTACCACCCTCTATTAGACTAAAAGTTTCTTGAGTGCTGAATTAAGTGTATACAATATATTCTTGATACGCTTGTGCTGTTGAATGAAACAGAACAAAATTGGCATTAGGGAAAAGTGGATGAGGTTTGACTTTGCTTCCTATACACTTTCGCATTATTAAGCATCAGTAAACATTTGAAAGGAAACAATTTGATCAGAAATGCAAATAAAAATTTAAAGGATCAGAGAATTAGTATTAGAGCAGGTGTCTTCTATTCCTCTGAATATTTGGCCATCTATCAAAAGTCAGTATATTTGCCAACCTCATTGTGCAATTTGGCACACTCTGTGATAATAAAAATGCAAATCCTGTATAAAACAGTAGAGCAGTTGGCATATTCAGAAGATGCAGTAATCTCATTCTTGCTGTCTTATACTTATACCACTTGACCTCTTGTCTCATATTTTCAATCAAAACTTGCTAACACCTATTGATTGTTGAACAATATGTGCACTGCTGATATCCCCTACTTCTCTATTCCTACCTTCCATTCCAATAAGAAACTTTTAAGGAGATTAATGCATGAGGTAATTTTTTCAGGAAAATTCTCAGCATCAACTTTTTGGTTTTTTTTAAGTGTTTTTGAAAGAGGGGAAAATACATTGACATAAACTTGTGAGTCATGCTGTGTGCTCTTTTTGTCAAGCTGGAAACATTGCTTTTCTGCAGCCTTTAAGAGAATACCTACAGGCATGCTGTCAAACAAATTATTTATTCTGCACCTGTACTTCTATAGTATTAGGATACAATATTACTCATTAAAATAATATAATGAATTTTGATTTTTTTTCTCCTGGAAAACTAATCCCACTAACCTTTTCTTTCAATAGCCCATTAGTCAATAGGAAGATATTGCTATTTGTGTAAAATATTTTAATCAGACCAAAGAATTATTTGACAAATGAGAGTACTTTGAATATGCAGGCAATTTCTGAAAAGAAGGAAGAAAAAAGATGTCAAAAACTTTGTGAATTTTTCAGATCCAAGAAAAAATGGTTTCTCAAAACATTTTAGATTTCTCTAGTGAAGATTTCATATAATGGAAAGCTATACAGATTCCATCATTTCTCAATATCTCTCAGTATACTTTTAGGAACAAATGTTAAATATTTTTATCTTGTTAGTTTTAGACAAAACAATGTCAAATAAGTACGCCTTCAGCTTGAACTTAAATCAAGCCAGCTTAATAAGTCACCTGAAATTAAGAATGTATAGATGGATATAAGTAGAAATGTGTACCATGGAGTTTTCTTTAATGTCATAAAACATAACCCACAAATTAATCATTTCAAGTTATCCAGAGAAATCAACATATTAATACTGTGAAATCAATGAATAATATTATTTCAAATCATATCTCCAAAGGGAATATAGGAATTTCTGTGTACTTTAAGACATGATTTCAATTCAATAAGGATCTACTTTGTTGCAAGCCCTGTTCTTGGTGTTGGGGATATGGAATATAAAAACAAAATAGTATTTGACCTCAATGTCATTGTATTCTCTTGTTGGTAGGAAATAATATGTAAACAGATTAATAAATACAATATAAACAAAGTAAACACAAAGTTTGTTGAGGTAGGAAGGGAAAGAAGTAACACTTCTAAGGATCAGGAATGGGTTTCTATAGGATGTGACATTTGAGCTGTATTTTGAAAGGAGCCAATGATTCTAAAAAGTAGATATGAGAAGAGAGAAAGAAAGGAAGGAAGGAAAAAAGGGAGATAGACACAAATAATAAATATCTCAGATGAGATTTGAATTAAAATTTTCCAGACTGTATGCTTAGCACTCTATTCACTATGCTCCGTAGTTACTTCTGAGGCAAGGGGGCTCTCTGACCAAAATAACTTCCCCCCTCCCACTAGATTACACCATCTCCAAATGCAGGCATCCTGAACCAACACTACTAGGGTTCAATCACTCTCTGACCCTTTTCGAAAGGGTACTCTGTCGCTTGAAACACAAAAGTGGGGATCTCTTTTAAGATTTACTGGAAAATAGATTGCCCCTTTCTTGACAAAACTAGAAGTATTACTAGAAGTTATTCTGCCCTCTGGCAATTCCACCCCATTGCCATCCACCCAGATTCAAAGACTGATTTCTATTTGTGTCTCAAGATCTGCAAAGATCATCTCACATATCCCCTGTAATGATTGAAATTATTTTCCAAGAGCTCTTTTTTTTTCTACTATCCTGCTTATCTCACAACTCAGACATCTTCCCCTAATACAGCCACTTTCAATTCTGTTTCACATACAGAGGTGGTTATCCTTGCTAAGGAAAAACCCTCTCCATAAATTCAATCCAATTGCATCCCATATTCTCCAGAGGACCATGATCCTCACTTTCTATTCCTCAATTTCTCCCTTTATATTTGTTTCTTCCCTGCTCTGCCTAAATGTGTAAAAACACACTTTTGTCTCTTCCATCCTAAAAAGAAAACAATACAAATAATCCTCTCAATGCTACAATCCCTTCTTACCATTATCCAATATCTTTCCTCCCTTTCTCAACTAAACTGCTTGAGAAAAGCTCATCATTTGTTTTTTCTTCATCTCTTCCTCTCTTATAAACTCTCTATAGTCTTTCCTTTGAACCCATTCAACTGAAACTCTTTGAAGTCATCAATGATTATTTAATTACCACTTTAAAAACCCTAATAATTTTTTACCACTTTAAACTCTAATACAGTTGTTCACCTTCTTCTCCTTAATGTACTCTCTTCTACATATTGCTACATATTTTTGTAACTCATTTTTCTCCTTGTTCCACTTGTCTGAATATTCTTTCTCAATCTTTTTTCCTAGATCTTCCTCCAATTAGGTTATATCCACTAACTGTGGTATCTCCAGTGGCTCTGCTCTTTTCTCTCCTCACAATATTTTATTTTATTTGGTTCTTTTATCAATCTCCATAAGTTCAATTATCATACATATCACAATATCACCATGATTACCGGATCTATATATCCAGCTCTGGTCTCTCATTGTAAATATGCCTTTAAGATTTCTAGAACTGAAAATTTTATAGGTGTTTTGAATTCAGCATGTCCAAATCAGAACTAAAATTTTCCCCCAAATCATCCATTCTTCCAGACTTCCTTGTCATTGTCATATATATCTCCATCTTCTAATTTACTTAACATTGTAAACTAGTCATCATTATCAACTCCTCTCTAGTGCTAATTCTTGCCAGGGCTTGTCATCTCTCCCTTTAAATCCCTCAGAAATTCTACTTCACTCCACCCATATAATAATCTTCCTCACTTCACAGCTGGATCATTGCAATAGACTTATAGTTGGTCTTTCTGCTTCAATTTTCTTCTCACTCCACAAAGCTACAATGTAATTTTTCTTAAGTGCAAATTTGACAGTCACCATTCCTCACTCAGTAAACTCTAGTGACTCCCTCTTACCTTCAGCATCAAATATAAAAATATGTGGTGTTTAGAAAACTTCATAAATTGACCCCTTCCTACCTCTTCCATTTCATGCACTCTATTCCCTTCCATGTACTCACTGATCCAACACTTGCCTTTTTATTGTATTTTTCTCATAGCACTACATTTCTGTCCTCAGAGCTTTCTCACTGTGGTCCCACTTAATTGAAATGTTCTCCTTCTTCATTTCTACCTTCTGGTTCCCATCAAAACTCATGTTAAACACCACTTTCTTCAAAAAATCTTGCTTACTTCCCTCACCATCTACTACTAATTTATTTTTTTAATTATATTTTTATTTTGAATGTTTTCTCATAGTTGTTTCATGTTCTATCTACTACTACTAATTTCAAAAAGTGCTTCCTCTTCGCTCTGTGTATTTCTTAAAAAATTGGGTATTTTGGTGGCATGTTTCTCATTAAAATATGAGCTCCAGGAAATTTGGAGTCATGATTTTGCCATTCTTTGCATCCTCAGAGCTTAGCATTGGATCCAGCCCAAAGTAAATGCTTAATACATGTTTCTCTAATGACTGCTTCTGTAGATGTATAATTTTATGTTCTTGTGCTAAAGAATCTGTTACAATTCAAATAATAATTTTTTTAAATAGTGACCATTTATATAGTATTTACTTTGTGTCAGTCCCTGGACTAAGTGCTGGATGAGCATAATCTCATTTGATCTGTATAACATGCCTGGGATGTAGACACTATTCATTTCCCCATATTATGGATAAGGAAGACAAGACAAATTGAGATTAAATGACTTGTCTATGGTCACACACCTAGATTTAAACTCCAGTCTTCCTGATTCCAGGTATAGAGAGTAACGGAATTTTAATTTAAATAAAAACAACCATATCAACAAATGGAGGAAAAATATTTTAAAATATTAGTTTGATGAAGGAAAAAAAAGTTCCTGGTCACCATAATTCATAGAACTCAATAAGTCCAATATAATATGTTTTATCTTTCTTCCTCAGAAGCATTATACATCTGAGTCTTCACCACTTTATAATTTGTCATTCTCTTATTATCTCCACAGCTAGGGCTATTCTGTGCTTTGTCATATCTCATCTTGAATAGTGCAACTTTTTTCCTCTTTACTTTTTTTTTCACTTGATTCCAAGTGATTACGAGGAAAAAATATTTCTCACTCATTATGGCCTCTCTCCCAATTTGCCCCTATTTAAATCATTTAATTTACTCCTTCTTTTCTTCCCTTTTAAGTTCAAGGATATTCATGCTTCTAAAGACATCCTTTCTACTTATTCTCTGGCACTGGGCATTGAAGGGGGATAAATAACAGCTTGAGCTGACAAGTAGAGTTAAGAGTATCAACAAATAACACCATCTCTCCAGATTTCACATGTATTCAGCACAACTGATCTTATAGGTCAAAATTATAGTGACATAACTGCTATCCTTTGTTTCTTTTCTCCTCACCCCAGAATTTCTAGCATTGACACTGTCCAGAAACTTGCTAACATTAACAGTATAATTCTAACACTTCTTTCACCTCTACTCAATAACCCTTAAACACTATTTAATTCAGTTACTATATTACTCCTTCACACTATCGTTTCTATTTTGCACCATAAAGATTCTTGAGGTTATATATATTTATATTATTTATATCCTCTGCTCCCGAATGGCAGGATTGTGAGGTCTTTATACATAATTTATTTATTTTTAATTCTTCAACTTGAGAAACTCTAGGGAATGTGACCAGTTATTATTTAACATTTATGTCATTTTCCTAGGAGTATCAAAACTTCTGCATTTATTTTTCTAAAAAAAAAATATTCGATCTTGTTTAAGCTAAAGTGTAATTTTTATAGGGACTGATTAGAAGGAAATGCTGAAGTAATAGTTTGAGAATTTAGTAATCTTGACCTGAATGAATCAATTAGTTAAGTAACAGTTTGCCAAAATCACATTTTATACTCATTTTACAATTGACAGAGGTTACCTTATAGAAATACTGTAAGATACATATTTTATATATCATTATTCCCATTTTACAATTCAGAAAACTGAGGTTCAGGCAAGTGAACTAATAACAACTAACATTTATATCATAATTTAAGGTTTAGAAAGCACATTTCTTCATAGTGGTCCTGTGAGGCTGAAGGTACAAGTATCGTTTTACAAATGAGAAAATGGAGATTTACCAACATAAGCGGTTTTGTCTGTAGTAATACACAAAGTGGGAGTGAACAAATACTCAGACTTGGGTCTTCTAGTGCCATATCTGATACTTTTTTGGATACATCACATTTCCTCTTATAGTACATTTATCCACCCAAGCATTTTATCACTGCTTCATTAATGCCTTAATTTTTATGTCACACAGACTGACATTTTTCTACTTAATTTAGTGGCAAAGCAAGATTCCTTCATTTGGCTTTTTTATTCTTTTATTTTATTTTTAATTTTATCAACTTAGAAGATTCCTCTTGTGCAGGAGTTCTCAACTTGGAACTCATAAATATGTTAATAATTATATTTCAATTTTGTTTTCCTTTGAAAATCCTATGAATTTTATTTAATTCATTTAAAAGTATTAATCTAAGAAGAGGTCCATAGGCTTCACTAGATTAATTACGAAAGGGGTCTATTATACAAATAAGGTTAAGAACCTCTTCTCTACTTGATAATGAGATTATAATCTTTCCCTCAATTTTTAATTACATCATTTTAATTCTTTTGGTCTGTGCAAAGCTTTCTGTTCAGACTACAAAGTGAGGAAATGAAACCCCCTCATTCAGAAAATGCATTTGTGAGGAAAGAAGAAAGGAAAGTGAAAAATATGGGGTCTGTCATTATGTAAAATTAATTTTAAGCCATTTTACTCACTTGAATGATCATTAATTCTAAAACAACCAGTCAAAACAGTTATTTGGCATCATAAAAAAGAAACACCAGCCATTTTCACTGAATCAACCATGTCTCCTCCATTTTTTCAATTGAATTTAGTACAGATATATAAAGCCACTCTTAGTAACTTCTCATTTATCCTTCTCAATTTTGTCCCATCACAGCTGGTTAAGTTCAATGGTTGAGACTCAGCTGGCACTGTACCTTGCATTGGCTCTAAAACGCCATAGAGTATGCTTTGATGAATACTGAGTAGAAGCAGTAGGCTCAGAAGAGCTTTTCCTAGTCTTCCTAATTCACAAAAGGAGAAAGGAACAGCTGTTGATTTGAGGAAAGGAAGTCTGATGAAAGCTACTAGGCAGCCAACCTGGCCTTCTGAGGTAGAGGATTCAGCCTTATATTTTAAAATACTATGAAATTTCAATAGGGAAAATAGAGTTGAAAGCCTGGAATATTTTTTAAAAGATTAAGAAGATTTCTTCTCCTCTCATTAAGTTAAATGTTAAAATTATTTAACTCTCCCTAGTGAGTTTCAATTCACTCAGTGAGTCAACAAGTATTTCCTTAGCATATACTATATGCAGATAGTAATGCTAAATTTAAGGTGTATAAAGAGAGGCAAAAAAAGTAATCTCTGTCTTCAAGGAGCAAAACGGGGCTGAAAATATGCAAATAATATAAAAAATAGCTATAGAATTGACACAATAATTTAAAAAATTAAAAGCACCTACCTTTCACCATGGCATTAATACTCTGTATTGGTTCTAAATCAGAAAAGTGGTAAAGGTCCAGTGTCACACAATGTGGAAGTGGCTGAGGTCATATTTGAACCCAGGATCTCCTGTCTCTGGACCTGGTTCTCAGTCCACTGAGCCACATAGCTGCATCTATAAGATAATTTTTAAGAAGTAACTAACAACTAAGGTTATTTTCTACAGAAGATGAAATGAATATTCAGGAAAGTAGTCAGGGAGGGAAATGAAGAGGGGTATTGAATGGGTAGAGCATTCCATGTTTGGGGAATTGTCAGTGCAAAGCCAGAATATCTTGGAGTTGAAGTACTTGGATGGAGAAATTGCAACTTTACCAATTTAGGTGTATCATGTAGTCTGGAGGTTATATAACGAGAAGCAATATAATTTAGTGCAAAGAATAATGGATTTGGAGTCAAAAGAACTGGATTTGAACCCTTATCTCTGATATTAGCTATCTAACCAATGAGTTCACAATATTATTCACAGAATTGTTATTAAATAAAGTACTCATTAACTGTTTAACAATCGTAATTGTAATATATAAACACTTGAGTGTCTAGTTGTATGTTAGTACTTTCTTATGAGCTAAGTGAATATACAAACATGGTATGAAAGGATTTGATATATACCATCAAGAAGGTTAAAATTACTTAGAAAGATATGTGTAATGTGCATACAACAATTAGGGAAGAAATTTAGTGTCTGATACATATAGCCAGTATGTGAAGTGTATCTGAAGTAGATAAAACACTCTTGGCAATACTCACAATGTCTATTTTAATTAGATCATTTAAATGAAGTCAACAAGGTTTTAGTTAAGTTTACTAATAATGTCAAATTGTATTTAGAACAAGGCAATAAATGGTAATCCCACATTGCATATCTGTGTAACTTTGGATGTTAATAGTATGTAAATTAAATATCAAGGGGATCCCAATTCCAAAAAGACTCACTTCATTAGGTAGGGAACCATTGAGTCATATGGTTAGGATCGCCAGCATGGCAATGCAGTTCCTGACGAGCAGAAGTCCATGTGGATGACTTGGCTGGCTCCAGGACTGGGACTAATGTAAACTCTGGCCAATTAGAAACTTATATTTGGAGGGATAAGAGGAGGTGGAAGAAGTGGATCACTCTCTCTGCTCTGCAGTCTCTATCTTATCAAATCTTGCAATCTTTCCCAGTCCAGGCTAAAGAAGCCTAGAGCAGCAAAAAACAAACAAAAAAAAAAAGCAAAACCTATACAAATATAAATTCATCATCTGGGATAACAACTGAAGAAAGGTCTCTACTAACTTCAGTAATATTAATCAGTTTATGAATATCTCTTTGAATTAAGAAAATGTGATTGAATACTTTTATCATGTTATTCATGAGTGAGATTAAGTGGGTCATTTTATAATCATCTCAGAACTTTGGAAAATTAATATTAATTTGAAACTCTTTTTGGAACCCCCAAAACAACTTTTAAGAACATAAATTGTCAAAGGGGAGAGAAAGTTGCTCTCTTCCCTTGGAATCATGAACTGAGCAAGCAGTCTGGCTCTGGGTGAAGAAAATAGCTAAAGGAGCTAGCCAGACACAGGGTGACTTGGGCATTGCTTTTTCTTTCTCTGGCCCATTTTTTTATTATTTAATGAATAATTATAAAATTATTCTCAGTTTCCAGAGATTTTAATCATGACTGTACCACCTATGTGCCAGACACTGCTAAGTATTAGAAATAAAACAATTAAAAGCAAAAATCTCTCATTTCAAGGAGCTCACAATCTAATGAGAGAGATAACATGTAAACAACTCTGGATAAACAAAATATATACATGATAAATTGAAGATAATCAGATAAGAGAAAGCACTACCTTTTAAAAAGATCAGAAAAAGGCTTCTTGTATGAGGTGGAATGTTATCTGGGACATGAAGAATGCCAGATAAATCACGAGGTAGAGAGAGAGCATCCCATGCCTGGTGGAAAGTCAGAGAATATTTCCAAAGTCCAGAAGTTGGGTGTCTTTTGTGAGGAACAGCAAAGAAGACCAATGTCACTGCATCACAGAGTACATTAGCCATATATAATAAGAAGACTGGAAAGAAACGAAGGGGGAGATTTTGAAGAGGTTTAAATGCCAAAAGAAAATTATAAGTGACCCTAGAGGTAATATGGTACTCCTGTGAATTATTGAATGGGAAGGAGAATGATCTGTACTTGAGGAAGATTAATTTGATAGAGTATGTTCTGGCTTGTGGAGAGACTAAAGGCAAGAAACCAACCAGAAGGCTATTATAATAACCAGGCATGAGGTGATGAGGTCCTGTGCCAGGATGATGGCAGTTTCAGAGGGCAGAAGGAAACATATGCAAGAGATGTTAGAAAAGTAAAATTGATAAGACCTGGAAACAGATAAGATATGGGAGGAAGGGAGAGACAGGGAGAGAGGAACTGAGAGAACACCAACCTTGTAAACTTGGGTGACTGGAGAAATGCTGGTGACAACTTTGAAAGTAACAAGGAGATTCTGATGTAGGAATTTCATTCTTGGGTGGGAGGAGAAAAGAAAATGTGGTTAATTTTGGATATGTTACGTTTAAGATACCTATGGAACATCTAGTTTGAGACAGCAAATAGGCAGTTGGAGATGGGAATTTAGAAGTTAGAGAGAGTAGAAGTTAGTGCTGCATAAGTATATCTGAGAATCATCAACACAGAGATAATAATTTTAACTGGGAGTTATTGAAATCACAAATTCAATGGTATAGAGGGAGAAAAGAAGAGGGAACCGGACAACCAAGACAGTAGGTCTGCATGATAGTCACTAAAAATCATTATCTGCTCAAAATTGTTGGCATTAAAATAAACATGAAAGGTAATTATATATTAATATGATCATTTCTTTCCCAAGTTTTCAGTTTATAGGGTTCTTTTTATAGAATCAAAGAACTTAAGATTACCAAGGTAAAGTTTAAAGGATATTAGAATCCATCTAGTTCTAGACAATAATTTAATATTTTTTGTAAAGACATTTTATTTTACCAATTATGTGTAATAACAATTTTCCACAAATATTTTAGGAAGTTATATGATTCAAATTGTCTCTCTCTCTTCCTTCCCTCCCCTTCGTAGAGCTGATAAGCAATTTGATCTGAGTTATGCATGTATTAATATGCAAAACATATTTCCCTACTGCTAAATTTTGCAAGACAGTACTCAATATAAAACTAAAATCCCAAAATAAAAACCCAAATAAACTTAATTGAAAAATTGAATGTTTTGATATACATTGCAATTCCAATAGTTCTTACTCTGTAGGTTGATAGCTTTCTTTGGCATAAGTCCCATAGAATTGTTCTGGATCATTGTATTATTGAGAATAGATGAGTGTATCACAGTTGATCATTCCACAATATTGTTATTACTGTATACAGTGTTTTCCAAGTTTTTTCTTATTTCATTCTGTAGGTCTTTCCAGCTCTTTCTGAAATTTTCATTCATCATTTCTTACAGCATAATAATATTCCATCATCATTATAAACCACAATTTATTTAGCCATTCCCCAATTGATAGACTTCACACCCCTCAGTTTCTAATTCTTTGCCACCACAAAAAGAGCTGCTATAAATAGTTTTGTACAAGTCGGTTCTGCCCTGCCACCCCACCTTCCTAAAATTTTTTTGGGAAAGAGACCTAGTAGTAGTATTACTGCATCAAAGGGTATGTGTGGTTTTATAGTTTCTTGGGCATAATTCCAAATTACCCTCCAAAATGGTTGGATTAATTCACAACTCCATCAACAGTGCATTAGTATCCCAATTTCACACCCTCCAACACTTTATCACTTTCCTTTACTATCATATTGGCTAATTAGATACGTGTGAGATGGTAACTCAGAATTTTTTTAATTTGCATTTCTGTAATCAATTGTGACTTAGAACAATTTTTATGTGATTAGTAAAGGCTTTGATTTCTTCATCTGAAAACTGCTTGTTTTATATCCTTTGACAAGTTTTCTAGACCTTAACTTTAAAGGAAAAGTTTAAGGTATGGAGAAGAAAAATGGATTGCCCAAAATTAAAGTTTATTGATTCCAAAGTCATCACTATTTCCACTGTATAATGTGTTGCCTGACACAAACTAAATTTACTGAAGAGTCAGTAAAAATTTTCATAAAATAGGACCTTTAAATGTCTTCTGTATTATATTCATTATTAAATGGCCTGAGAAAGGTTTCAGTTCATGTATAGACTTTTGTTGTTGCTGAGTTGTTTTAATTGTATCTAGATCTTCATGACCTCATTTGGATTTATTTTTTTGGAAAGGATACTGGAATGGTTTACCAATTCCTTCCCCACCTTATTTTACAGATGGCAAGACTCAGGCAAGCAAGGTTAAGTGACTTTCCCAGAGTCACAGGGAACTTGTCAGGCTCTGAAATTAGGTCTTCCTGGCTCGGGACCTAGGATTCTATCCACTGTGCCATCTAGTTGCCCCACAAATGTAGACTAGAGTGCTTCCATTAGATTTAAATGTAGAAGATTGTCACTGACACATTCACAGGTTGGAAAAATGTTTAAAAAAAAACTTTTATTACTGAGATGATGTTTGTGAAATTGTAGTCTCTCCCAATCCTTTTCAAGGGAGCTGATTTTCTCTGACATTGGGACAAGTGACTAAGACACTCATCTTTCCATCACTAACTGAACCATTCTGTACACTTTGTCAAGAAGAGTGGATCCAGGAATCAGGAGGTGTCGCCTATCTATTCAATCCCCACCACAGGACCAGTCCTATTTAGTTTGGGGGCATCCTTTAAACCTCAAGGTCAAAGTTATATAAGCACTAAATGCTTCCAAGCTCCAACACTAAATAACTAGGTAAGTATCTTGCCTTCAGGATTTTGCCCTCAGGGTTTCCTTTAACTTGCTATGCAAACTCTCTCTCCTAATTTTTTTCTCTCTGGAATTGTATTGATCTTTTATTTAATAAAAAACCTCCCATCTCTCTAAACAGCAGGAGCTGGAGTTTGCAATAGTCATTCATGCCACTTAACTCATAAGCAAGTACTGCAGCTGAAGATCCCCTCTCTGCTCCCAGTAAAGGGTTGTACTAGTTTTTCATGAGTCACATACCCCAAGTGGTTCTCTTCTTGCCCTACTCTATGACTCTAATTCCCCTTCTGTTTTGGCTGCTGGCCATGATCCAGACCCATCTCACCTCTGTGCCTCTCAGTTAATAGAATAGAGATCTCTCTGGAGTAACAAAAGAGATACTTTCTGCTGTCATTCTGTTTCTGTGTCTTTAATGTCAATATGCATGATGAGTGCATCTATTTCATCCTTGGATTCCATTCAGGACCTTTTTATTCCTTGCTCCCAGAACCTACAGAATATGTATTCCAAATAAAAGTATTACTTCCCCCACATACAGATCTACACCAAAACTGAGGAACATTGGTAATTTAAAACTTCAAATGGACTGGTTGATATATACATGACTCCGATTGAATGAGAGGGCAGGGAACTTTGGACTTAATTCACATCTCTAAGCAAAAACCAGACAAGGACAAAATCAGGATGATCGTGGCCTCTGTGTTTAGGTGGCCCTAATCATTAAAGACCCATCTTTGAAGTGAGTGGCAAAGGGAGATAAAACTTTGTCTATCCTTAGCCTCTCCATTTCAAATTGCAGTAATTTCACAGAAGTTGCCAAATTATTTCCTGAAATAGTTCAATTACGTTACAGAGAGACTATGTATTCTTACAATCATCACCCTCCTAGACATAACTCTAAAAAACTATATTCATTACTTTTGTTAGCAGATTACTCTATCCATTCATAGAGATGAAGACTTGAAATGAAAAGAATTTGACATGTTTTCGTAGGACTAATTTTGGCAGTATGGATTGATATAGTCATGTGTCCAAGAGCTAATGTGTTTTTTCTTCATTGATAATACAAATGTATTTAATATTAGAAGTTTATTTCTAGGGTCTCTCATGTTTTTAAAATTATTTGCTCAAAAATATTCAAAAAGAATACTAATCCAAGGAGGATGGACATGTTTAAGCTAAATGAAGTTAAAGTTGACTTGGCAGAAGCCCCACAAACTCAAACATTAAAAAAATTCAATTCTGATTTGATGCTCTCTATTTAGAGGAGATTTTTGTTCCTTTACCCTCACCCTCAATCTTTCTTGTTGGTTAGTGAATTCTGTAACATACTAAAAGATGGGTACTTTTGTTAGCAGTTGGCAGATAAATGTAAAGGAATTAAAGACTAATAGAAAAATCATAACCTCAGTATAAAGTCTTAGAGAAAAACCCAGAATCATTGTCTGTAGTGAACTTAGCTTTTACACCACATATGGGAATGAGTCCCTGCTTAAATGAGCAAAGAGAACTGAGAAACATACTGAAGATTTTAAAATAGGTCATAAGCACATAGAATTTGGAGCTGGATGAGACCTGAGAGATCAGTAATTTTCTAAAGTTCTTTTTCTTTAGCTAATGATGTACTTCTACTCCTGTCTATACATCCCCTAGGGTTTAGTTCTTTGAACAAATAGAGCTAACTATATTTATATAATATTAATCCTCACTAAATGGCTTTAAAAGAATGAGAATCACAGATATACCTTTCTTTACCTGTTTTTTCAGTGAATTTTTAGCAAAGATATATTAAGATTTAATGATATTGTCATATTAAAGAGTATTCTTAGCTGAACTCCATTTATCTCACGGGTTCTATTAAATGCCATCCTGCCATATAGCTTGGGCCTAAAAATGTTTCAGAACTGGCTATCTCCCAGGAATGACAGGCTCACACATGGTGTGGTGAGAGGAGAAAAGCTTTTAATCAGCCAGCAATCAGTCAGTCCTCCTTTGTTTTTCTATACAGCTTCTTGGACTCAGTCAACTATTCTGGGCCAAACTAAAAATAAAGGTTAATTTGTGCTGAACTTGTAAACAAAGCTCCATGTCCCACCATACTTCACACTAAATGCTGAAATGTGCATTTAAATAGCTTTGCTCTGAAAGAATAAAAATGGAAAGAGAAGTTCACAGCTATGAACAAGAAAAGTACTACTGTGTATTTTTGCTCTTTTGCAAATCATATACATGAGCCAAATTCAGTAAAATTTTAGAATATTCTAATGCAATTCATTGTGTGCTATAAAGCCATGCATATTGTGGCATAATCCCTGGTCTAATGGTAAAATCTGGTTCATTCAGAGGCTATCTAGACAGCCCAGTTCAAGACATGTGAAACTAAAGGAACTGAGATGAAGTTATGTCCCCTTCTTTGGAATTTTACTCTGTGATTTTTTTAACTCTAGTGCAAAACCAATCAAAATACCTATAAATTTGCTCCTATTCATATTATGAGTGGCAAAAAAAAAATCACTTCAGCAAAACCCTTTATGTACTTTTCCTCGGGAAAATATCTCTATTTAAATGAATCTTTTGGAACATTACATCAGTGTGATCAAATAGTCACTATGTTTGACCAAGAACAAAAATGTTATTATTATATTATGTTAATATATTGTTAAATGTAAGTATATGAATTTGGCCGGAACGAGTTTTAGAATAACAACTGATACTGTACACTGCAATAATTCCAAGTGGAAATTTAATCTAAATGTTAAAAGTCCCATCATTAAAAACAAAATTAAGAGAATGGAAAGAAGTATTTCATTTAACTATCGATAGGAAAAATTCCTGATCACACATGGGATGAATAAGATGATACAATCAGATATTTTGATAACAATTTTGATAACAAAATTTTTAAAAAGCACAAATGCAATTGACACAGATAGAATAAGAAGATCCACTGGGGGAGGGTAACATCTTCCTATTAAATATCTCTATTAACAACTTGATAATAGAAATATTTTGGAAATTAAGAACAAATATACAATGTCATGAAGAATCAGATAACTATTGAATGACTTAACAACAATAATACAAATCTAACCACCCTCTATGACAGACCTTTTCATTATTTTGTGCGTCATCAACTCTTTTTGTTGTATGTTAAAATTTATGGAAATTTTCTCAAAATAATATTTTAATGCATAAAATATAAAAAAATTAAAATGAAACCAATTATACTGAAATACCTATCTATATACAAATTAGATTTTGACACATAATTCATAAATTTCAGAGTAGCTAGATCAAAAAATCCAGCTAGTCTTCAACTTCAGTGAAGAAATATCAATGGATGATTGGTATGTTGAGACCTTTTGATAAAGATGGAATGGGTTATTTATGGATGCTCTATTTTCTCCTAAGCCCTCTTCTTTTCTTAATCTACAAAGCTCTCTGTGATCTCAGTTCCCCTTGGTTTAATTATCATGTCTGTACAGATGACTTCTGAATTACATATGAAATCTTAGTTTTTCTACTGATTTTTAGACCCTTTTCAATAATATATTGCCTATGAAACATCTATAAATAATCCTGTAGTCACCAAAAACTCTACATATCCAATTTTTAAAAAAAGATTTAATCATCTTTTCTAAACCTACCTTTTCCCCCACTTCTTTATTTCTATCAAGATCACTACTAAGTCACCTGAGTTTATAATCTACTTACTATCTGATGCATATTTCATATTTAGCTATTTTTATATATTTTTCCTACTTTTATGCACAATATGAACTTTTTGAAGGAAATGAGGGTTTTTTGTCTTCGCATACCAATAGCCTTGCAAAAATAATTGACACTTAATAAATGTTTGCTGAAAAAATTAATTTAGGGTATGGATCATACTTATATTTTTAAAGGTAATCATGTGCTCACTTATATCAGAATAAGTGAGTGCTACAGTTAACTTTGAGATGGAGTGATATAGTGAGCAAAAGAAGGAGCTAGAATAGACAATGGAGTAGAGGGAGACCTGAATTTGATCCTGAATTTTATGCATATTAGATCTTTGGCAGGGATGAGTCATTTAACCTTTCTTCCCCTTAGTTCCCTTATTTCTAAAATGAAAGCTATAAAAATTACTTGCCTCAAAGGATTATTGTGAGGATTAAATGAACTAAATTGTACATGAAGCACTATAAAAGTCATGTAATATGTGAGGGAAGCCCTTGATCTGTATTCAAAACCCAGTTCTGCTACCTGTGTGACTTTGGGAAAATAATTAACTTCAATAGACCTCACTTTCTCAGTGAGTTAATAACTCAATATATTTGGACTAGCTCCATGCATACTTCATTTATTTCCTAATTTTATTTAGACATTTTTTTTGCTGCTGCATGTCTATGTTCCACCTTTTCTCTCACATTTTCCATGTCTGAAGTCATAATCAAATCAATACTGTCTTTGATAATTCTATGAGTATGTGAATCTATCTGGCTGAGCCTTCTCTCACAGTACTTGTAACAGTATGAATTATGAATACCTCTAACTGAAAATGTTGTCTCCTGCTATTAGAATAGAAGCTTAAGGTCACAGATAGTCTTTCTCTATATATTTATGTTTTGTGTCCTGAGTGCATGACATATAGCAAATTTTAATATGTTTTTACAAAAATAATTCAAGAATTATTTAGTTTATGTATAATTCTACACACTTATGAAATTCAATTAAAGTTTTATTTAGCTATATATGCTATGAATCTAAAAAAGCATTCCAAAACTTGCTGAAAATGAATGATTATTTTATAAAAATCATACATATAGCAATAGGATTTAAATAAGTTTGCTCATTTTTATCCTGAAATGTGATTTTCAGAGAGAGATGAATAAAGTATGTTTTAAAAAGTTATCTGCAACCAACCTAGACATATTATATTCACATTTGATTTTTTTAATATGTTTGTAATAGTTGAAGATTTGATTAAAATAGTGACTTTTCGTAGACATTACAAAATGCTATTTTTAAGATCATATGTTTAACTGGACAAAAGACATATCTCCATTTCTTACTTTCAGTAAGAGCACCATTAAATCATTTTATCCCAATGAGAATAGGTTCTGCTTGTAATAAGATTTATGAAATTTATAAAATGCTCATTCTCTTTCACACATAAACATAAATTCATTTATATAATTAATAAATTGGCACATTTGTTACAATGACTAAGATAGTGCCTATTAACTCATGGACTGAGGTGTAAACAACTTGAAATAAACTGCAAGTATATTTCTAACTGAAAACAAAACTAAAAAAAGTGTAATCACCTATTTAAAAGAGTTCTAAAAATGTAACTAGCCATTTATGAAGTATTTCTCACTGAACTCCTTTTGGGCCTCAAATGGAATTTGAAATGGTTATCTCCACTGCAACTTCAATTTGGCTGATTTGCCCGTAATGATTCTGTATAAATTCCAATTGGCATGAGATCTGTAGGCCAGAACTCTATGAGAAGATAACAAAAGCTTATTTTGCCTGTTTGAAAGGGTTGGCTTACATGTGTGTCAGTAAAACGCCACATTGATTTTTACATTGCTTTCCTCTTAGAATCAAAACAGTCCTTAAATGGGCCAACACAATTTCTATTAAGTCCAGGGAGAGGCATGTAGAAACATCTGAGAACAGTGTTTGTAATACTCATTTTCAATCTATTATATTTTACTTATCATCCTATACCCTGGTTTCATGACTCTGGCTATTGCTTGAGGTTTGATGATCATTTTAATAGACTTTGTTTATGAAATGCACATTTAATATGGCACATGTCAAGTGGATTGCATTTAATCTTGTGAGATTTTTGCTCATAGCTGGTTAACTGAATTGGTTTGAGGAAATTGCTGATGAGGTCAGATTTATAATCTCCTCTTTCATACAGGCTTACTACTTCTGATTTTTTTTTTCCATTACCAGAGTCTGTACCGATATATAGACTTGGAAAATGAATTCCCATATGCATACACTTGATTATAAAAGAAATAAAGCCAGAAAAATGGATCAGCAGAAATTGAAAAAAAAATCATCACAACTCAAAGGGAAACAATTCCAAGTCACAACTGGAATTTTTCCCACTTCTGTGGCTTTAGAGTTTATAAAATACTTTCCTGAGAATAACTTTATTAGGTGGGTAATGAAAGTATCATAATACAGCATAATGTAATAGAAAGAGCATTGGATTTGGAATTAGGAAAATTGCATCCCAATCCTACTTTTTCAATACATGAGATTTATTCAACTTCAGAAGAGTTAAGCTATAAGTCTTTGGGTATGTCATTAAGCCTCTTGTCTAAGGTCCTCATCTTTACAATGGAAGGACTAGGATTTAGGTGATAAGTAAGGACTGACTCACCATTTTGCTGAGTTTTCACTTCATTACGTAACACAATCATCTTTACACTCAATCTAATGTGGATAGAATTTTTTTAATTACTTGCAAACTGTACTTTTCTAATTTACCTAAGTTTTTTTAATTATTATTTAATCATTGAGAACTTTAAAGTTTGGAAAGTGCTTAACATACATTGTGTCCATGAAGTCTTTTTTTTTTAACCCTTGTACTTCGGTGTATTGTCTCATAGGTGGAAGATTGGTAAGGGTGGGCAATGGGGGTCAAGTGACTTGCCCAGGGTCACACAGCTGGGAAGTGGCTGAGGTCGGGTTTGAACCTAGGACCTCCTGTCTCTAGGCCTGACTCTCACTCCACTGAGCTACCCAGCTGCCCCCATGAAGTCTTAAAAAAGGTAGTGCTATTATTACTCCAATTTCATAGAAGAAGAGAGTGAGGGAAAATGAGGTTCAGTAATATTTAGAGTTTCCCATCTAGTAAATGTCTGAGGCCAAATTTGAATTCAGGTCTTATTGATTCCCAATTTAGTATTCATTCCACAACATGAACTAACTATGTTTTTAGATGACATCTTCCAAATGTCTTTTTTATTGTACATTGCCCAAAGTAATCATTTCCTATAATGCCTACTACCTTGTTACTAAAGAACATTCTCCTCTTTAGCCCCAAAACATCATTTCTTATTAGAAAGAAATGAAATTAAGCAATGTTTTCTGATAAGTGATTTTGAACAAGACATAATATCCCCTACTTATGATTTTCTATTGCTTGACATAGAAATTAATGAATTTTGTTTTTTAAAAAATTATCTACAACCAACTCAGATATCACATTTGACCTGATTATCTCATATTTTCATATTTTACTTGTGTTATTGTAGGACCCTGATAATTTCCATGAAGAACTGAGGGATTGTCACAAGCCAGAGTTGCACATGCCCTCCAAAGACCATACAACAGTACTGCAGAGCACCCCAGAGTAACAATTACCCTATTAATAATGTTGGTCATGACTGTGGGAAGCCAATAATAGAATAGATAAAAATCTGAGACTCCTCTTTTGACTCCTTTTCAGATCCACACATTTCTTAATAGCATTATAAGTCCCATATATGGAAAGCTTTAAACAAAACAGCAGTTACTGGGTTAACAATTTCTCCACAAGAAAATTAAGATCTCTAAACTCTAAGAATATTCCTAAGTCAGCCAAGGTCAGAGCTAGACAAAACTTTATCCAACCAGGTTTAGTCCTCCCGATAAAAAATACAAGACTCAATTCATTTATGATATCTATAGAATATAGTTACGATTCTCAGAATTTGCTTGCTGATATCCAGGCAGCTAGATTTCAGCCTTGGACCCTGTTCTATCTTTGCTTTGAAGCCTCAAAGGATTTTCTTTTGTATAATTTGTAACCTCTACCAGCTGTAAAGTTTTTCTTTGTGTTCTTTGTGTGAAAATAGTATATAATATATAATACACTCCATGCTCCTGGAGACAAAACTGGAAGCATGAGCTAAAAGACAACTCCTGTGTCCCATTATTTCCTTATCAACTAAACTGTCCTTATCAGGTTATCAGAGATGATAAAAAGATCTCGAGACATGATGACACTTTTTACTCTCAGGTTCAAAAAAGAAATCCTAGACTGGATGGCCAAACTGTAGGATCAGGGAAACTGTAGAAGGCAAGGTAGTCTCCCTAATCCCAGGTCTTTGGAGAGACACAAGCAGGCTTGACTGGAAGGGAGGGGAAGGAACCTGAGGAGTTCTCCTTCACCTCCTCCCTCCCACTAAGCAGTTTGAGTCAGTTAACAGTTTGGTAATGGTGGACAATCTGGCTCGAAAATTTCTGGGCCCAGATGGTAAGTGGGGAAAGGCTAAACTCCTTATGATGATATCTTTCTCTGAATTATTTCTCCACAGGATAGAATTGGTGAAGCTTGCTGTCTTAAAAGCTCACTGGCTCAGACATTAGGATTACCTTCAGGGTCACCAGTAAGAGGTATTTGACTTATGGAGGTTGTGAGTATATCCCTGAAATATCTATATCCAGACACTGTTCCTAGTTAATAAGGGTTTAATGATATCAAGAAATAGGAAGGAAGATAAGGGTAAGGAGAAAACTACCTAAACAATTAAGTCTAAAACAGCTCCTCCCCCCAAAGGGGGAAATTATCTTGAATGCCTGATTTGCTCTCTAACCCTATAAATATTCTTCATCTAAACCTAGATAGCTAAACTAATATAAACAGTGATATTGTTGAAAGGTCTAACCAAAATAAAACAGGTTTGGCTGTCAGTGACTGAATGGCTGAGCTCAGAGCCACCCAGCTTGCAGAGACAGCACCCAGATCAGGATCAAGACCTAACACCCAAGACCTAAGACACAAGACCCAAAACCTAAGACCCTCCTAGCCAGGTGTCCTGTCTTTTTATACCAAGACTCCAACTGCCTCTAACTGCCCCCTCTCAGAGTTCTAGGGGGTACTATGGAATTTTGTGTTGCAGGTTGAACCCTTCTCAGCAATATGGATCCCATAGTTATATCATTTTTGTATATTGTTCTTCTAGCCTAGTTTTTCATACAAATCTCATAAATTGCATAATTCATACAAGTCTCACATGGTTTTGAATTTCTCATATTTATCACTTTTTAAATGGAATTTTATTTCCCATTTTATTACATTAGCTAATAATAGTATATGTTTATTTTTAACCATATTTGGTTATACATCAATTCTTTCCAAGTTTTTTTTCCTTTTTTCTTTATTTTTGCTGCCACCAAAAAAAAAATTCTATCAAAATTTTGATGTGTTTGTGAGTTTGAGTAGCTAGAAGGAATAATGTACAGAGCAGTTAGAAAAATCAGAATTCTAATCCAACTTCACACACTTATTATCAATTTGACCATTGGGAAGTTATTTAACTTCTATCTCATTTTCCTTATTTCTAAAATAGAGATAATAATAGCATCTACCTTCTATGGGTTTTATGAGTATAAAATGAGATATTTATAGGGCCTTTTATAAATCTCAAAGCTCTATAAATAGTAACTATTATTGTTAGTATAAGTGGTAGTAATACTCATAATATTTAAATAGTAGCAGTAGTAATAGCACTAGTACTAGTAATAACTAATGTTTATATAGCATTTAGTATTTGCCAGATATTATATTAAACATTTTACAATTATTATCTTACTTGATCCTCACAACATCCCTGGGAGGTAGGTATTGTTATTAAACTTTGTTTTAAAGATGAAGATGTTAAGGCAACAAGAAGTTGTTACTTGTCCAACAAAACACAACCAACAACCTGTCTGAAGTCATCTTAAAATGCATGTCTTCCTGACACTAAGACTGACATTCTATCTATTCTACCACCTAGCTCAAATAGTAGTAATATTTTGTATTAAATTTTCCTTGGGAGTATATAATCAATAGTAGGGTTGTTGGGTTGAAGGATATGAAGGCTTTAGTAATTTTTATTACTTTCAACAATATTTTCTATGTTCTCTTAGTCTCAGCAATATTGACTGAGATTCTGTTTTTTCCTATATTGCCTAGAACTTTTCTATTTCTCTTATTGTTAGTGATTTAGAAAACTTAATGGGCACTTATCATTGAATTTGGCTATATTCCCTAATTATGATTTACTTATCACTCTTTTATAGTTCACTAACAGACTTTCTATGTAGAACAGAATATTAACTATGGGGGAAGAGCCAAGAGATAACACTTCACAAATGTCTCAATAGATACTTGAAGAACTGAATAGTATATCCCAAGTGAAAATTCTGTATTTTTAACAAAATGGTTAAAAGAATTAAAGAAAGAGATTTGAACATTCAAAATTGAGAGTACTTTTCAGTCTAGTGACAGTGAGCCCCTTACCGTCCACTGAGTAAAACAGTCATCTCCCAAACATATGTGGAATACTCTCCTTCCTTATCTCCATCTACTGGCTTCCTTCATTTCTTTTTTGTACTCAGAAGTATTTTATTTTCCTAATTACGTGAAGTAATAATTTTCAACATGTTTTCCAAACTTATAAGATCCAAATTGTATCCCTCCTTCCTTTCCCTTCCCTTTCCAGGAGATGGTAATTAATTTGATTTGGGTTATACATGTATTATTCTGCAAAACATACTTCCATATTGGTTATTGTTGTAAGAAAATACTCATATAAAATAAAACTCCCAGAAAAAAAACTGTAAATAAATTAATTTGAAAGATAGAATGCTTTGATCTTCATCTGACTCCAACAGTTCTTTCTCTGGATATGGATAACATTCTTTGTCATAAGTCCTTCAGAATTTTCCAATATTGCAGAGAGTAGTTAGATATTTCACAGATGATCATCATGAAATATTTCTGTTACTGTACAATGTTCTCCTGGTTCTGCTTTTTCCTTCATCACCAGTTCATGTAGGTCCTGATTCTCATTTCTTATAGCACAATAGTATTCCATCATTATCTTAAACCACAATATATTTGGTCTTTTCCCAATTGATTGACATTCCTTCAATTCTAAATTCTTTGTCACCACAAAAAGAACTACTATAAATATTTCTGTACAAGTAGATCCTTTCCCTCTTTTCAAAATCTCTTTGACTGAGGTACTTACCTCACACCTATCAGATTGGCCAATATGGCAATAAAGGAAAGTGGTAAATGTTGTAGGGGATGTGGCAAAATTGGGACACTGATGCATTGTTGGTGGAGTTGTGAACTGATCCAACCATTCTGGAGGGCAATTTGCAACTATACCCAAAGGGGACTATAACACTTTGTGTGTATGTGTGTGTATACACACCCTTTGATTCGGTAATGCTCCTACGGTTCTGTATCCCAAAGAGATAATTAAGAAAAGGGAAAGGAACTACTTGTACAAAAATATTTATAGCTCCTCTTTTTGTGGTGGCAAAGTATTGGAAATTGAAGGGATATCCATCAATTGGGAAATGACTAAACACATTGTGGCTTAAGATAATGATGGAATACTATTATTCTCTAAGAAAGTGTAAGCAAAATGATTTCAGGAAAAGCTGGAAATATATGTAGGAACTGATGCAGAGCAAAATAAGCAGAACTTAGAGAACATTGTACACAATAACACCAATATTGGATGATGATTATCTGTAAAAACTTGGCTACTCTCAGCAATGAAACGATCTGGGACAATACTGAAAGACTTATTATAGGGAATGCTATCCATCTCTAGAGAAAGAACTTTTGAAGTTGTCTTTCACATCAGTGTCTCTTTGGTTTTATTTGGGGGTATTAGTTATGTATGAGTGTGTTCTTACAAAAATGACCAATATGGAAGTGTGTTTTGCATGACAATAAAATTTTTTAAAAATTAAAAAAAAAATCTCTTTGGGTATAGACCGAAGTAGTATTACAGGATCAAAAGGTATGGACTACTTTGTAACCCTTTAAGCATAGTTCCAAATTGCTCTCCAGAATTTTTGGAGCAGTTCACAACTTCACCAACAAGGTATTAATGTCCCAAATTTCCCTCATCCATTCCAACATTCATCACTTCCCTTTACTGTCATATGGGCCAATCAAATAGGTATGTGGTGGTACCTCAGAGTTGTTTTAATTTGCATCTCTCTAATCAAATGTGATTCACAACATATTTTCATATGATTATTGATAGATTTTATTTCTTCATCCAAAAATTGCTTATTCATATCCTTTGGTCAATTGCCAATTGGGGAATAGGTTGTATTCTTATAAATTTGCCTAAATACTTCATAAATTTGAGAAATTAGACCTTTATCAAAGAATTTGTTATAAATTTCCCCAGTTTTATCATTTCTTTTCTAATCTTGGTTACATTGGTTTTGTTTGTACAAAAACTTTTTAATTTAATTTAATCAAAATTATTCATTTTATATCAATGATCTCTATATCCGGTTTGGTCATAAACTCTTCCCTTCTCCATAGATCTGCCAGGTAAATTATTCTATGTTTCCACAATTTTCTTATAGTATCACTGTTTATATCAAAATCACATAGCCACTTCAATCTTATCTAAGTATATGATGTGAGATATTAGTCTATATCTAGGTCCTGGCATACTGTTTTCCATTTTTCCCAGTAGTTTTTCTTAAATAATGGGTTCTTATCTCAAAAGCGGGTGTCTTTCAGTTTATTAAACAATGGTAACTCTAGTATTTCATCCTTGAAAATAGTCAGTACCAGACTGTTTTGATATTACTGCTTTATAGTACAGTTTGAGATCTGGTACTATTAGGCTACCCTCATTCATACTTTTTTTCTTCATTTATTCTCTTGATATTCTTGACCTTTGTTCTTCCAGATGAATTTTATTATTTTTGTAGTTAAAATATTTATTTGGTAGTTTGACTGGTATAGCACTGAGTAAGTAAATTGATTTAGTAGAATTATCATTTTTATTATGTTAGCTCTGCCTACCCATGAGCAATTAATATTTTTTCAATTATTTAGCTCTGACTTTATTTTTGTGAAAAGTATTTTGTAATTGTGTTCATGCAATTCCTGTTTTCATCTTGCCAAGTAGACACTTGAGTATTTTATATTGTCTAGGATTATTTTAAATGAAATTTATTTTTCTCTCTTGCTCCTGAGTTCTGTGGGCAACAAAAAGAAACACTGAAGATCTGTGTGTGAGTTTTTTAGTTGATTCTCTAGGATTTGCTCAGTACACCAATATATCATCTGCAAAGTTTCCTTCATTTTTTTGATGTAACACTTTTCCAATTAGTCTAGAACAAGCTTGACTTATATTCTTGTTTTGCCTTGACACCAATAATAAGGACTCATACTGTTTCTGCTTATTTTTAGGAGTTTGGCTTGCTTCTTATGGTTTGAAATCCATAGGTATCTCTATGTTTTCCATTTCTTACTCATCAGGAGATAGAAACAATGCATGTTAGACATCCACATTCTTCCCTGGAATTGGAATTTTATTTTTCTTCCAATTACTACCCATATATTGGCTCACATATATCAGAAAACATAATCCTTTCCACTATTTTGGCTGAATGTGACTTACAGATGCATTTTATAATAGATAATATTTTTCTTCACCTTAAGAAAGACATTTTATTTTTAAATTAATGTAGGATTGGTTTAATAATAATACTGAAAGAACTCACAAATTAGTTTGTAGGTATTTTTTTATTTCATTCATAAACCTGTTTCACATTTATAAATTAAAAAAAGATTATGACAATGAGATTTCTTTAATACAGGTATTGCTTTATTTTTATCTTTGTTTTATCAGCAAATATTATGTGTCCTGTTTATAGTAGGTGCTTTATAAAAATTTTATTCTTTTCTCTTTTAAATGTCCAATTTTTTCTCTCTCCTTTCATCTTTCCCCCTCTTAAATGCTTCTTACTGATAATAGTTTATCTCCTAGACAAGGAACTTCAATCTTATCTTCCCAGATTCCACATGACCAATGGGAAGAAACAACTGTTCTATCTAATTTGCCCATTATACCTAATTAATGTTAAAGTTTGAAAAAAGAAAATGGTTTATTATAATACACAACTCTAATGAAAATATGATACAATTATGTGAATTATATGTACAAAAATAGAAATCATAGCACAGCATCTTTTCTTTTTATGTTTATATATTTTGGAAACCTTTGATCCTTTTCAAGATTTTTATGTATGAAATATTTTTTCACCTCCCAAATAAAAATGCTACCATATGATTTTGCTTTGCTTTTACTTTTTCACACAATTCCATTGTTTATTTCTGTTTCCAGAAACTTGAAAAAAAAAGTATAGCTTTCCAATCTCAGTTGTGTGACTGAATGAGGACAGGCACCATAACAGTCTCAGCTACCATAAATCACACTTGTGAGTTTCTTTGTTCACCAGACTTTCATCACAGATGTCAGTATTCTCCCTGTTATCTCCCCTGAAACAGGATCAGATTTACAGAAACAGGCCATTTGATTCCTATTACTTTTTGTGAGTCTCCACATCCACTGACAGAACAAGACTTGTATTTCATTTTAGGAACTCTCGAATTGGATACCACTGGGATGAATGTTGCTATACAATAAAAGAATACAAAGACATTGTGAATTCTTCATGTAAGGATTAGAAAAAAACAGTTTTCTATGTCCATTTGCCCAAAAAAATACTGTTTTGGAAACTTTTCCTACTCTGCATTTCAAAGTAATCCTGATATGGGAAAAATGAGCCAAAACTCTTCCCTGGCAATATGAGACTTATGGTTTCAAATAAGTAAAAAGTCCCTCTAGGACTATGAGAGAATATGTCATATTTTCTCATTTTATATTCCAATTATAACATATGAGTATATGTATAGCTCATGCACACACACATATATATATATACATATATATATGGGAGTGTATATATGAAAAGAGAGAGAATTATGTGGGTATATATATATGTATATATATATATATTGTTTTTCAGAGGATATCTAGCCAAAAGAAGCTTCAGTTATTTGCTTATCATGCTGTTTCCTCATAATCATAATCTAATTTCCTCATAATTTTTAGGAATCTAGTTTCCTAATAATTATAAGCATAACTAATACTAATCATAGCTAATTAAAAATGCTTAATGCTAAAAAACATTTTATTTATGTTACATCATTTGTTTCTCGCTACAAAGTTGTGAGATATATGTTATTATATCCATGTGACAGATAAGGAAAACCATACTGACCATTCAACATAAACAGACCTAGGAAATATTATTGAGAAATAACCAATAATTATTTTTAGATTTTTAGTCTCATCTTCTCCAAAAAGGAAATCTTTTAGTTTCCCAACAATCCAAAGGCTAAAGTACATTTTTCTGGAGGTAAGTAGAATTGTAAGGACTTCATTATCTCAATCTAAATTGTATTTAAAAAAGACACCCAAAACCAGCTACTAGTCCACAAAAGGCTTCCCAGAAGCTAAACTTCTTTAATTATGCAAATGGGTCTTATCAGCTAAACATAATTGGTGATTTGCCTTTACCTCTTGTTTTTATTTTATTGTTCATTTTTCCCTAATCTTAAAACATGTTTAAAAAATGCAGTACAAGTAACTAGCATCAACTTGCCATAATTAAATTAAATAAAGTCCCTAATAAAGACATTCTAGATTATATAATGAATAAAAAGAAAAAAGTGAACTGTGACATGGAAGGGTTTCATGCTAAAATTGAATACAAAGTGCATCAATTCAAATTTTGGCCTATCATATGCTAACTCTGTACCTTAAGTAAGTCACTCAACCTTCTTAGAGCCTCATTTTACTCTCTGTAAAGGTACCTTACAAATCTAAATCCATTCCATTATTTTTCCTTACACACCACACCAAAATAACAAATAGAAATACCAAAATGGGCTAAAACCACCATACATACAGACACATACTTATATCCCCATAAACCCACATGCCAAGGAAACAAATAATATTGTCCATATTTCTTTAAGATAGTAAAACAAATCCAGTAAATATTATGCCTATTATTTTCTTCTACTACATTTCTACTTCCTGCTCTATAACGATGAAAGAAGTCAACCAACTTTATTGGACTGAGTCCACTACATATTTAGCCCATTTAATCGAAACATCAAACAATACATTCACTGCTTTCAAACTGATTACTCATGGTATAAACATACACACATACATACACCATACAACTTCCCTAAATCTTTTCTCTCAAGATCCCCTAAACATCCCTTCCCTTATCCTCTCTGCCAACCATTTCCCCTTCTTACTTTAGTGAATAAAAGTGATCTCCTGTGAGTTACCTCTCATCTCCATCTACATTTCAAGATTTTTCAAAATTATCTTCCATTTTCTCCTCCTGTCAGTATCTATTGAACAGATAATCCTTCTTGTTATCAAAGCCAATATTTCTATTTTTACCCATGATAGTTCTCCCCTTCCATCACTTTTCAAAAGTTATTTCTTCTTTCATTATCTCTCATTAATCTTTGATATCACCTTTTCTACTTAATACCTCCCTGAAATCTACAAATACACCAAAGTCTCTTTCATCCTTAAAAAATAGCCTCACTTAGCCCAACTATTCTTTTCAAGGTAACATCATCCAAATGGATGTCTCACGGGTATATCAAACTCAACATTTCTGAAATAGAACTCATTATATTCCCCTCCTCTAAATCATTTATAATTGCAAATTTCACAGAAAATCACACTGTCTTCCCAATTACCAAAATTTACAACCTTAAAATCATATTTTACTTCTCAGGAACTGCAATATAAAACAAATCACTCTTCATGTCTTATTAATTTCTATCTCTACAATATATCTCAGCTATATGTACTCACAGCTTACACCATATCCATCCTAGTTCTGGACTTTTCTTTTCTTTGCTATTGTAATAGTCTCCTAATTACTATTTCTCTAACAATCATGTCTCATTTTCAACCATCTTCCACATAGCTTCAAAATTATATTCCTAAAGTTCTGGTTTTGCTATATTACATTTTGCCTCAGTAAGTTCTAATGGTTCCCAATTGCATAAAGAGTAATATGTACTATTCTATGGTCCATATTTAAAATGTTTAACAACATGCTTCTTCTAATTTACCTTCTACATATATTTGACTCTGATATATGTATCATTCATACAAGCCAAACAAACTTTTTTTTCTGTGCCTTAGAAATAAAATTATAGCACTTCTCTACAAACCTATTCAAAGGCTATCTCCAAATCTTAGAATAATTTCCCTGTACAGTCTACTTTTGGAATCCTTAGCTTTATTTAAAACTAAACTTAAAAATTACAACCTAGAAAAGGTCTTCCTGACCTCACTAAACCACTCACTTCCTATACAAAATATTGATATTATGTCTATAGTTCTTGCATGATACTTATATTTGTATAGACTCCATATGGCTTCCCATTATTATATTCGTTTCTAGGAGGCCAAAATGACATACTTTTGTGGTCTCTATCCCCAAAATATAGCACAGTTCAAGGAATCTAATAAGTGCTTAGAAGTTCTTCTTAACTAATTTTCCAGTGACAATATTATAAGAAAAAGAATCAAATAAATATATCCTAATGCCATCTTCAACTACATAAAAACATAAAAAGAATAGAATAGATAAGAATATGTGATGATAAGAAAACCAGAACCATATGAAATAAGAGATCAGACAAAGAAAATCAGGAGAAATTGAGAATTGAGATAAAAATTTGATGAAATAATGAAGTAAATTACAAATATGAAGAACATAGTCAATTTAATTATAAAAGAGACTTCACAGCATCAAAAATATCAAAGTTACAACTTCAGAAAAGTGAACTAAAATGTTCAAAAAATCCGGAAATGCAGGCCTCAAATATTGTTGAAACATCCAAAAAGGATTAATAAAACTTGGAATCCAATTAAAGATGTAGAATACAGATAATAGCAATCTTAAGAATCCAGAAAAACGGAGTAATTTTAACATTATGTTTCAAGAAAATGCTGAAAATAAACTTAAATTGATCGAAGTATCTCACTTTAAACAAACTCCCTAAAGCCTGAGATCCTGACAAGGAGAAGATAAAAATTTAGCATGTCTTTGCAAGCCATAGTCTGGTGGGAGGTGAGGGGGAATTTTAGATACCTGAAAGATAAAGAGAATGTTTACATAAACAATTACAACTGCAGAATTTTGAGAGAGAACATTCATAAAGCTCAGAAATTTGAATAAATATTTAGGAAAAGTAAGAAGTAAAAGGCAGAGAATCAGAGTTATTTAATGAATATAATTAATCATGCTTTATGAAGATTGGAAAGACATATTTCAATAGGAAAGAGAATCCTATAAAACGTATGGACAGAGTCATTTTGAGGAAGCCTTCAACTAACAAAACTAGACAACCATTATAAACATTAGAAATAGCCATGACAAAACAACAACAACAACAACAACAACAACAACAACAACAACAACAACAACAACAACAACAACAACAACAACAACAACAACAACAACAACAACAACAACAACAACAACAACAACAACAATCAACAAAAAAACATTAACAATATTTGTGAGTTCTTTATATTGGAGGATTCTGAGGAAAAGAATGTCTAAGAGGAAAGGGAAAGCATCAGAATAATCCCCATATGAAAGTCCTGTCTTTGGAAATATTGAAGTCTGATTTAACATCTACATAATTCTTATTATAATACTTTGTTTAGAATGATTTTGTTAAGTGTGGCTTAATAAGAAAAATAGAAAACCAAAAAAAGAGAAATATGATATACATTTTCTTCCTTGAAGGAATAAAGAAAAGACAAACCCAACAACTATAATGCCAAACACAACAAACTAAATGACCAATAAAATACAAATATTTGACAAAATGTTTTGAAAAGTAGATTCTAGTGTTTTACTGAATAGAGGCATGGAATGGAGAAAATTCAGAAAAAAAATTTAAAATAACTTAAAGATTCAAAATTAAAATTCATGCTAAAATACAACATATAAAATACCATATAACAATATATTGAATGTTTTTACCACAATATCTCAGAGAATTAATGACCTTAGTTTTAGGTCACTTATCTGTTAAAGTCTCAATTTCTTCAATTATGGAACAGTTTTTATATCTCCAATCCTGCCACACAGTATGTTTATAAGGTGGATCTTTTGAAAATCTTAAAAGTAATATGTCAGGTATTGTTGTTGCTGTCATTGTTGGTAATACTCCTAATAGCAATCATAGAAAGTGGAAGTGTAATTAATAATTTGATACAAAGTAGAATTCAAAGCAAAAAAAAAAAACATTAAAAGGCATTAAGAATATTGTGTTTTGATAAATGAGCAAATACCAAATAAGAATTTATCCAGCTTAAAGCTTTACACACATAATTATGTAACTAAATCTATGAAAGAGAGAAAGACAATTTCTTCACATCCTTACAAGGTGTAAAGGAAAAATAATTAATATAGTTATAGGACCAAAACCATAAAGAACTACTCACAGGATAAGACTCAACAATTTCAATATTTCTAAACTAATATGTGAATATAAATATTGCTGAATATACATATGAATAGATATTCAAATACTTTTAATGATCAGTGAAATAAAAAAAAAACATCTAAGCCTTAAGAGTTTTACTCACAGAATGGGATTAATTTTAAAAATGCAAATATCCAATGTTTTTTTTGGTTCTGGAGAAAGGATTTAAAAACATTACTGGTAAGGCTGTGGACATTTGAAAACATGGAGAACAAAGTGGTAATGTCTAATAAGTAACAAAAGTGACAATATCTTTGTTCTGAGTCATTTAATTGTAGAGATTTTATTCTTAATTCATCTCAAAAGGAAAGAAAAACAATTTAAAAATGAAAAGACCTATGTATAGAAAAATTTATCATTGTAAGTTTAAAAAAATTTATAATGAGGTAGTTTGACATGGTAGATAAAAATAAGACCACAAAGCCACAAAATCCTGGGCTCAGGTCCCATCTCTGATACAATCTGTCTGCGTGACCCTGTACAAGATAATTAACCACTCAATTCTGTAAGAATGTAGTTTACAGAGGGAAAAAGTTCTTCCTTGAATGGGCAGAAGAAATTTTTCATAATTCTGAAATCACATTTTTAGTTCTGATCACTAGGAATATTTGAATTTATTACATATAACATAAATGAAATATCATGGGGTTATTAAAAAGTGCTAATATAAAGTATATAAGGAACATAGAAAGGAATATGAGGGGGTACAGAATAAAATCAGCATAACCAAAATTCTGTTTAAACTAATGACAATGTAAGGGTCTAATGTATTCACTTAGGGTCCATTGATGAACTCTTGCCTGAATACCAGCATGTTATGCTAGTACTACCTAGACTCATCAAGAGTTCAGGAGAAGAGTAATGCAATTTTGTCCCTAGTACCTTTTGAATATAATTGGTTATTGGCCTCTGTTATTAGAAGGAATGTTTATATTAAATTAAATTAAAAACCTTTTGTGTATTCAAGTTTAATTATTCTGGGTCCGTGTGACTGTGGTTGCATTTTATTCATAAAATATACATATTTAGCTTTGTTCACTTTGGATCATTCAGATGGCAAATTCAGACATTTTAGACAAAGGGGAAGAATTTTTATCACCTAACTAAACTTGATATAAACCTAAAATATTCTGAAATCTTACTTTAGTTTACCTGTAATCATTTGTGGTTTAAATGACATCACTCTATGTAAACATTTTTAAAAACATGATCTCAATGAGTAAGTTTTGAATGACTAAAGTATTTTAGTAACTATAAAAGTTGAGGAGGGCAGGCCAAGATATACCAAGGGTGGAAAAATTCTATCTAGATCAGTGATTCCCAAAGTGGGAGCTACCGCCTCCTGGTGGGTGCTGCAGTGATCCAGGATGGCGGTGATGGCCACACTTTTTTTTGTACTACATTCTATTCTGAGTTAAATAAATAGTTTCATAATTTCCAGGGGGCACTAAGTAATATTTTTTTCTGGAAAGGGGACTGTAGGCCAAAAAAGTTTGGGAACCACTGATCTAGATCTAGAAGGGACAAAAAGCAAAAGCATTTCCTTTGTTCGAAGATGAAAGTTCTGCCTGCTTGATTCTGCCTTTTTTAATATGTGTTCAGGTCACATTTTTCCAATGCGTTTTTAATGTTTTTTTGACTGTTTTTATTGATGCTTATTAGTTTTCTAATAAAATTTTATAATCTAATGATATTCTCTGCATTTAAACTGAACTTTCAATATACTATAAGTTAAGTACCTGTTCCTGAGATGGTAATGGATTTTTATTAATTCATCTGTATTCACTCAGCATATTTCTTATACCATATTGCCTATCCACATTTGCTTGTAGCTATCCCTAAGGATCTATTCTGGTCCTTCTTCCTTTTTCTCTGTGTACATTCTGTCTCTTGATGGTCTCATAATTTCCAAAATATTTAATTATCACTTTCAGCTGAATGAATAAAAAATATTTATAACATTTAATTATTGTGCTGCCACATAGGATACAAAAACAAAAGCAAGTTGGTCCCTGATCTCTAGGAACTTGCATTCTAAGCTGGGAAAGGGAAACGTATTGGAGTTTGGTGGCCAGGGTTGGTAGCTTTTCTCTAGAAATCTTGGGAATCGGATTTGAGGCAATAAAATAATATTTAATTTGTATATGCTCTGCAGAGTCAATGGCAATAATATTGACCAAGCAAGAGAAAGAAAAAGGGGAGTAGGGTGGAGAAAAAGGAATATGTATCTACAGCAGTAAGAAAAATGACATGGCTATGGAAAAAATGCATGAGTTTTATGAAAAAAAAATAGAACTGTTTATGTTATTCTCCTATTGCCCACCTCTCATAACCATTTAGTTACCAAAGTATGCCATCTTTACCACCAAAACATCTCTGGTAGTTGTATCCTTCTAGATACTCACGCAGAAAATCTTATTATCTCAAACTATTTAAATAACCTTTCAACTGATCTCCTAGTCTCAAGTCTCTCCCCATTTATCTTTATTCCCATCACCTTATAAAGTCATATTTCTTTAGTACAGACTTAAGTATGTAGCTCTCCTCAATTAATTTTAATATTTATTACATCTATGGTAAAATATAAACTGTTCTGTTGAGTTTTTAAAGGCCTTCCAACCTTGTCCCAATTTTTTTATTTCCATCTTTGTCCTACACTTTATGATCCAGCCAAATTATTCCTCTCTCTTCTTCGAACACATTGCTCTCCATCTCCTGTGTCCATGCCTTTGACTGAGCAATTCCATATCTGGAATATGGCCTCTTCTCTGCCTAATATATGCCCTCATTTCCCTCCTGACTGAACTCAACATAATGAATTCCTGAACACTCTACCACTACTCTTTGAGTCCTTTCTCTAACTATGTTTTATTTATTTTGTATTATTTAAGTGCATACAGTTTTTCTTTCTGTAAATTTCCATTCTGCAAATTTGATTTCTGTGTGAACACTTTAATAAATTTGCATTCCAAAAATTCAGCCAAGTTAACTTCCCTGTTTAGGACTGTGCTCTTTACTCTGTCCTTCCTGGCCTCAAACCCTGCCTGCAACCAATGCAGCCTGACTCACCCCCCCACCAAAACTCCTCCCAAGACCCTCACTGTAAAAGCAGAACAGGTGAGAAGAGAGATTGCCAAAGCCAACGCAGATGTTTGCTCATGGCTTGACTTGGAACCTATAGAAAAGAGACCTTTATGCTATTCTTCCCCCCAGCCTGCAGGTGCCACATCTGTCCCTTCCCTGCCTGTGACTCAGTCTCTCTTGTCTGTGTTTCTGTCTGGCTCTGACATGTTTGTCCCTTTTCCACTCCCTACTTCCATTTGGTTCCAGCTAGAGCCCTATGTGGCTGGCATGAATGTTTCTCTGCCTGTTACCATTTCTCCATAAATGATGTTCCATAGTTGCACTGCACACTTCCTGCTTCCTTCCCTTTCTTCCTAACATCCTCTAGCTAATTAATATTACGTAAAATAACTTTATGTAGAATTCCGTGGAAATGTTCATTTATGTGAATAAAGAATTATTTGTGTTTATATATGACTATGTTGTCTTCTCCAATGCAATGCCAACTCCTTGAGAGTAGAATATGATTCATTATTTGTCTTTTACATACAGTATGACACAAAAAAGGCATTTTATAAATGCTCATTGAAACATTAAATTATTTTCCTTTTGGTCATTGCAGGCCATGAAGAGAAGTTTAGTTTTGAATAAGAAAGAAATGACAAATAATTGCTCTAATCCACCTTGACAAAACTTACTTCAAGGAAAAACCTGTAACCTTTGTTGAAACAACTAACTACATTCCAAATTTGATTAATGGAATTCAATCAGCAAGTCTATTTGGATAAAGAAAGAAAAGAAAAGGAAAAAAAGAAACTTTAGTTAAAATAATTTTAGCAACACAAAGATGAATATGGGACAGTTTCATTTTCAAATGATTTTACAGTCAGAAAAGGTGCATTTTCTATAGAATTTCAGGGTTCTTATTAGATGATTTACTATGGCAAGTAATAACATGTAATGGAGAAAAGCGGAGGGAACAAAATAAATGAATAAATGGAAAAGACATATGAGGGATTGTAGGCCACTACTGAAACTTTTTTAAAAATTAAATAAAATGGTGATTTTTTTTGGTTTATGGAACTCACATTGAAGAAATTTTGGCAATGAATACTGGCAACTGTCTTGAAGCTTATCATCTTAAAAAATATTTCCTGAGTTTCTAGGAGGTTAAATACTTTATACAGGGTCATATAGACAATGAAGTTCTAAAATCCAAGACTTTCTGATCCTAGCTTTCCATATATTACATCATTTTGGCTAACAAATCAGTCTTAAAGAGAAGAATTTAGAACCTTCCTTCTCCCTCCAAAAAGATATATATTTTCTTTAAACAGCGAGTTTCCTTGTCACTATAAGGGAAAAATGTAGAATATGGTCTGAAATATCTGCCTACATAAATGAGCAGGAAGACAAAATGGATATTAATAAAAATTGTAAGACTCAAATTCAGTTTGGCTACACCAAGCAAACAAAAAGTTTTATGTACCAGTTCAAGATGAAATTTCTTAGGAATAATCAGAAAGTAGAATTGAGAAACCAAAGAGAATAAATTATAAAATTAATTTAAATAACAAGGACACATTTCAAATAGTGATTTAGATAGTTATTATGGTCCTGAACCTTATTAAAAGTTATTTTGCATTATGCTTCAATTCTTCGGAGATTTAAGAAATCACTGTTGTAGATGCTCTATTCATTTAGGCTATAATCAATGCATAGGTTTGAGGTCCATATAAGTCAAAATATTACTGACCATATCTCAGTCTGAACTGATGATTAATGTCTCTATATATAGCAGGTAGGTATTTCATCAATAGGTTTGTAATGAAAGCATTGATAGGATTTGCCAGGGATTTGGAAACAGTAAGCATAATCTTAAAAAATATATTCTAACCCCTAAACACAAGATATGAAAATAAGACTTTTGTAAAGGGCATATGTGCTACTTATTACTTTTAATACAAAAATCATCATTTATAGTTAAGTTAATGTAATATATAATATCTGAAAGAAAAGCAATATACTTAAAATATTGTAAAGTTGAAAATTATGCTAAAAAGCTTGAAGTAAAGCATCTAAAGAAGATGACTCCAATGCTCATTGTAAAATAGAGATTAAGCAATCATAAAAAGGAAATGTTAAAAATGGAGTTTCATTATTTTAACTATAGAAATCTTTTCTAGAAGTTTAGTGAATACAACACCCCTGCTATTCCTATTATCCATCTTAATTCTATCCTAATAGAGCAAAATTAACTTGGAAAACAAGAAACTGTACTTGAAGTAATGGATTTTTTTAATGTTTTGTTTTGTTGGGTTCTGAATGTGCATGGATTGTGGAAAGTTTTTTTATTATGCTAGGAAAGAGAAACTAAGTTTAAAATTATAAAACGGTTACAAATAACCATTACCTAAAGTATTCAGCTGGCCATTAAAAGTTTACACTAGAATCTGGTCAAAGTTATAAACATTCAAAGTCCTGGAATTTAGTGCCTCCAAAAAGCTCCTTCTCCAAAACCGAAAAAAAAAGAAAATATGAGCATGTTTGCAGCTTACTATGATGGAATAAAAGTATACCTATATTTCAAGTTATCACTGTAAAATTATACTTTGGTACGTAAGTTGTTTCTTCCAAATTCTGTTCTGTTTTCCAATTTAATGATTTAAATTGTCATATTTAAAGTTTTCATTCATTTCTTTCTTCCTTCTTTGCTTCTTTTTTCTTGTTTTCTTCCCTGTTTTTCTCTCTTTTCCTTCTTTTTTTCTCTTCTTGTATCTGTTCCTTTCTCATACAATACAATTAAGTTGAAGCATGGGTTTTATTTATGAAACTCAACTAATCATGCTTGGAGAAATCTTTACTGCGTGGTCCAAGCTCCATTTAAAAAAAAGAGTAAAGAAAAAAAAAAGGAAAAAAAGCCATTTGAATTGCAGTCAATAGTTTCAAAGAGAGCTAACCAGCCTCAAAGAGGACATGCTGAGCCAATTCACCCTGATTTCGGTGAAGGCAAACATCACAGAGAGAAAAGAGGCTGCAAAGACTTAGAGGATTGAGCAGAGTTCTGTTGCAATTACTTGTGCTTCATTGACTTTGGTTACCTCCTGGGTTTCACTTTGATTGTATTGCAGAAGTTTTGTCACTGTCTGAGTACAATGAGATTTTCTGTCCATTTAAAGCAGAGTAAGTGGGAGCTACTTCAATTAATTGGTCAATGTATCTCCACTGTACCATAACTACTGCCATCCCTTGAAAATAGTCTCATCTATTTAAATGGAATGGCTTAAAATTGGAGCCATGCCTCAATTAATTAAAATATAATATGTTGCTGCTGTTAGATAGTTGCAGAAATAAAACAGGAAAGTTTATGAATATAGTAGAACTGAGAGCTATCTAATTAAACAATACTATGAGAAGTTTGTGGCAATGATGAATATTCTGGTAGTTTATACTTCTTTGTCACCAAATAAAAGTTGTTATAGTTTTGTTTTGTTTTTTTAATATAGGAACTTTTCCTCTTTATCTCTTCGTTTTAAAATATGATTTCATTGGGTTAAAAGATATGAAAAGTTTGGTAGGTCCTGTCTCCAAATTGCTTCCAAGTATTTTTGGTCTAATTGGAAGCCTATCAACAACATATTAATATTACTGTTTTCTGATAGACACACATAAATTACTTTCTTTTTTTCAACTTTGTTAATCTGATAGGTGAATTTTAGGGTTATAGCGATTTAAAGCATTTTTCATACAGTTATAGAGACCTTGAATTTCTTCCTTTGAGAACTGCTACTCATATTATTTGACTATTTAATATTTAAAGAAGCATTCATTCTTATAAATTTGAATCTGTTCTTTATATTCCTGAGAAATGACAACCCTATCAGAGAAATTTACTGGAAAGAATTTCCCCCCCATTAAATCTTTTACTTCTTAGCTGTATAGTTTCCGTTCATACAAAATGCATTGTATTTGTTATAATTAAACTTCTCACTCTATCTTTTTTGTTTGGTAAATGTTTCCTTCACTTATTAAAAAAAAAGAAAAATTTCGGGGTTATTTTTCCCTGGCTTCTCTAATATTTTGTATGTAGGGCAAATATACATTTGATGCTTATCTTGTATATGGTAGGGGATGTTGGTCTAAACCTATCACAATTATATTTCTTTCCAGATTTCTTAGTAGTTTTGCCTTCATTTTTATAGCTGGGATTTTTGGTTTATTAAGATAGCTTGGTTATTAGCTATTTTCTTTTGAATGTAGTGCACATTGTTTATTTCATTGGTTGACCTTTTATTTTTTAACAATCAAAATATCATTATAATAATTCATGATTTGTAGTGTAATTTGGAATCTGATAATGTAAGACCCTTTCCTTATCTTGAGATTTGTGACCATTTCATCTTTCAGATAAATTATATTTTTCTATAGCTCTGTACTTTTTTTTTATTTGATTGATTAGTATGATGTTGAATAAATAGGTTTAGTTAACAATTTAAAATTTTATTATGTTGGCTTGATTAGCATATTCTACAATTAGTTAGATAACACATAAATCATAGTATGCAGCCTCCTACATATTTTAAATATTTTGTGGCCATTTTAAGTGGATGTTTTTCTATCACTACTCCAGGTGTTTTGTTGGAAATATACAGAAACAAAGGTGAATAATATGGTTTTAATGTATAGCTTGCAATTTGAATAAAGTTATTTCTGTCAATTCTTTACTTGTTTTGTTGTTACTATAATCAGTTATAAATATATCATCATATACTCTACGAAGAATGTTATGTAGTCTAATATAGTCACTAAATTCTGTTTGGTCTATTCTAGTTTTCAGGGGGTCTGTTACTTGGGCAAGCTATTATATTTCTTATGCTAAATAGTTCATTTTTCTTTTATGTCTTACTTCCAATTCTTTCAATTCTTTTTCCAATGTTGTATTTAACACACTCATCTCTGAAAAATGTGGGTTATATGTACATGATACTACTGATATTTTGGTAAAAAATAACTGTTGATTCATACTTGGCATAAAAATAAGCATGTTCAGGAAAAAAGTGAATGGATAATGGGTTATAAATTCTGAAAAAATATTTACTCCTTTTACTAAGAGAATAATCTCAGGAAGAGTAAAAAAAATCACTACTCTACATTATAAACAAACATAAACAAATAAATTAACAAATTAATAACTTAATTAATGAAAGCTTCTTAGGAATTCCCAGTGACTCAGTGCCCTGAATTAAGAGGTATTGTCTCAAAAGAAAAAATACAAAACTGAATTTCCTGATTTTGTTACTAGAGCTATCAAAATATTGTCACTATTATGAAAGATCTTGCTTCTGTTTCTTTGCATATTCCAACCACTACATTTATTTCCATATCATGGGGTAAAACATAGCAATTCTAAATCCTTTTTCAAAATGGAAGTCTTTCAAATATTTACAGACGTGTTCTTTGCTTTTTGTCACCCAAGATAAGCTTCTCTAATTTTTTTAAAACTAATCTTCATATATCATGGTGTACAATTTTCTCAGCATCCAGAACATCCTCTTCTGGACTCTATTTACTGATATTGTTCATACAATATGTCACTGAGAAGGAATATGCATTCAATACTGATGTGCCTACTATTTCCCTAGTTCTGTAAAATATACAAATCTTTAAGAAGACATTATCACCTTAGGATTATCATGGCAGATTTTATTAAATGCTTTACCCAAATCTTGTTAAATAATATCTATAGTATTCATTTTATCTACCATTTGTTAAATATTTTCCCCACAAAAAGTTGGCATTATTTAACTTGATGGAAATGGTGTTATGAAGGTTAAGGTACTCTTATTTAGTCAATTCAGTGGAGCCCTGATATTCAATTAAAGTATGGAAGTCTGGGGTTGATTTGAAACTACTGCCTGAAATCTCCACTGAAAGGTGATGGAATTCCGTGACAGGCTAGATGCCCTAATAACAGGTCCCTTAGGAATCAGTTGACCCAGATGAAACTAGGAAGATGATCTTGACTTCCTGGGACATTAATAATGTTTATAATCCAAGCACAAGCTTGATCTTAAAGTAATTGGATCAGTTAGGCTTGATTCCAGGATCTGACTATGATATCAAAGATGATGACTTTGTCCTCAACAAGGTAGGATCCCAGCTTATAAGTAAAAGGTTGTCTAAGGCTTGTAGATTTAACTGAGTTTATTAGATGGATTGAAGGAAAGGGAAACTGGGAGGTGGGAGAGAGGGAAATAGGTGAACCCTATTGAGCTTTCAGCCTATAATAAGAGCAATAAATTATAATGACATCTAAGTAGAAAGTTGGCCTAGGTGCTGAGTACAGGGGTCTTTGAGAGTCCCCCCTGGCTCAGAAGCTGTTATTGATTTCAAAGATTTTGATGATGAATTAATCTTGTTAGATGATTAAGGCTCAATTGCCTTATTAATAATAAAGTGACTGATATAGTTAGTAAGTAGACTGAACCACTCTGCCTGCCTATATCACTCTCCTCTCCTCCCGGGGCCCAGACAGTAGACAACCTCCTGCCTCCCTAACACAGAGAAGAAGTGGACCCTGAGGGTTTTGATCCTCAATTTATATACCTTTCCCAACTACCAGATTGGCACGTGCCCGGGGTTGCCTTGCCAGGTTCTGTATTCCAAAGAGGCAAACTGCTCTTTTTTATCTGCAAAAATGGCTGATCATGTTCTATACATTACAATGGTTAAGGCAAGAGGGACAAATCTGTTTGTAGACTGTCAATAAATATGAAGATCTTCTTGGAAAAATGAAATAAAAAAGATTATAAAACCTGTTTTGGGTTGTAAAATGGGTGAATCTGACACAGATAAACAATGAAAAATGAAGAGTGATTAAATATTGAGAACATAAAAGGGTTAAGTGTCTCTCTACCATTTTAAGAAAAAAACAACAGCCTTCTCTGCTCCAAGAGAAATGATATTGTTCGTGTCTAGTTGTATTCAGTAGAGGTAGCTTATAATAATGGTTAAAGAAAATAAGACAAGTAGTGGTTGATGGAGAATCTTTGCTAGAGCAGTGAGGTAGCTATTTTTCATTTTGATATAAATAATTTGGAGTGCTATTTTTTCTTGCAAAAAAAATATATATATATGGATTATAAGTCCTCTCTGATTTCTTAAACATACCTTTCAACCACTAATCTTTCCTAGAAATTGATGTAGGAGCATATGCTATAAACCTCAGCAACTTAAGAATCATTGACCAAAAAATACAAAGTCCAAGAAAAGAAATGGAAGACGATACCATCATTTTCATTAATAATGCTAATGTAAGGTAGAGACTTTGCAAATAAAGTGGTAATTCGGTTGTGAAAAATTTATGTTTAACAATGATATTTGAGAATGTTATTCATATTTCTAGACTATGACTTACAGGATAGAGACATTGGATTCTTTTCTAAAAGTACAGTGGGTAGTGTATTTGGCTGGAGTCCTAATAGATCCTATCAATAGAGCCTGAAATTGAAGGTCAGGAAGAAAATCTGTTTTTATTCATAAAAGGAGTTATATATGGGAGTAGGTTCAATGTATAATAGAATTACAGACAGATAAATAGGCATAGGTATAAATAATAAATATATGTATAATATATGTATATTTATCTATATGCATGTATATTTATATATTTTTCATCCTTTGTTTCAAAGAGGAATAATGGCATCTTAGAATTATATCTTGAGTCATGAGTGAATTGAATTTAAGCTAGGCAGAGTTGCACAAAGCCTTTCACTTTTCTAGAATGATCAAAGTCCAGAAGCAAAACAAAAGTCAGGAAGACTAACAAGAGTATGGGAAGCAGTGCATGACCTTGGTATCTCCAATGTCTGACCAAACTCTAAATGCTCCACAGTGCCTGCTTAAGTCTCCTTCAAGGTCATTGGAACAAATAGTTCTCATGCACTCATTCCACAGGATTCTTCCTTCACGTGCTTTCAGTAGGCATCCCCCTAACTCGTGAAGGGTTTGAGTCCTATTTGTTACCCTTAACCTGGTTTAGCTCACCTGTGGAGAACTTATACCACTCATGCCAGAGCTTACTGGATCTACAGGTGAGAGTTAGGTGAAAGGTAACCACCATAGGCAGATGAGGAGCTTGGGAAAGTGCTTGGTAAGTCCTCACACCTGAAGTGATGGGTCACCCTGAACACACTCATACGGGTGTGTGTATATACATATATATGAAATTGAGGGGATTGGGAGAGCAAGTGATTAATTGTGGAATTGGAATATACCATACTGACTCCACCTTCTCACTTAATTCTAGCTAGCTCAATTTGCTTTCTATTCAAGTATGGGTCTAGTCCAAATTTTATCATGTGAGAAAAATTTATTCTTTCGTGGGAATTGGGAAAAAATATTATTGCATTGTTTGAACCTACTTCAGTATGCCTGGGAAACTGAATTACCTGTGCCTGCTATTTACTCTTTTAACCAATGTCCAACGTCCTAGGTTTTGTTCTCCAGATATGCATTCCTATATAAAGATTGATGCAAGCAGTTTTCTCATAATTGTACAACTCAAATAACCCATATGTCATATCTGAAAACGGACTCCATATTGCCAATCAGTTACTGTCTCCATGTTCCTTTAATTGTTCATAAACAATTGGGGGTTGGGAAAGAGCTCTTTTTCTGAATTCAGAGAATTGTACCAGTTCATTCTCCTTTCACCCCCAGCTTGGAAAGTCTGAGACTTTTCATTCAATGAGAAATCATATAACTAATGTGTTATTACCTTTTAATCAATTATCCTTATTTAATTAATTGTTTTTAGTGTATAAAAATCTATCTTTCCCTGTATTCAGGATCCAGTTCCTTAACTGAGGAAGCAGTCTGGTCCTGATTTGTTGGGCAATGGGGCATGCATTGCTTAATAAATCCAATGCTCAGAAGATCAAAACTTTGATCTTACTGTCATTTTATCTTTTTTCTATATATAATGTGAATATATACATATGCAAACATATACATATGCATACATATGAACATGCATATACACATGTTATTCATATGTTTGTGTGTGGCTTTATCCAATGTATAAGATATGTATAGAATATATCCATACCTTTAATTCACACAATTTGTGTATGTTTGTGTGTGTATTCATTTAAGCATATCTAAGGACCTATTTAAGAGAATTTGACTAAACATTAAAAAAAAAAACGCCAGTGGTAAATTTCAAAACATAATACATTTGAAGCATTAAAAGACCTTCGTGTTCAACCCATTAATTTTAAGATGAAGAAATGAGGGTTCAAGAGGATTAATACCTTGTCTAAGATTATATAGCTAGTAAATGAATAAGGGTAGATTCAAACTCAGAGCTTCCTAAGTCTAATGCTCTATCATTTATGTTAGCTACTTATAACTGACATATAAAACAAAATCCTGGAAATAGGAAATTAGAAGAGGAATTCTGGAAACAGACTTCAAACCTGAAGTAATAATGAAAAAATGTCAACTATCTGGATACTTTCTGGTGTTTTCTCTGGAAAAAAAAAACATAAGTTATTTTTTCCTTTCAATAGTAATTTAAAATGGAGAAAGTCTCAGAAGGAAATGTTATTCAGGACTTGATCAAATGTAAAATGAATCTTTACTCAAAAAGAAATGATGGGGTGGGGTGGAGGTGGGGAATTAGGGGCCAGTGACTATTCCATTTGAAAATTCGTGACAGTGGAAAGTAAAGGATAATTTGATATATACCATAAATTTCAAAGAATTCAGTGATAGGTTGAATACAAAGCACTCTATTTGTATAAGAGAACTCTTCCAAAGCTGGGTGACAACAATATTTTGGGAGTTAAAATATATTCAATATTAAATAAATTTCTAAGGATATTTCAAATGGGGAGAAATCAGAAAGAGCTATCTCTAGAGATGCACATGGCTATGTCACTTCATGGGGATCTCCTTTAACAAATCTTTAAAACACATAAATATACACACATTCACACATGTATAAAACTAATACATTATGAAAATAAGGGCACTCTTTCGTAACATTTTAAATTCGGCTCCATACAATGCACCCCTGCAATGACTCCCTCCCCGCCACCTACCCGTAACCAACAACCCTGCTGCCATGGAGGAGTTTGCCGAAAGATTCAAAATCAACACCAGCAAGAAGCAGCAGTTCTATGGTAAAATGTTTATTAGAGGGCTAAGCTGGGATAAGAGCAAGAAGGATCTCACTGAATACCTGTCTCCTTTTGGAGAGGTTGTAGACTGCACAATTAAAACAGATTCTGTCATGGAAACATTGAGAAGATTCAGATTTGAGCTTTTCAAAGATGCTGCTAGTGTGGATAATGTTCTGGAACTTAAAGAACACAAGTTAGATGGCAAGTTGATAGACTCAAAAAGGGCTAAAGCTTTAAAGGGAAAAGAGCCTCCCCCAAAAAAGTATTTTTCCGGTGACTGAGCCCAGTTGAGGCTGAAAAATAAATCAAAGAATATTTTGGAGCATTTGGAGAGATTGAGAATGTTGAACTTCCTATGGACACAAAAACAAATGAAAGAGGATTCTGTTTCATCACATATACAGATGAAGAAGTAGTAAAGAAATTATTAGGAAACATATCATCAGATTGGTTCTGAGAAGCGTAAAATCAAAATTGCCCAGCCCAAAGAGGTATACAGGCAGCAACAGCAACAAAAGAAAGAGGGAGTGGAGTAGCAGCTGGTGGAGGAGGTGGAACTAAACTGGAACTAAGGATTTAGTAACTATTATGATGAAGGATATGGAAATTACAATATTGCCTATGGTGATGATCAAAACTAATCAAAACTTGTAGTGTACATGATACAACTCTGTCCAATTGTATATAGCAGCTGATTTAGTTTTCTTGTTTTTTACTTTGTCCTTTGCCATCAGTGTTATGACAAATGTGGATTTGTGTTTATACAAATTTTATTTGTATAATTTCATGTTAAATGATTCTCAACAACAAATTACTTGTGATTATTAGAAAAAAGAAAATAAGGGCAGATGATGGAGAATGAATATAAAATGAGTAGAATTATTCTTTAAAAATATTGTCAAGATTTCCAAGGGTGGAGCCAAGATGGGGGAGTAATCCTCAGTAACTCTGTGCTACCATGAGAATCCTCCCCAACCAAAATTAAAATATTGCCACAAAAAGAATACAGGAGTGAAAGAATCAACAAGGAGATAGAGTGCAATGACTTTCAAGAAAATAAAATCTCAAAATGTAGGCAATGAAAATCTGGAGCACTTGGGTAAGAGGAGAACGGACCCAGCAAGAAGCTGTAGCAAGGAGGGAAGAGCAAGCCAAGAGAGAGCCACACTCCCCTACCCTACATCTGTTGTCCAACGTTTATGAACCTATGCCCCAGTCAACATCCTTAGATAGTCCCTGAAAAATTAGAGGTAAAAGCCAAACTGTACCCCTTGAAGTTTCAAACCTGTGGAGAAGTCCAGGAACAGCAGAACAGGGAATTCTAGGCTGCACTTGCAACAAAGACTTAATTCATACCTTGGGGTGGATAATAGCACTAAGTACTAAGTACTGATCTTTTTGCCTAAAGCTAAGGGTAGAGCTCCAAGACAGGACAATCAAAGGTGTACCTAATTGGATCAAATATACAGTGAGACCAAAAACTCCAGACTAAGCCTGAGGCTATCATTTGATCTGTCCCTAACCTGATAAAGATCAGAGTGAGATCAAAAGCTTACTGGCAAGGCTGAGGCAAGTCTTTAAGATAGCAGTATGACAAGGGCCAATTGAATCAGCAGGTGGAGGGGGTTCTCAAAGCTCTCAGACCATCACATCATTCCCCCCTAGAGTGCCTATAATTAGATAGGGAAATTGAGCAAACAATAAAAAAGCTACTAACTCTAAAGAAGTTTTATAAAGACAAAGAGCAAGGTACAGGCACTGAAGGGAGCAGTGAAAGCAAAGGAAACACACCCAAAGCCCAAAAGAAAAATATGGATTGGCACAGATTTGGGAAGAACTCAAAAAGGACTTCAAAAACCAATTAAGAGAGGCAGAGGAAAAGTGGGAAAGAGAAATGAAAGTAATGCAAAAAGAAATGGGCCAATTGTAAAAGGACAACCAGAGGAGACTTCTGGGGGTGGAGTCAAGATGAAAGAGTAACTAGGACAGCAGCACCATTTCACCACAAAAATCCTCTCCAAACCAAGAGTAAAATTTTGCCACAAAAAAAAATATGGGAGTCAAAAATCAACAAAGAGAGTGATAAAACCTTTAAAAAAAAGCAGAGACCATCTGGGGAATTGAGGTGGGAGGGGAGCAGGAAGCATAGCAGTGAGTGAAGAACAAGCAAAGAGCAAACCACAACCTCCCCCCAATGCCACCCCCACCCCATATCTTCTCTCACAGGTTATAAAATTAAGGACAAGTTAAGTCAGACCCTGAGATCCTGCCAGGCAAATTGTGGTCCAAGCCAACTCATGCCCCTTTAAATTACAAACTTGTAGAGAAGTGCAGAGTCCCAGCCCAGGACAATCTGGGCTGAAGGGGGACCAATCTGAATGGTCCCAGAGCTAAGAAAGGAATCCCAGTCTGGGCTTGGGATAAGGACATAATCCATAGTTTGGGATGAGGATACAGTTCTTGAGGGGAAGCTCCCTGGGGTCTTTTTTCTCACAACTGAGGGTGGAGCTATAGGATAGGGCAAACATTTGAGTGCCTGCTTAGATCAAGAACACATTGAGACCAAAAACTTGAGTCTAAGCCTGGGGCTAGGATTTGATCGGCCTCTGACCTGATCAAAAGCTGCCCCCACTGTAAAGACTTTTTATGGAGACAAAGAGCAAGATACAGACGCAGAAGGGGACAGTGAAAGCAAAGGAAACACATGCAAAGTCCAAAAGAAAAATATGAATTGGACACAGAGTGTGGAAGGGCTCAAAAAAGACTTCAAAAACCAATCATTAGAGGTACCGGGAAAGGGGAGAAGGGAAATGAATGTGATACAAGAAGAAAGGAAAGGAATGCAAGAAGAAATGAAAGTAATCCAAGAAGAAATGAATCAATTGAAAAAGGAGAACCAAAAACTGGCAGAGGAAAACCAGGCTTAAAAATCAGAACTGACCATCTAGAAATCAAGAAACAATAAAGCAGAATCAAAGCAATGAAAAAAAAAACTGAGGAAAATTGAAATATCTTATTGAAAAAACAACTGCCCTAGAAAATAGACCTAAGAGAGACAATCTGAGAATTAGTGGACTACCTGAAAGTCATGATGACAACAAAAATCTTGAATATCATATTTCAAGAAATTACCAAAGATAACTGCACAGATCCTCAAAAAAGAAAATAAAATTGAAATTTAAAGAATTCACCTCTAGAAAGAAATCCTAGATTGACAACTTCCCGGAATATAATAGCTAAATTCAACAGCCATCAAGCCAAGGAAAAACTACTTCAAGCAGCCAAAAATACACCATTCAAATACCATTGAACTACCATCAGGATCACTCAGGGCCTAGCATCTTCTACATTAAAGGATCGCAAGGCACAGAATATATTACTCAGGAAGGCAAAATATTTGGGTTTACAATCCAAAATCACCTATCCTACTGTATGTTGTTTATAAGAAACACATTTGGGACAGAGTGACACACACAGATTCAAGGCAAAAGATTGGAGCAGAATTTATTATACATCATCTAAAGTAAAAAACAGGAGTATAGATCATAATACTAGACAAAGCCAAAGTAGAAACTGATCTGATTAAGAGAGATAAGGAAGGATATTACATTATGCTAAAGGTATTATGAAAAATAAAGTAATATCATTACTAAACATTTATGCACCAAATGGTATAACATCTAGATTTCTAAGGGAAAAATTGAAGGAATTCAAGGAGGAAATAATAAGACCATAAAAGTGGGAGACCTTAATCTCCTTTATTTTTTTAAATAATTTTTATTTTTTAAAAAAGTTATCATGGTTACATGATTCATGTTCTTACTTTCCGCTTCACCCCCCCACCTCCTCCCAACCCACATAGTTTTAACATGTGTCATCGATCAAGACTTATTTCCAAATTGTTGATAGTTGCATTGTTGTAGTAGTTTCGGTTCTGCATCCCCAATCATGTCCTCCTCAACCCATGTGTTCAAGCAGTTGCTTTTCTTCTGTATTTCCTCTCCTATAGTTCTTCCTCTGAATGTGGGTAGGGTTCTTTTCCATCAGTCCCTCAGAATTGTTATGGATCAGTGCATTGCTGCTAGTACAGAAGTCCATTACACTCTATTTTACTATAGTATATTGGTCTCTGTGTACAATGTTCTTTTGGCTCTGCTCCTTTCACTCTGCATCAATTCCTGGAGGTCTTTCCAGTTCACATGGAATTCCTCCAGTTTATTATTCCTTTCAGCACAATAATATTCCATCACCAGCATATACCACAGTTTGTTCAGCCATTCCCCAATAGAAGGGCATACCCTTGTTTTCCAGTTTTTTTTTCCACCACAAAAATCGAGGTTATAAATATTTTCGTACAAGTCTGTTTATCTTTGGGGTACAGACCCAACAATGGTATGGCTGAATTAAAGGACAGGAAATCTTTTATAGCCCTTTGAGCATAATTCCAAATTGTCATCCAGAATGGTTGGATTAGTTCACAACTCCACCAACAATGCACTAATGTCCCAATTTGGCCACATCCCCTCCAACATTCATTACTCTCCCCTACTATCATTTTAGCCAATGGTGATATCTCAGCACTGTTTTGACCTGCACCTCTCCAATTATTAGAGACTTAGAGCACCTACTCATGTGCTTATTGATAGTCCTGATTCCTTTATCTTAAAATTGCCCATTCATGTCCTCTGCCCATTTATCAGTCTTTTGACTTTGCTTTATTTTTCCTGTTGTCTTGAGGTATCATTGGCTTCTACTTGCCCAATTCTTGTCTTTAGAGACTGGTTTTCTGCTATATTCTTTTGATTTTCCTTTTCAATTTGGTCTATTCAGTTTTTCAGCTGTTTGATTTTGGTCTCTAATTTGCTTATCAATTCTCTTGATTTGGGAGCATCTTTTTCTAATTGCCCAATTCTAACCTTTAGACACTGGTTTTCAGCTATATTCTTTTGGTTTTCCTTTTGAATCTGTTCTGTTTGGTTCTTCAAGGCTTTCAGCTGGTCATTTCTGGTCTTCAATTTGCTTATCAATTCATTTGATTTATTAGCCTCACTTTCTAATAGTGAAATTCTGCCTTTTAAACTGTTATTTTCTTGCCAGTTCTCTACCATCTTTCTCATAATCTCAGATTTGAACTCTTCAATAGCTTGTGACCAGTTTTCATTTTGGGGGGAAGGTTTGGATATGATTACTTGTTTGTTCTCCTCTGCTTTTTGCTCTGTTGTCTGGATTTTTTCTGTGTAAAAGTTGTCGAGTGTTAAAGATTTCTTTTTGATCTTTCTCTTCTGGGGTTCTTGTGTCTGGCTTGCCATTGTTAGCCGAGTGCCCTCTCAGCTTTATCCTCACACCCAGGGTATGACTGTGCTCTTTGGGCTCCTGAGGTCTCAGGTCTAGTTGTTCTCAGGGTCAAGCCTCCTGCTGGTCCCCTTGCTTGTTCCTCTGCCCAAAGCTCCTTTAACAGTCTCAGGGTGCTGATTCCACAGTCATGCACCCCTCTGCCCTGGGTCCCCAATCAAGGTCCACACCTGAGCTCAGGATCCACATCTACACCTGCTACTGCTCCTAAGCTCAGGGTCTGTGTTCAAAGTCCACCCATTCTTTAGCCTCTTGGGGGTCTTAAGTCTTGCTGCTCTCAGGAACAGGCCCTGTTGATCCCAGGTAGCTGCCAAGGAATTATTGGGTGCCCAAACTTGCTCTAGCTCTTGTGCACTGGCTTTAACCCTGTATGTGGTGGTGTGGGGGAGGGGGTTGCTCAGCTCGCATTTTAGTAGAGCTTTTTCACCCCCTTATAGCATGGAAATGCCCCAGTCCCATGTACCTTCAATGCTATTCCCTGTTGTGTGGTCCCTTTGTTCATCTGGATTTGTTTTTATGTCCCCTTGAGGAGTCCTATGTTTTGGTTAGGAGAGGTTAAGCAGCTGCTTTTTACTCTGCTGCCATCTTAACCCAGATCTCTTCTTCTTCATTAAAAAGGGTATTTGCCCTTTTCATTATTGCTATATTGGTGATACAAATATTTGTATGAGTTGTGGACAGGTTCTCAATTGGTCTATTGAAAATATGGCTACCAGGCAGTTATGAAAAAATCTTTTTTCAGTCCAGTTACATAAAAGAAAAAACTTATTTATTGTAACTATTAAATAATTTTATAAAGAAAAAGGAAAAGGAAGTAAAGGAATGTAAGGATTTATAAGGCATTACTTATTAACTAATTATTCTATATGTTTCCCAGAACCCCTACTTTTAACCCTTACAAAAAGAAGGAATTTAAGACCAAGCAAGAAATAGAGAACATTGCAAAATGAAAAATGAATGGCTTTGATTGTATCAAATTAAAAAGATTTTGAACAAATAAAACCAATGTAACCAAAATTAGAAGGAAACCAACAAACTGGGAGTACATTTTATAACAAAACTCTCTGAAAAAGTTTTAATTTCCCAAATATATAAGGAACTAAGTAAAATATTTAAAAAATCAAGCCATTCCCCAAATGGCAAATGGTCAAGGGACATGAATAGGGAGTTTTTACATGATGAAATCAAAACTATCAATAAGCATACAAAAAAGTGGTATAAAACCTCCTGATTAGAGAAAGGCAAATTAAAATAATTCTGAGGTACCACCTTACACCTAGCAGACTGGCCAATATGTCAGCAAAGGAAAGTGATAAATGTTGGACGGGATGTGGCAAAATTGGGATTCTAATACACTGCTGGTGGAGTTGTGAATTTGTCCAACCATTCTGGAGAGCCATTTGGCACTATGCCCAATGGGCTTTAAAAGAATGCCTACCCTTTGATCCAGCCATACCACTGTGGGTTTGGTACCCAAAAGAGATAATAATTAAAAGGACTTTTACAAAAATATTTATAGACATGCTCTTTATGGTGCAAAAAATTGGAAAATGAGGGGGCTGTCCATATCCAGAGGAAGAACTGTGGGAACAGAAATGCAGGAAAAAAAATAGATTAGGTGCTTCAATAGGGATATGTTTAGGGTTTTAATGTTAAAAGATCACTCTACTGCAAATATGAATTAAATGGAAATGGGTTTTGAGTAATGATACACGTATAATCCAGTGGAATAACTTGTCATCTCTGGGGGTGGGGGTGGAGGGGTGGGGAAGAGGATGGGTGGAAATCATGAATCATGTAACCATAGAAAAATATTCTAATTCAAAAAAGAAGAAAATATTGTCAAGTTCGCATAGCATAGAATGTGCTATGATTACTTTGAACTACCTAATCCAGGGTTCTGCAACCTTTTTGGCCGTGAGAGCCATAAATGCCACATTTTTTAAAATGTAATTTCGTGAGAGCTGTATAATATGTTTAACACTGAATATAAGTAAATATGTGCATTTTATGTAAGAACAACACTTTTAAAGTACAATAAGTCTCTGAACTATTTTTAATAGCATTATTATGTGCTAACCAATAATGAATAAAGCACATTGATGTGACTTTTGGTGCTGTATGGTTTTGCTGATTATTAATTAAAATTATTTTGATTATTAATCAAAAGCAAGACTTAATGGGGTAATATAGTACTGATACATATATACACATACATATAAAATTCCTTTGCACTAAGAAAATTGCTGAAATAAAGAGAGAAAAATTCAAGGAAGAATACTTTTTCCTCTCATTCTCTCAAGTCAGGTAACAGGAGAAGAAAAAGCTGCCGGCATGCTGGTTAAGCCATTTGGCCACATAAATTAAGTAGGAGATCAGGATATTACAGAAAATAACATGACTTGTATGCAGGCATTAGTAATTAGTTGGGGAGGAGGGTACCTTTTCATGGAAAACTGGCCAGGGCACATCACACACATTTCCTGGTACAGGTGTTTATCAATGCTGCCTACATTCTGTATCAAATGATACAACTACTGGAGAGAAATGCTTCTCACTAATGAAGCATATGTAAAGATGTAATCTGACTAAAGTTCCCCTTTAAGAGCAGGTAGAAAAGTTAAAAACAATAATAATCCCGGCCTCAGTCACTTCCCAGCTGTGTGACCCTGGGCAAGTCACTTGACCCCCATTGCCCACCCTTACCACTCTTCCACCTATGAGACAATACACCGAAGTACAAGGGTTAAAAAAAAAGCAACAAAAAAAACCCAATAACAATCCCACAAATAGGGAGTGCAGACCCCATGAATACACTGAGATAAAGCCATGTAAATCAGAGGCAGAGGGGTAGAGAATGTAGACAAAAGTGATCAATCACTATACAGAACCCCAAGATGTCAATAACAGGTGTGGAAAGAGTAAAAGGAAGGCAGAAGGAGGAACACACAGCACACCTACCAAGCCGAACTAAAGACCAGGATTCGTGATGCACAATGTCATGAGTAAACTGTTAGTTACTGTGCCACTGTTGACTTTATGGCTTCTGCAGAAAGAGCCATACGTTGCCGACCCCTGACCTAATCCATGTTAAATAATTGTCTAGTTTTCTAAAATTTTAGTTTAAAACCATTGATATACTTTCAAATATTTCTAAATGGCCAACAGAGAATATTGCAGAAGCATGGGAAAAATTCATATAAAATAAAAATATATGTTTAACAAGAGGAAAACATAGATATATGATATAGGACTAGATTTAAAAATTTATGTCTTTAATGCTAATCCTAAAATCCATATACAGATGCAATTATTTATCAACTAAGCTATTTTTCCCTCTCTATGTTTCTTTTAAAAATTCAAAAATTAAAGACCTAGATGTTTTTATATCTTTGTATTCAGTTTTGCCTTCCAATCATATACATGCTATTATCCCAAAGATGATATAGTGTATAGGATAAAAGAATAGCTACAAATGTAAATGATATCTTCAGATGCCTTTTAAAAGAACTAATCCCAAGGGTCCAATTAAATATTGCTTTTCTTTAAAAATTTATGTGATTGAAAATCTTATAAGTTGATTATTCTGGAAAGTATTAAAAATAAACTATTACAAATTATGTGCACATGTGTTAGGATTATTCTCTATGGATAATCTCATAACATGCCCTAAACAACTATTTAAACAGGTGGTTTTTTTTTCATATCTCTCATTGGGAAGTTCTTGAACTCTGGATTTTCCAGGGTTTGAAGAGACAGAGTTCAATTATTTGGTAGTAGTATCTTTGCTATTTTCATGGCAAACTCTTCCTCTGAGGCCCAAGGGATGACACTAGAAGAAGATGAATAAAAGAACACTAAATGGACCTAAAGATCCATTTCTTATTCTTTCTGATGTATAGATACACTTTCAAGAGTTTAATGAAATTGTAATATAAAGATTATTTATAATATATATTAGAATAACTACAATATTTTTAATTACAGAAAATTTTTTACTCTGAGGGTAGACTACAGTTGGAAAGTCGCCTGGGAGCTTATGAGATAGGGGAAAATGTAAAAAAAAAAAAAAAAAAAAAAAAAGATCAAATAGTAGGATAGTGTTAATCATATCCTTAGAAAGAAATTGGAGAATTTCCCTGGAGCACTGGAGAAACTGAGGTACCAACTTAACCTCTCTTATCCACATGTATACAAGGAGTCTGAAAAGGATCAGAACTTAGATCTTCCTGGTATTATAACTGATAATTGAGGTTGTAATTTGACCTGATGGATCACCCACAGTACTCTAAATCTCTTTTTATCCATAACTCCTTAGTTCCATTGTTAAGAACTGTCTCTGTGCATGAGTTGATCACCTTTAAATGGAATTATTTGCTGAAATTCATTGATTTTTTAAAAGAGACTATTTTTTCTTAAAAGGTTAAAAAATCTTGAGAAATAATAACAACATAACATTATATCTCAAGAGAGTCCCGTTTAGGTTTTAAAACCTTTTGCTATAAATTACAGTGTTGTACAGCTCAGTTCTATCAAGTTTCTATCAAATAGGCAAAAAGAAGAGTAATTCCACATAGTAGTGAATGATTCTTTGAAACTTATACTACAATTTCAACTAATATAGTAAGTTAACTATATTTTAACTGATTTTTTTACCTTACTTTCAAAAATGTATATGACCAAATAAGTGCCTAAGTCTTTGAAGTAGAAACCTTGGGGGAGTTAATTTTATTTTATTTTTCTATATGATTCCATAGCTTAATTTTTTTGGAACTTTGTTAGAATTTCCATTAAAGCCTTGGACACCTTCACTATACAAGATAACATATAGGACCATAGTACTTTGAGATCATAGAATTTGTTTGGGAAATGGAATTTTGAAGCTTTCTGATTCACTCCAACTCTAATTTTAAAAGTGAGGAAACTGAAGTCTAGAAAGATTAAGTTAGTCATTTGCTTGATAATGGAGACAATAAGGAAATAACCCAATGTTTGAAGCAAGGTCTGGTTCCATGACCAAAATTTTTTCTCCTATACAATTTCTTGCCTCTGTTCATTTAAATAAATTAAGTGGCTACAAAACTTGATGGCACTAGTTTCCTGTATAAGCAAACATTCTTAAATTTAATTTAGTAGTAACATGATGATTAACTATGGTAACCACTTGTACCAGCTCCAATAGATAATGTCCAAAGATGCCATAATTGTTTTTAAAATAGCAACAAAAAGCTTGTTCAATCAACCCCATCCAGTGTAACATCTCAGATGGCTCATATTAAACATGTCTGATGTTCACTGCTTGTATTTATGAGATAAAATTCTGAATTAAATTTGTACTGCTTGCTTTTTTCCCCTTTTTTATAGAAACAATAAAGAAAAACATAGTTATCCAGCCATATGAAATTCATCTCCAAAGCAATTTCTTATAAACTGAGTAGTTCTGGAAATGACATCATAGTCCAACAATTTGGCACATTCTTAGCTATCTGGGAATTGGAATGCAACATAAAAAGTATTGGCATGCCTGTAAGCATTTGGGAATGGCATCACAACTCAGAAATCTGGCTTGTGATAGGTAACTGGAAGTTATATCATAGCTCATAACTATGGCCTACTCCCAGAGATCAAGAAATTAAATCATAGCATAATGACTTGGAAAGTCCCAAAGTATCTGGGAAAGTTACCACAGCAAAATGATTTGGCATTATTTTAAGGATATGTGCCTAGCATCACCATGCAACACTTGATATGTTGGGTGTGCCAATCTTCAGAATATGCTTCTATCATTGATAGGGTCTTTATATCTATCCATATTTGCAGTGAGCTTCAGAATAATGCTACCAGAGAATAGGCACAATGTTTGCTTAGTTTGTTTTACCTTGCCAAATTCAACACAATTCAATGACAGATTCATATAATTTGTGAATTTATCTTGATCTGATTTGCTTTAAATCCAATCCACACCTGAAAAAAGTATATTCTATACCATAAACTTGATAGGTGGCCAAACCTTTATTTGAATACATTCAGGTGGAGGAATCTTCTACTTGACAAAGCAGCCCATGTCACTTTCAGATAGCAATTATTAATAAGATTTCTTTTCCCTCACATAAAGCATAAATAGACATTTAAAATCCATACGGTATTTCTAGTTCTGGGACCATGTAAAATATGTCTAATCCCTATTCCATATAACAGCCTTTCAAATATCTGAAAATTATCACACCTCTCCTCCTCCTTCCCACCCCACAATCTTCTCCTCTGTGAGATAAGTATCACATATTCTGTTAACCAGTTCTTAATGGGAACATTCTTAACACTTTACACCATCCTGCTGGCTCCCCTAAACATTGTTCCACTTGATATTTTAAATAGATTCAATTTCCAGTACTAAACATAATCCTTCAAATGTAATCTGACCAAACCTTAGTTAAAGTAAGACTATTATTGGTAGGTCCTAGGTTCAAATCCGACCTCAGACACTTCCCATCTGTGTGACTCTGGGCAAGTCACTTGACCCCCTTGCCCACCCATACCACTCTTTCACCTAGGAGCCAATACAAAGAAGTTAAGGGTTTAAAATTTAAAAAAAAAAGTAAGACTATTATACCTTTATAAAGATGCTATATAGTCTAAAGTCATATAACCTTTCTTGGCTAAAATTTTGTGCAATTAGCTCATATTGAACCAACCAAAATTCTCAATATTTTTCTTATGAAATGACATCTTAGTCATATTTCCCTCTATTATATCTGTTAAATTTATTTTTAAACCCATATATAAAATAGTGCACTTAACCCTATTGAATTTAATCTTATTTGCTTTGGTCCAATATTCTAGCTAGTATAGATATTTACACATATTAATTTCATCTCCCAGTGCTATAGTTACTCCTTTTTAGTTTTTTTTTCTTATAACTGAGTTTCAAAGCAAGAAATTCCTTTGAGATCTTTTAATGTATCCTACTTATTTGATGTAAAGGGATTGAAACGTGGTTGGGTTAAGTATCCTCTTCAACCTCCCTTAGTCAATTAGTGACAGAACCACAAATAGACACCAAGGTTTCCCAATTCCTCTTACTGTGTTATTTATAATCTTTATTATATTAGTTGATAAAGTTATTTCCTATTCTTAAATTCTCTATCATAATATTTTAATTACTCTTTAAATGTTTAGTCACACATTCAGTTTTTAAAATGTAGAGCTATACTTCACACATTTTTCATTTATAAATGTAAGTTCTAAAAGTATATGATTTTCTAAAAAATAAATATGTAGAGCTTGTTAATGTTATGCTAATATGCTAATGTTAGTGTTATGCTGCTACTGTCTCCACCCCCCGCCACAGACCACATGCCATGCCACCCCTTTACCCTACACAAGGGAGAGAGGAAGTATTCCCATTGGGCTACCAGGAAGATGGGTGGGTCACATGAGAAATGCCTTTGTTGTAGGTGAAGTGGGGAAGGGGAGTGATTTAAGCATTCTAGAACACTCTAGCTCTGCCATCTGTGAGCCACTCACCTAACCTAACACTGTGAGCTCCTATTGGACTTCTGGGTAGAGGGGTTGTTGATGTGAGAAAATATCATCAGACATGGTAGAGAGGAGGAAGGGAACAGCTCTGCCTGAGTCCATTTGCCTTTCTAGAAATGTACTCAGGGGAGGGTTGGAGGGTGGTTGAGTGTCCACAAAGAGCACTCTGTGTGCCATCTTTGGCACTTGTGCAATAGGTTCACCATCACTGTCCTAGATGAAACAATAAGAGTAAACCTTGACAAACCCTGCCAAAGTGGAAAAGTTTATAAAACAAGCCCATCATGATCTCTTTTCTCACAATTAACTTAGCTAAATAATTTTCTTTATAAGAATATGTCAACCAGGTGATTAATTTCATTTCTTTAAAGTAACAAATGAAGTCTAATAAGTTAGGAAAGCATTGTGATTTACATCATTAAAGAGAATATTCTCACTGAGAAAATGTCAGATTTTTAAGTATAGAGTAAGTATACAGTATACAATTGAGCTCTTATGGCATATTTTACTTGTTTTATGCACCTACTATGCTCTTTGTATTTTACTTACTTATGTATAAACCTTTCTTTGCTCTCTCTACTTAACTGCTCCTAAACAAGTTTAAAATTTTTGAGATAAGCATTTTATTTTTCTTATCACAAGTTATATAACTAGAATATTGATAATGCATATTGATAATTCACAATCTATTTGGTGTATGAGTTAAAGTTTAGTTAATTGACTAATCTATTCTCTCATTAAAATAGAAATTTATTGTCTAGAGCCTACCACAAAGTCTCTATGGTACATCTACTCAGAGTTCTGGGACCTTTTATTTAGATAGTGTGAATATCAATATTACACTTATTCTAGGTATGTTTCTGCTCCATGATATTTTTTTATTCCAGTCATATATGTTTGAAAATTCTTTTAAAATGATTCTCCTAAGCAGTTTTTTATTGGCAATATTATGTAGACTCTTTTTGCAGACAAATATATGTCTCCATTAAACTTTGGATGCATTCTTTTTAACTTTTTGAATACTATTGGTAATATTACTCACCTCCATGGTATCTCTGGCAAAATAGTTGTGATAATAAAAAAAATCTAAATTTTTGAATCATAAAGTCATTGAAAATACCACCCAACTTCCAAAAGGCCATTCAGTCAGTTCTTTTCTATTCTGGGATTATGATTCTGGGTTCTTCTTATTTTTTATTTATAGTTTTTATCTAAGAAAATATGGGATAACCAGTGATATGGTCTATAGCCCAAGACTCTTTCTGTCCACCAAGGATCCAGGGCTCTCAGAGTTATGATATCTTGCCACTATCTGGAATTAATTCAAGGCCAACCTTAAAAATAAAGCTTAACTATTTATTGCTGACATCTAGGTTTTTCTCTCTATGGGTAATGGTCCCCTACTTTAAAATAAACATAAAATCTACACTATGGTATTTACAATAATAAGACAACTTTAATGTTACATATCACAAAAAATCCACCAGACACTGAAGATTTAATAGAGCCTATCAATAAATAAAGGACCATAAATAAATTATATTGACCATTAGACACCACTTCCAAGGGAAAGGCACTTTAGAGAATTGATGAAAAATATTCCATATTCACCTTGGACCTAAACCATTTGAAAAATTCATAGAAATGCAAATTAATATGATCCATATTTGTTTTTTCCTTCCCAACCACATAGAAGGAAAACACTCTGTTAAGTATCTTTTTCTTTCTTCAAGAAATAGTTTTTGAGGGTCAGAGTAAAGATGGCCACTTAGAAGCAGAAAAAGTCTAGACCTCTGTGAAAACCCTCTCATACCAATCAAAAACAAAATGCTTCAAGGGGACAGAAAACCAAATCTAACAACAGGACAGAGTCAGGGGACCCTCCTGCTTGATTCAATGTAAAAGGTACACAAAGAATGTTGAATTCCAACAGCAATAGCAATTATTCTGGCTCTATGGCATTTTTTGACAATTTTAAAAGCGGTCCTGACTCATCTGTTTAACTATTATAAGGCATCTGATTCAAAACAAGGAAATGATAACAAGGAACTAGTTGAGAACATAAAACTACTGTTCCAAGTGTTGAGGCAATTACGTGAAGGGAATGAACTCGATAAACATACCATCTTACAACTTGAAATCGTAGAATCAAAATTTTTTGGGAAAAAGGAAACAGAGAAAGATCAACCAATACAGAATGCAGTGGTTTCTGTCCTACAGTAGACAGGACTATCGTCCAACCTGGAGAGGGGGTGGTGCATGTCAAAACGTACAAGGCATTCACTCCTAGTGATATGGAGGTTTTAAAACGCCATTTTCCCAGATTCTACGAAAAGTCTTACAAAAGTTTAAAAGAATTGAAGCGGGTGTTCACACTTTTTAACCCTAGTTTTGACGATGTCGAATTTCTTTTGGGGGAATTTTACACTCCCTCGGAAAAGGAAAAATTCCTGACCGAAACTAGAACGAACCCCAATTTAGAATCATGGCCATTAGTACATCAAGATCTAGATTTCACTCAACACGCCAACATGAGGTACTTGTTAAGATGCAGGGCTGATCTTATCGAAGCAATGAGAAATTTTGCAAAAAGGCCAAATGCATGGCAAAAATTTGAGAAACTGAGGCAAGGGGAAGAAGAGCACCCGAGCAGTTTTCTAGACTGAGTTATTGAAGCTGCTGAAACGATATTAGGATTTAGAGATACTCATTCCCACGATACGATCGATCATATAAGGAGACAATTTGTAAAGGGAACCTCAATCCCGATACAAAATTACTTCAGGCAAAATTGTCCACAGTGGGAATCATTACCACTGGAGGATATTAGGAATCATGTAGCATATATACATGATTCCAAACAGAAAGAAGTGAGAATGGCTAGGCAATCTGACAATGAGAAAGATGAGATCATAGCAGACTTGAAAAGGCAATTGAAACAATCAAAACGGGAGAAAGAAATCAAAGAGGTGAAGAATTTTGCTCTTCAAACGAGTAGAAACCAGTTTAGACAACCTGCCAACAGCACCCCAAAATCAAAATCAGCACCCCGATGTTACTTGTGTGGGAAGATCGGGCACATGATTCGTTTTTGTAGATATAAGCAACAAATTGATTTTTCAAAACCCAATAATCAAAGAGATAATAGAAAAACATTTTATAATTCAAAGTGGGCTAGAAATAAGGAATCAAATACATATAATCAAGAAAAACATACAGATACTTGCTGTAATCATACATGCAAAAAGTACAGTCAAACACCTTCGTTAGATGAAATGGAAAAATATATACAAATGGGCACGAAACCAAAAAAATTATTATGAATCGAGATTTCTAATTTAAAACCTATTAATCAGTGTAATTTGGGTGTGGCAGAGTCTAGGAGAATGGAGGGAAGCAAAATGAGAAATCGAGGCAAAATAGAAAAGGTGTCTAAAGTAATCTACACAGAGGATACACATAGGTCTGTGGTAGATAATGAGCAATGGGAAGACATAATGCAAATGCGCAAAGAAATCTTTGGCATTAAGGAGGATGATTATGTAAGGGATCAGCTTTCTCATTCCATATCATACACATTGGGTGGGAAGCATGAATCAAACCATTGCAAAGAATCACATCAAGAAAATTTGCAAACGAGTTTAGAATTAGATGCAACAGTTCTTTCCCATGCAATTGCTTTAGACACAATGTCACAGTTAGAGGTTAAAGAGCAAAAAAGTCTAGAAGTTGGCAAAAACTTGATTTTAAAGAAACAACCCACTGATTTAAAAGATGATAACAGCTGTGTAGGAAAGTCAAAATCCACCTTTCTCAACCCCTTAGCTACAGAATTTCATCCTAAACTTTGGGGAAGAGATAGGGAACAGTTGCCTTCTTCTACAATCAGTGTGGCTGAACATAACATCGAGACTGTTACTGTGATTGATAAAAATCAAATGTCAGTCACAAAAACAGTAGGGCAAAATAGGGAACAACAGTCAGCTTATGAATCAGTAATTGAACCTGAATTGTTGAAGGGAACACAATCTAACTATCATACAATCCTGGAGACTACTGAAGGAGAGATTGCTGATTTGAGACTTGACAATTCTTTAAAGAGCAGAGTGGAAGATAGAACAAATCAAACTTCCATTTCTGAAACCCTTAATAAAAGCCAACATGGAATTTGCAATAGTAACAATGACTTACAAGCTCTCAATGAGAGTATGCTCTTTAAGCCTGCTTTCTGTAATCCTGATTCTAAACTGAACTTGCCTAATGGTGCTATAGGAAGTTTGGGTTTAGAAACAAAAGACCATACACAACAAAGAATCATTGACAAGTGTACACAAAATACTGAGGACTCTTTATTACCCTTAGTGCCAGTGAAATCCAATGATAGAGGAGAACCCTTAGTTACTTTAGAAATTGGGGGAGTACAATATCAGGGATTACTGGACACGGGGGCAACTTGTTCCGTACTAAGAGAACCACCTGAAGGATGTCAATTTCAAGGCAGTTTAAGAGTAAGAGGAGCTTCTGGGGTAGCACAACAAGTCCCAAAGCTAAAAGTTAAAATGTTAAAATTTGGACCTCTGACTCTTGAACACACCTTCCTATTGATGCCATCATGTCCTTCAAACCTCGTAGGAAGAGATCTTCTATGCAAATTGGCTGCAACCATCCAATGTCAACCGGATGGGCAAATTTATTTACACATATCTAAGAGATCTCTGAAACACCATCCCATTTTATTTTTAGACACATGTAATGAGGAACCATCATACCAATCAACTGATAACATCTATGAAATTCCAAATGATATTCCAGATTATGTGTGGGCTAAAAATTCAAATGAGGTGGGCAGGATATTGTCAGCGGAACCAGTAAAGATAGAGGTGAAAATAGGCTTACCTCCAAGAATTCCTCAGTTCAGACTTAGTCAAGAAGCGACAGAAGGAGTGAAACCCATCATAGAGAGTTTATTGGAGCAGGGCATATTAAAATATGGATTTTCGCAATACAATACACCAATTATGTCAATAAAGAAAGCAAAATTATCTCCTGATGGAAAGACTCAATGGCGTTTAGTTCAAGATCTAAGAGCAATAAATGACCATGTGCAAAAGACCTATGCCATGGTACCAAGTCCATCGCAAATCATTGCAGCAATTCCTCCTGAAGCTGCTTGGTTTACTGTTCTGGACTTGAGCTCTGCGTACTTCTCTGTTCCCCTGCACAGAGACAGCCAGAAGCTGTTCGCTTTCTCCTGGGAGGGTAAATCTGTCTTCTGGACGCGTTTGCCCCAGGGATTTGCAGATTCAGCTTCACTCTTTTCCCAAATTCTGCAGAGAGACCTTGAGTCGATAACATTCCTTGATAGCAAAATGGTACATTATGTTGATGACATCCTGCTAATGTCACCATCTGCTGAAGTCTGTTACACTGATAGCGTACACTTGATCAAAGAGCTAGGCAAAAGGGGGCATAAAATTTCCAAATTGAAACTTCAATTCATGAAGGAAAAAGTAAATTATTTAGGATTCATTCTAGAGAAAGGCTCCAGAAGAATTTCCAAAAAGAGAACACAAGATATACAAAATTTGAGTTTGCCTAAGACCAAAAAGCAACTCAGGGCAATCATAGGAATAACGAGCTTCTGTAGAAACTGGATTCCAGGTTATGCTTACATCACAAGACCTCTGATAGAGCTAACCAAGAAGGAAGTTCCAGAACCGTTAAAGCTGAATAAAGAACATATCCATGCATTAGAGAAATTGAAATCACTTACTCTATCAGCTCCAGCCCTAGGTATCCCTGATCATGACAAACCATTCCTATTATATGTGCATGAAGACAAAGGGATAGCCTCCAGTGTTCTCACACAAACATTTGGAAATAGACTTAGACCAGTTGCTTATTACAGCTCTAAGTTAGATTCAGTGATTTGTGGTATGCCTAGTTGTTTAAAAGCCATAGCTGCTGTAGCCATCATGATTAGAAAATCTTCATCCTTGGTATTAGGGAGTGAACTGAAAGTATCTTCCCAACACCAAGTGGAATCTACTTTAAAAAACACCAACTTACAGGCATTCACTTCTCAGAGATTATCAAAATACCAAGCGATTCTGTTGGCTAGTGAAAATATAACTTTTCACCGGTGCAGAAACATAAATCCTGCAACTCTGATTCCAGATTTACTTCTGGAAGGAGATAGTCTACACATCTGTGAAGATGCACTTAACATCATGCATAAAACAAGACCTGATTTAGACGATAAGCCAATGAAAAACCCTGATATTGCCTTATTCACAGATGAATCATCATATATGTAGACAATCAGAGATATACTAAAGCAGCCGTAGTGACAGCTAAAGACATGTCCCTACAACAACAACCACAAGACCCAGAAACTATGCAAAACAAAGATCAATTAACACCAACTAAACAATCAAGCAAGTCCTCAGTAAATCCAAAATCTATTAATAAGACCATAGAACCAGAGCAACAAACAGAACAATAATCAGAGCATGAATCAGAAGCAGAAGTAGACCAAGAACCAGTGAACAATCAGATTTTACACCCAAATAATTATCCCAATCTCAATCACTTAGAAGAATCATCTGTAAATAATTATGACAATGAAAAAGAATCAATGAAAGAAGACACAACATTTGATTTGCAATCAATACCAGATTTAGAAACTGACGACGATGAATGAATGAAAGCACAAAGACTTAATCACGAACTTTTATTTTTTGATTACCTATAATAATCATCTTTATTAAAATCATAAAAGAAAAGAAGAAGAGAAAAAAATCATATATGATAGACATTTAAAAATTTGTTCCTGACACAAGTCAGAAGGTGATAAGCGCTGGTGCATCAAAACAACATAAATCAGAAGTTGACAAGTGCGGATACATCGAACATCTCACTGTTTGCTGACTACGCAGATCGTCACGAGGACAGCAAACCTGAGATCTACAAAGACATCTGTGACCAAATACATCTATCGTAAAGAGGACATCCACACTGTGAAGAGGAACATCGAATCAGCGTGGGACACATGTATTTAGAAAAGAGATAACTTACACCCAACAGAATTCTCACTGCATACAACACTAGATTCCATCCAAGCAGTACATGCAAATTGCAAAAGAATTCCGGTAGAGTAAGTATATAACACGTCATTACATGGATAAGTCAATAGACAACACATAAAACATTTTCCTGACTTCACATTTACATGTGAAACATAAACTTTCACTTAAGAGAGAAGGGTATATCTGCCTTAGTAAAAGAAAGTCTCTTACTATGGTACAGACACCGTTCTACTCAAGTCACCTGACATGTCATGTACATATGTAATTTTGATTACTAACCATTAGCAATAAGTTTACTAACGCACAGGGACAGTTTAGTTAGTTTAGTAAGTTAGTACAGGGACAGATCTTTCTAAAATTTTCTTTGTAAATATTGTACATAGCAAAGGTCTGTAGTTTAACCAATAGACTTACAAAAGATATAGGCTTACTTATTATTACTAACATTTCTAACATAGGCATAAGTGTACTAACCTATTCATACACTAACTTTAGCTAGAGAACTAGAATTTAGAAGCATATTTGAAAAATTTGCAAAATTTTCTTAGTTAATATTATCTGAGTAGTTCATAAAATTAGGTAAATACATAGATAGGATTCATTACTTTGTTCTAGTTAGCAAAAATTAGCCTTAAAAATGTGTGTTGTTTAAAATGTAATTTGTTTTCCTTTCTGTTCAAAATTTTTTTGAAAAAATGAAATCCCCATTCCTCTCCTATACTTTTACCTTATCCCATCTTAGTTTTAGCTTATTTAGTTGTAGCATAGTTTAGGAGATAGCAACCTTTTATTATTTTGCAAACTTAGTTAGGGATAAAAGCTTAGTAAGAATTTAGCTTAGTATGAGAGTAGTAATCCCTTAGACTTTAGTAACTATTAAAATGGTGCTAGTTGCACATTTTGAAAAGAAAAGGGGCATTTGTAGTATACAGAATTGGGGGTTATAGTTTTTTTTCTAGCTTTGGCTGAGTTCCAAAAAGCTGTTAGAGGTTTTAGAATCTTGAGGAGAGGCAGTTGACTGGATCTTCCGTGAAGGGAGGAAGTCAATGAGCGAGCTCTTAGATTATCTAGCTTCAATATTGAAATTTAGCCTAGCATTGATATATTTACTTAAGAAATTATTATTTTAGGTAGACCCTTTATATCTTCCTTTCCCAATACCACCCTGCCTTCTCTCCCTTACCTTAGTGGCTGTGGAGTTTAAAAGGAGAGAAATTAGAGAGGAGTTAAATCTGTGAAGAGTTATCTAATTGACAGCATTATTTATAATTTAATCAAATCATCATTTATTTTCTTTAGATAGCATTTTTTAAAACTGAATAAGGCAGGTCCTTACTTAGATTCCATCTTTACTTCCCTTCCCCCACCTGAGGTTCCTGAGATAACTGATAGGGCTTTCCTTTAATCCACCTTCCTAACAACATCCTTCAAATAAATTAATCCTTTGTGTTTCAATAGTCCTATTTAGTGTAATTTGTCTGTTAGCTAACAAGAGGGAAGAAGAGGGAAAGAGAAAACATACTCTGGGTTTAGAGGGTAGCTGGGCATCCATCTTGAAGGAAGGTGTTACTTCAAAATAGGTCCCTTCCTGTGAAATTAACAAAAGCCTGTTTGTTAATTTCAGTCTAGTCTATTACCCTCAGCTTGTGTTTGAGTCTAAGACCCAGTCTGTAAGCCTGCTGTGTTAGTCTGTTTTTAGTTTAACTTCTCTTCTCCCAAAAGATCTCTGTTTCCCTTTTGTGTTATACTCCTGACTTCAGTCCTATTATACCTTGAATCTCCTTTAATCCCAGTCTACCTGTAGCCTAATTTATCCATTTACCAAGTCTCCAACATCCTCCTTTCAATTCCCTTATCCCAAACACCTTTCCTCAAATTATCCCCATAACAAACAACAGGACAGAGTCAGGGGACCCTCCTGCTTGATTCAATGTAAAAGGTACACAAAGAATGTCGAATTCTCAGGTTTAAAGAAAAGGAAGGAGGAAGGTTCAGGACCCCTCCAACACAAACTGTGCTGAATCTCCAGTGATTGCTGGAATCTCAGGGCAAAGGCTCAAGCCTGGAGGAAATACCTTGCTGCCACATCTGTGCCAGACTCAAGACTCTAACTACAGCTAGTAGGGAGGCAGCTAGAGGAGAAGCATGGAGGGGTGGGCAGCTTAGTCTCAACCACTATTTTCCATCTTGGGTCTCCACTTCTCTGCAGATAAGCTCTGCCCTGGTTTAATCTAGTCTATCAATAGGGCAGATAAGAGGACTTCAGAGGGCAGGGGAGTTCACTTTCCAACACCATTCCCCCACTGACTGCTCTAAGAACTGCCTTAAGAAACCTGCTAAATAGGATCCCAGGTTGAAGGCTGCAACTGTGACAGAATACCTTGATAAAAGGGTGGGAAGTAGAGCTCCCTTAAGTCTCCACACCTTTACCTAAACCTTCAGTTTTTGCTTCCAGCTGAGGAAGATCTGACCTCAGGTCTCATTAATACTCCATCAATTTAATATAGTTAATCAGTGGAGAAGAGAAGAAGCCCATTCAGGACAGAATAGCCCAAATCCAAAGATCCAGCAAATAATTAGATGAGCAAGATTACAAAGACAGGGAGTAAAGAGGGGAAAATATGAGTAAACAACAAAAAAGGAAAAAAAAAGAAATTATAAGTGACAGGTTCTATCCAGGTAATGAACAAAGAGCAAATGGAACAGAGGAGGACCAAGGAACACCAAGACAAAACACAGAAACTCCAGAAAATTGGACTCAGGTTTTGGAAAAACTCAAAACAAAATTCAAAAAACAATTAAGAAAGGCTGAAGACAGTTGGGAAAAGAAATAATTAAAAAAACAAAATTAGTTATCTAGAAAAAGAGGCATATGAACTAAAATAAGAAAATAATGTCTTGGAAGTCAGAATTGACCAGCTTGAAAATGAGGCAAAGAAAGTGAAAGGTAACCTACAAAGAAAAACAGACCAGAAGGGAAAATATGACCAAAAAACCAAGGATGAAATTTCGTCTTTAAAAATCAGAATCCAACAACTATAAACAACAAGGCATTAAGAGTCTATAAAATGAAATCAAAAGAATGAAAAAAATGAGGAAAATATGAAACACCACCTTGATAAAACTACAGACATGAAAATTAGATCTAGGAGAGAAAATATAAGAATTTTTGGAATACTGGGAGATCATTAACAAAAGAAAAAGCCTGGACGTCATCCTATGGGAAATTATCCAAGAAAACTGCTGTCTTGTTCAAATTCTTGAACAAGAAGGAAAAGTGAAGATTGAAAGAATTCACAGATCACCTCCTACATTTAATCTTCAATTGACAACCCCCAGGGATGTTATAACTAAATTCAAGAACTATCAAGCCAAGGAAAAGATATTACAAACTGTTAAGAAGAAACCATTCAGATATCATGGAACCACAGTTAGGATAACATAGGACCTGGCTGCATCCACACTGAAGAACCAGAAACTATGGAATATAATATTCCAGAAAGCAAGGGAACTGAGACTATAACCAAGAATCAACTACCCAGCAAAATTGACTATATTCTTCAGGGGGAAGTACCATCATTTAATAAAATAGAAGACTTCCAAGCATTCATAAATAAAAGACCTGACATAAACAGAAAATTTAATGCCCAAACACAGAACTCAGGGGAATCACCAAAAGGTAATTAAGAAAGGGAAAAAAACAAAACCAAACAAAAAGCTTTTTAAGGACTCAATAAGTTCAAATTATTTATATTCCTATGAGAAAAGATGGTATTAGTAACTCTTAAAAATTGATATTATCATCAGGGTAGGTAAAAGAAGTATACTTAGAAGGAACAGTGACAAGCTGTATAGGATGAAATGTCAAGGGGCAGCTGGGTAGCACAGTGGAGTTTAGATCCACCCTCAGATACTAGCATTCATAACCCTGGACAAGTCATTTAACCTTTCTGAGCCTTTCTTGTTTCCTCATGTGGATAATAATAACATTTACCTCACAGGTTTGTTGTGAGGAACAAATGAGATAACATATGCAAAGTGATGGGAGGCCCTGGGTTCAAATCTGGCCTCAGACACTTCCCAGCTATGTGACCTTGGGCACATCACTTGACCCCCATTGCCCACCCTTACCACTCTTCCACCTAGGAGCCAATACACAGAAGTTAAGGGTTTAAAAAAAAAAGAAATTTATATATACACAGTAGGGTTAAAATAAGGATAATACTAAGAAAAATGGGAAAATAAATAAAATGGGGTAATTTTATATTTTGTAAAGAAGCACATGGGGGAAGGGGAGGAGAAGACCAATACAATGGAAGGGTGAAAGAAGTTGGAGACAGTCTCCAAGAAAAATTTATTCATTACAGTGTAAAGGATCAGAAAGGTTAAAATGGAAGGAAAACCTCCAATCCAAAATTCAATCATCATCATCAACAACAAAGTCAACGTCATCAACAACACCATCAATTCCAACAATATCATCATCAACAAAATTATCAACATTTACATCAACAAATCCATCATGATCAACAAATTATCAACATCAAAAAAATTATCAACATCAACATCAATGTCAACAACAACAACAACAACAACAACAACAACAACAATACCAACAACACTGGCATCATGAACATCATCAACATCAACAGTTTGATCATCATAATCAACATCAACATTGTCATCATCATCAACAACAACATCATCAACATCATCATTATCATCAATATCAACATCAACATCTAATTATTCATCTTTTCCTGACCTAGGAAAGATTTTTGCTGGGTGCCCTAACTTAATAGCATACTATGCAGAGTACTGAATGAGAGCCAAAAGATTTAAACTCTAGGCTTGAGTGCCACTATGTGTCCTTGGGGGTAAAAAGAAGCTTTCTTTTTCCTGGACCCAGTTTCCTCATTTATGTATGGGTGAAGGTTACCTGAACTCTGGAGTAAGTTAATCAATTAAAGCAAATAATAAGCCAGGTGTAAAAAGGAAAAAAACAAAAACAAAAACAAAAACAAAAAAGAAGTAGTAGTTTTTGAGTAACTTATCCATGTAGGAGACAAGATCACAAATAGTTGAAATCAGGAATGCCTATTCTTTTAGTCAGTCTTATATAAAAAGGCAATTTTGGAACAAAAAGAGCAAACAAGTGCTTGACATGTTCTTAAAAGGAAAATAAAGAAAGAAGGAAAGAAAGAAAGAAAGAAAGAAAGAAAGAAAGAAAGAAAGAAAGAAAGAAAGAAAGAAAGAAAGAAAGAAAGAAAGAAAGAAAGAAA